>NC_071327.1:65218580-65556080 GCF_943734725.1 Anopheles marshallii
TTCTGTGTATGAAATTCCATACGCTGAGATATAATGGGTCAATGATAACTTGGTTGGGTATCTCGTTCGTTTCCTTTTTTTCTGTATCCATTTGTTCCATTTGTTGATTGACTCGTTGCGGTTGTTGTGCTCTATTGAATGGACAGTAAACCGGACGTTATTTTATATATAAACCACTACGTTTGTTTAGTTTTTGAAATCTATAGAATGCGAATTCCATGGTCCTTGGATATCTACAATTGCTATGGTCACCCTGTTATCCAATTGATGAATCATTCTTAGTATTGTGCTTAATGAATCTTTTGCAAAGAGTCATTCTTATGAATCTGTAGTGAGGAGTCATACGAGTCAAGATTCGACTCTCAAAAGATTTATGAACTAGTGTTGTGCTTCATGAATATTTTGCAAGAGTCATTCTTATGAGTCTTTAACGAGGAGTCTTTCGAACAAGGAGTCGACTCTCAAAAGATTTATGAATTAGTGTTGTGCTTAATGAATCTTTTATGAAAAGTCATTCTTATGGATCTCATTCAATCATCATTCATATCAGGAGTTGGCTCTCCAAAGATTCATGACACAGCGTTGTGCCCTATGAGTCTTTTTTAGATCGTCATTCATATGACGCTTTAGTGAGAAGAGATTCAAATCAGGAATCGGCTCTCAAAACATTCAAGAATCCTTAGAGCAGTGGGGGATGACGGTTCTTTGAGGCATGAATCTTTAGAATAGACATATAGATTCATTCATTCAGTTCAAAGATTCATTTCGATTCATGAATCTGAATCAGATTTACCCAACACCTATCATTAGTGATACTCCGTACGCAAGACTGACTATTTAGCCGCCGGTAGATTAAGTCAAAAAAGCCAGAAATGACAGGCCTAGACCTCTTGAGGTTGTTGTACCGGTAAGGAAGGAATCTGATTACTGAGATGCAGAACCTGGCCACTACAACATCCTAAGGTTGTGAAGAACATATCTCCGCCCGGTTGGCAATTTCGGAACATTTCATATCGCTAGAACACTCCCACCATAGCATTCTTCTTCTCACTGCAGCAATGGCATCGGAACAGGTTTTAGTTGTGTTTGGTTTGGTCCCATTCATAGTATGGGAATATTCAAATTTATTCAAATTATACACCGAAGAAATAGGGGACAGAATTCCTCGGAAGAAGTATTTGAGAATTCTTTTCGAAAATCCCACACTATTGTAATGCGATGAAACGCAGACTGGGGTTCCAAACGCTACGAAGCGACTAATACGACAACGCGTCGCTCTTCCCCAATTCCAGGGTTCGCTTAACCTAGTGACATCGAAATACGCAACACCAGGCAGCAAAGGCAACTACCAGCAACGCAACACCCCGTCACCATGGATTGGTCTACGGGCGATCTGGTGTGGTTCGATCCAGGCCTCGGACATCCGCTGCCGGGCGAGATCCAAGAAGTTCATCGTGCCGCTCAGATGATCATCGTGCAGGCACTTATCAACGGCAAGGTAGGTTGTTTTTTTTCCAGCGCGCGCCATTAACCATGCAATTTTGCTGGGGGAAGCGGTGAACACAGCAACACAAAAAAAAACCACCGCTCACACGCATCGCAACGGGATCTATGTGTTGGGTCTTCGGCAGTGCTCCTCATGGTTAAAAAAAACTGAATGTGCACCTTCGCGAAAATGCAGATTTGGGACCAATTGGGCGGTAGGTGGCGTTCATACGCACGCACCCACCACGAAATGCTGCACTTTTTTTTCTTTCCCTGGAACTGCACATTAGGCACAAAAAAAAAACCCCCCGGTTGTTAATGGCCACGACGGTGGAGATTCGTTTTATTCCTTCCCCTTTCGGTTTGTTGCTTGGATGGTGGAAATGGAAAAAATTGCAACTGCACCAACGCGCGCGGCGGTTGCAAAGTTGCCAAGGTGCATGCACACCGATCAGGGCGGCTGGTCAAACTAGTTTCTAACGCGTGAGCAACTTTTCCACCCGATCAATCGGCGCGTGTGTTCGGGTTTTTTTTCCTTTCCTTTGATGCTACGAAAAAGAGCATTGGTGCACTCTCTGTGCGCACTTGGGGAACCCACCGGGGAGGGAAAAGTGTTGCCCGGTTGGCCAACTGCCTATCGGCAGGCTGGCGTTGCGCACTCGAGATGCAGTTGCACTGGAAGCATTATCACGAACGAAAGCAAAAGTGTGGTTGCGCGCGTTGTGCATCGTGTAGTTGACCTTTCGGGAGTTGCCTGCAGTTGGCTTGCGTTAGTGCTACTGCTGCCTACCCGTTCCGATTTGGCAGCACACCCTTACCGACAGCACCGGAATCGGAAGAAGATTCCGTTCCGCTTCGGTACCGTTCCGGTTCTGAATGCGGACGGTTAGCTTCCATCTGGAACCATGGCAAAAAGGCGGTACACCCTCGCCGAGTCAGTCGCTGTCACTGCTGCCGCAGCGCATCAAGCGCCGCCAGCGGCGCATGGAAACGGTCAGTGAACTTTCTCCCGATGAGGGAATAGAAAGTATCGTCAAGCAACCGGCCAGAACCAGGAGGCCGCCGCGCAACAAGCTGCAGCCGGACGACGTACCACCCAATGTACGGAGCGTGTGTGACCTAAACCGCGGGGAGGAGTTTCTTGAATTTTAAACAGCGTTAGAGAGAAGGTGCGCTTATGACACTGTGACTCAGATTGGTATTCCTTCTCCATCTACTTCCAGCCGCAAACGTTCACCCTCGGGCCGAATGAGGGAAACATACGTGCCCGGCAGGATTTGGGCAAGACCGGTGTAGAGGACATGACCCAGCTGGAGGACCTGCACGAGGCGTCATTGCTGTGGAATCTGAAGCTGCGCTATGACAACGGTTTGATCTACACGAACGCGGGCAGCATACTGATCGCGATCAATCCGTACAAAATGTTTCCCGAATCGTACGGTATCGAGATGGCGAAGCTGTACGCGGGACGGCCCCTCGGCACACTCGCGCCCCATCTGTTTGCGATCGGTTCGGCGGCACACGCCGCCCTTCCGTCGCCCCAGGTCGTCGTCATATCCGGCGAGTCCGGCTCGGGCAAGACGGAATCGACCAAGCTGGTCATGCAGTATCTCGCCGCGGTCGTACCGGGCGGTGGTTCCGCCTCCACCGTCATCACCGAGCAGATACTCGAGGCGGCCCCGCTGCTGGAAGCGTTCGGCAATGCGCGTACCGTGCGGAACGACAACAGCTCCCGGTTCGGCAAGTACCTGGAGGTGTACTTCAAGTCGGGGGCCATCATCGGTGCCAAGATTACGCAGTATCTGCTCGAGAAGTCGCGCATAGTGACGCAGGCCGCCGGGGAACGGAACTATCACGTGTTCTACGAGCTGCTCGGTGGTTTGTCGGAGCCCGAGCGCATGAAGTACGGTCTGCTGGAGGCGGACAAGTACTTCTACCTCAACCAGGGTGGTTCGGACTGTGCGCCGGGGCGCATGGATTGGGCCTCGCTGCAGAGTGCGATGCAGGTGCTCGGTGTGACGGAGAACGAGCGGGAGGGTATCGTGAAGGTGTTGGCCTCCGTGCTCCATCTCGGCAATGTGTACTTCCACCGGCGCCAGTTGCGCCACGGACAGGAAGGTGTTGAGATTGGTTCGGATGCGGAAATTAAGTGGGCCGCCCACTTGCTACAGTTGCCATCGGAGGGCATCCTGAAGTCGCTGACCTCACGCATTACGGAGACGCGGTCGGAGCGTCTGTACACACCGCTCGGCATCGACCAAGCGCTGGATGCACGAGACGCGCTGGCAAAGGCGCTCTACTCGGGACTTTTTAACTGGTACGTAGATATTCGAAGCCTTGGATAGTGTCCTCCTCAGGATGCTGTTTGTTTTGGCATTACATTTTCTCACTATGAACTCTCTCGAACTCCCCGTTCCCCAGGCTTGTGCTGCGAATCAACTCCATCGTACATCGTGGCGGTACACACGATGCGCAACGTCTATCCATTCTGGACATCTTCGGGTTCGAAGATTTGGCCGAGAATTCGTTCGAGCAGCTGTGTATCAACTACGCCAACGAAAGCCTCCAGCTGTACTTCAACAAACACGTATTCAAGCTCGAGCAGGCCGAGTACGCCCGCGAGCGTCTCGAGTGGACCAACCTGGAGTGGGAAGACAACCTGCCGGTGATCCATCTGCTCGCGAAGAAGCCGGTCGGCATCTTCCACCTGTTGGACGACGAGTCGAACTTTCCGCGGGCGAATGATTCCAGCTTTCTCGAGAAGTGCCACTACAACCATGCGCTGAACGAACTGTACTCGCGCCCCAGGGTGGGCGCACAGGAGTTCGGCATCACCCACTACGCCGGGCAGGTGTGGTACTGCGTCGATGGGTTCCTGGAGAAGAACCGCGACGCGTTGCGCATGGACGTGATAGAGCTGCTGAGCTCCAGCACGGAACCGCTGGTCGGGGAGATGACGAAACAGCTGCGCGCACAGCGCGATGTCGGCAAAACGCTGCCCAAAGGTTCGAACGGCCGGTTTGTCACCATGAAGCCCCGCACGCCAACGGTGGCGGCTCGATTTTCCGACTCCCTGCAGCAGCTGCTGCAGTCGATGGCCAAATGTAACCCTTGGTTCGTGCGGTGCGTTAAACCGAATAATGACAAGCAGGCACTGCGCATGGACATGCCGTGTGTGCTGCAGCAGCTGCGTTACCTTGGCATGCTGGACACGATCAAAATACGCCAGTCCGGGTATCCGGTGCGCCTTCGCTTCCAACATTTCGTCGAGCGCTATCGGCATCTGATGAAGACGCCTCTACCGAAAGGTACGCCGTACCGAGAACTGTGCCGCTTCGTGCTAGACGAACTCCCCGGCACAAACACGGAAGGTCCCGACTTCCAGCTCGGAGCCACACGCGTGTTCTTGCGCGAGGCACTGCACCGGACCCTGGAGGCGAGCAGGGCCGATCGGTTGAGGCTGGCCGCGGTAACGATACAGCGGAACGTGCGCGGCATGCTCGCGCGCAAGAAGGTGCAGCGTGAGGTTCGTGGTGCCGTCACCATACAGCGCTACTGGCGAGGATATCGTGACCGCAACCGGTACCTCACCATCAAGAACGGTGTGACGAAGTATCAGGCACTGTTCAAGGGACATATGCAGCGCAAGCGGTACGCTAAGTTGAAGAACGAGCTGAAACGGCGTCGTGAAGCGGAGCGGCTCAAGAAGGAACGCACGGCACAGCGGCTGGCCAAGGAGCAGGTGGAGCGTGGTTCCGCCGTCCCGCTAGACATCCCGGCCGAGTTGGCGTTCATCTTTTCCAAGTCGGAGAACTGGACCGGCCAGCAAAGTGACCGCAATCTGGTGAAGGTGGTCGGCACTGTTCCCGGGCCGCCGTCCGCTGCTGACCTGCCACCCGATCTGGATCAGTTCGCCTTCGGCAAGTTCAGCTCGGTGTACTGCAACGGGGTGAAGTTGGCACCGCGTCGCGACATCATCACGGCACCGTTCCTTTCGCGCGCTGCCGCACGCGATCAGGACTTCAAGGATGCGATCGCCATTTTTAAGCTCATCATCCGCTGGACAACCGATGCCACCATGGACGCGAATCGGGAGAAAATCTTGGCCGATTACATCGTGCACAAGGGTTTGTCGTCGCGTGGCCTGCGGGACGAGATATTGGTGCAAATATGCAACCAAGTGTACCGCGCAGACGAGGCCACAGCGGAGAAGCTGTGGACGCTGATGTCGCACTGCCTGTCCGCATTCCAGCCCGGTTCGGCATTCAGCAAGTATTTGATCAAGTTCATCGTCGATAACGCGCCGCCCAACACGAAGGAACAGATCCTGAAGAAGCTGCTGCGTAATGCCAACGCTGGCCAAACCAACCCGTGCCGGCTATTCCCGCCCTCGTGGCTCGAGTGGCGCGCATCATCCCGGCTGGCGGATACGGCGCTCGGGCTTAATTTGCCGGACAGCAGCGTCCAGACGGTGGCGGTCGATTCCTGGACCACATGCGAGGAGGCGGCCGCATTGGCAATCTCCTCGTTCGGCATACCAAACCTCGGCTGGACGGTGGTGATCGACGAATCGGATCAAATGACCGATTCGTGCGGGCTTGACTTTGTGCTCGATCTGGTTGCGGAGAAGGAACTCCCGCCCGCCTTCCCAGCGGTACGCAGTGACATTCTGCGCTGTGGCCGAAAGCTGCCTCCGAATGCGGCGCCGATCGCTGGCACGAACGATCCGTCCATCGAGCCGAGCAGTCCCAAGCGTCCGCAGGTTCCACCACCGGAACCACCCTCGATGAAGCGGAACTCGCACGAGATACAGCTGGTCCCGGTGGCCATCGGAAGCGGCCCGAAGCGCGAACCGGTCGAGTACGGTAGCTCACGGCACATGGAACCGTCCGGGGCCGGTCGGAAGACGTCGCACGATGTGTCCCTGTCGCGGCATAAGTTGCGCGAGGAGCGCGCGTTCTACGAGGACAAGAGTCGGTCCCGCTCGTTAGACGATCTGCTCGCCGGCGAACCGGACGACGCAATGATCTCGCCCGATGCCGACGAGCCGGAAAGCTCGTTGACGCTCACGTTGGCGGAAAACCGAATTGGCAACAAATATCGGTCGGTCGACACGATCGCACCGCTGAAGGAGCAACATCCACGGTTCGTGAAGTCACAGTACGCGGGCAAGCGTACCGCCGGTTCGCACTCGTTGAAGTACGCGGAAAAGTCGGAGTTTAGCGTGCGTTCGTCGGCCATGTCGGATACGAGCGAAGCGCCCTCGCTGGCCAGTCACGTGCGGCGGGTGCGGGTGCCCTCGCAGGCCTCCGATGTCGACCAATTCCTGGACGATCTGTTCAGTCCCGTGCTGGACGGTTCCTTGGATGAGCTCTCCGATGCCCGCTCGCTGGCGGCCAGCATTCGGGGCGGTGGCGCTCAGTTCGTCACCGAGCTACTCGCCTCGGTACGTACCGACAGCCGGCTGACCGATCTCGAACAGTGCCGAGTGCTCGCCCGGTCCACCAAAGGGGGTACTACGCACCAGGCGAAGAACGCCACATCGAACGGGTTCACACCAAGCGCACCGAATCCGATCACACCGCTAACGCCACCCAACACCGGCTCGCTGCTGATGATGGGTTCCGTCAGTCCGGACGTGGTAATGCCGGTGTTTACCATCCCACCGGGCGTCGATAGTACCGCCTACCAGCAGCAGATGCAGCGCGCCTTTCTCCAGTCCGCCATGGCACAGAACATTCAGATCCAGCAGCAGCTGATGGCACAGAACCAGGCGCTGCAGACGCTGCTCACCCAGCAGGATGGGGCCGGACCATCGTCCTCGTCGCCACCCGCAATACCGGGCGCTATCTCACCGAAGCATGGGGGCGCCACCGGTTCACCGACCACTGTGCAACACTCGCCTATTCGGAAGATGAGTGCCAAAGCGGCGTCCCGTATGGATTCGGCCGATCGACCGGGCCCGTCCGGGTCGTCCTCGTTCTCGGACATGCTGCGCAACCGCAAGGATTCTTCCTCATCCAACTTGATCCCACCGCCGCCGCCTCCACCGCTCCCACCACCGCTGGAGCTGAAAGATCCGTTCGAGGTGCGTCCCTTCCTGGACCCGTACGGGCGTGCGAAGACGGTGCGCATCGGCAAATGGCGCTGGCCTCCGCCGCAGGGTGTGCCGGCCAGCAGCGAAACCGAGGAAAACTTCATCCAATTCAAGATGACGCGCCAGAGCAATCGCAAAACGACACCACAGTCGCAGCACAGCAGCAACATGGACTCGCCGATCGGGTCACCGAACGGTGTCGAATGGGAGGAGTTCGAGATCGACCAAAAGCTGCAGGAGCACGCGAACCGTGATGGTGGCGACGGTGCAAAGGGGTCCGGATCCGGCGGACAGCAGGGTGCCCGAGTTGCGAAGCGAAGCTTCGACATCGGTGCGGATCGGCCGGCTCCGAACAGCGTCGGCAAGCTGAAGCTGAGCAACGAAATGCGCCAGCGTCTGGAGCAAGTTACGGCGGGCCATTCGGTGCGTTCGTCCAGTGCCAAATCCGATCGGCCGGAGCGTACGCCAGCCAAGCTGGAGGACACACGCCGCATGATGCTGGAGCAACAGCTCGGTGGCATGAATCCACCCGGCGGTACGAAGTCGCCCAGCGCGATGGGCCCAGATTCGCCCTCCGTCAAGACGCAGGTCCAACGCATGGAGGCGGGCAAGAAGGGTGCACCGGCTACAGCATGGCCAACGGTAAGCCGATTTTTGTCGATTTTTCAGTTCGTAGAATGTTGTCCAACTGATGTTGTTTTACCATCCACCTCCACAGGTTCTTCCACCAGCTCCGCCGGGGCCAGCACCACCACCACCAATAAGGCCACCGACCTCGACGCCACCAGCGCCACCACCGCCAATACATGGCAGCATGATGACCGCGCCGAACAACCATCAGAACCAGTCGGAAATCCCGTCATTCGTCCAGCGCCAAGAGCGCGATACGTTCGGTGCCAAGGATAGCTTCATGGATTCCTGGGGTCGCGCCGAAGCAGCCAAGCTAGATTTGGTCTATGAAACTAGTAAGTGTTCACCTTCCCCTTTGCTTAAAGGGCGCCAGATACCTCAATTGCACAAAGGTGATCAAACCCCTTGCCATTTCTCGTCTACAGGCTTCAAGAAAGAGATGATCATCGAGCGAGAGCGTTCCCGTTCGCGATCACGTTCGCGCGATCGGGAGAACTTCTCCGAATCGGTCTGGGACCGGTCCGAAGTGGAAGGTCCGTCGTCCACCTCCAGCGATCCGCGCGATCGCGATCGGGACAAGGAGCGCGAGGCGCGTGAGCGCAACTACGAGCTGACGCAGCTCCAGCGCGAGAAGGAAAGCAACAAAGTGTTCCATCCGTCCTCGTACGCGAAGGACAAGCAGCACCAGCAACATCAGATCCAGCAGCAGCAGCAGTCACAGTACCAACAGCAGTACCAGCAGCAGCAAAAGCAATACTCCGCCAGCTCGCCCAACTCGGGCATCGCCACCTTCAAGACGCACATGGTGCAGAAGAGCGTACAGGAGCGGGAAAGAAAATCGTCCGCCGCCACCACCAACGGTTCGGTGTACAGCGAAAAGCTCGACGATGGTGCGATGGCCGATCCGCCCGCACCGGTGATGCCGGTGCAGATGAACCCATCGCTCAAGGCGCCGGCCGCCGCCTGTCTGACGTACAACCGCGTCACCTGGACGTTGCGCGTCCGCAAGGAAGTGTTCCGGCCGAGCGAAACCGTCACCGCACCGGCCGCGCTCGATCTGCTCTTCAACCAGATCACGGCCGACGTGTTCGGTGTGACGCCCTGCATGCGAATATCGCCACAGGAGAAGCGGCTCGCGGTGAATCTCCTCAGCAGCCACGGGATCACCGCGAACGGGCATGCGGCGGCGAAGCAACACGTGCGGGCGATCGTAAAGCGCCACGTGCTCGATATGGCCCGCGGTTGGCCGCTCTACTTCGCCCGGCTGTTCGCCATGAATGGGTCACCGTCGATACAGGAGGGCACACTGCTGGCCGTGTCGCATATGGGCGTGTATCTCGCGAGCAAGGAGCCCGAATTCCTGGCCATCCAGCGCGCCATCCCGTACGATGATGTACAAAGTGTTACCACGCTGCCGAGACCGCTCACGCTGCAGCTAACGCTGAAGACTGGCGCTCGCATCGTACTGCACGCGTCGAAGGCGAATTCTATCCAGATGATGGTACAATCGTACCTCGCCGAGTACCGACAGGTAGGTGTGCTAGTTTGTTATGTGTTTTTCCAGCCATTTTGTTTCCCTTTCAACTCAGTGGGCACAACAGCGGTGCATTGGCTAGCAAGAAGTTTTGTTTATGAGCACCTTTTTTGTTGTTGTTTACGTGCAAGACACGGTTGTTGTGCAAGGATTGTTTTTTTTTATCTCTCTCTGCACAAGTCGGTGGCCATTTTTTAGACTCTGTTAAATTATTAAACAATTCAACGGTTTGCCGCGCTTGCATTATGTTACTCGTGCAGTGGACGTTTTTATGTATTTTACTGTAAAGAGACAACCGTGACCGGTCAAGCTGTGTCAAGATGTTGCATCACCATGTGAGATATGAAAAGTCTATCTGTGTTGTGTTGTAATTGAATTGTGTAAGTTCATCCTCAGATGTTGTTGCGAACGAACAAATTTTAACAAAACTATTCACATAAAAAACAGGATGAGTTGTCATGCAAATTTGGAGTGAAACATGCATGCCTTTACATGTGGAAAAATTGTTATATTTATCTAATTAAAATTTTTGGACATTTGATTATAAGTATACCAACAAAACGTGGCAAATTGGCCGGGATTTCATCTATTTTCGCTTCCTAAAACTTACTCCGCTTAATGAGATGCTCAGCCATAATGTTTACTGCTTATTTTGCATATTTTTTTTACGGTTGTTGAACTCTTCCGCTCATGATGGTCCAAAATGTTACTACCCTTTATGCTAATGCATTGCGTAATATAAAATAAAATTCGAAATTGACCATATATTTAATGCAAATCGGCAACGCACAGGGTAAACAACGGTTGTTTACATTTTAAAGCAATTAATTGGAATATTAATTTTTTTTTATATTAGTTTGTTATTGTCGTTAATCCCCTTTAAACTATCTGTTGCACTAGGTGTAGTTTAACATCAAGAAAATGTCGTTACCCTAATAGCAAATTGGTAGTGGCGTCTGTTTTTACACGACAGGCCCGGTACAAATTCTCATCTGGATGCGAGTGACCACAGTCTTTTCATCTTTTGCCGGCACAACAACCTCGAGAGAGTGTAGGCCCTGGGCATTTCTGACTTTTCTTGACTTTATATTAACCCGTGGCTGGATAGTGTCTCGGCACGCCAGCGCTATTAGACTCGCAAGGTTCCGTTGGGCTGATCACGTCATGAAACTAACACTGGACGACCCAGCCCGTAAAGTCTCCGTTTAGGTTTGGACAGAAGAATTGTCAAAATTGAGATGTAGTGAAAGCGTTGATGCGTTCGCCAGAAAGGAAATGAAATATGGCAGACGGTCAACCGTGACCAGTTTAGAGGCCTCCTGCAGGAGAGTAAGACCATGAAGCGGTTGTAACGTCTTATAAGTAAGTAGGTAAGCTGAATAGTAATTCCAGCGTACGAAGGATCGTTCCAGGTGGGATTTTGGATCGGTCCTGTCGAGTGAGGATCGGCACCACTACCAAATAAACCAACGGGTCCAAAGAAAGGCGGATAATAAATAAAGTCAGTTCAACATAAAAATCATTTTGAGACAACTAGAGATCCTCTGATTGGTTTAGAGTGTCCAGGAAAAATAAATTATAGTATATACACTTCTTAGTCTCCCAAAAACAAATTGCTATCGGATGTCAGCTACATGAAGATCAGCTCAATAAGCACTTTTTTTAGCCGATGGCACCCGCATGTGGTTTATTAATCGTGAACAATTTCTCCAAACGAAAGTAAAACCCGGCCAGCAGTTTCTAATAATGCATCTTCCTCCCCTAAAAAAAAACTCCGCTCACACAAATCTTATCGTCTCAAGATCGCGAAAAAAGCAAAATAATTAGCGCACATTAGTATTCACATTTTGCCACATTTTCACCCCCCCCCCCCTCCCATTTCGATACTGCTTTCGAAGTGCAGCCGCGTGTGAAATGCAGTCAAACCAAATAATTATTGAACAACACGCGGCCGTGCACCGCGGACACACTAAAAGGCGCTTTAATGCCACTCGGATCCCTTGCACGTGTGTTTTGCTGGATTATATCACCGTGCAGGGAATCATTAGGGGCGGGTGCCGACGCTACTCTACACTAGCCGTGACGTTCGCTCATTGCATGGGACGATTAATATCCAAACATCTGCATGCAAATGGTGATCGCCTTCGCCGTGGCCAAGTTCATTAACGAACGCATTTAAATTGAATCCAATGCACGGATGCATGGAAAATGAAGACAGGGAACGGTAAAAATGGTTAAGTAGTGGGGAAAGGGGGGACTTTAAACCTCGCCAGCTGCGTGAGTCGTCCGTGGTAAGAAGCGGAGCGAGAAAACGATCGATGATATTGCTCCTGCTGCATGCACTAAAGGCAGTAAAAGTGAGAAAGTTGGTAATTATCTGCATCCGGATGTGTGTTGTCACCGGTTCGACACCAGCTAAAGTGCATAGAAACATGCGTAACCGGTCGGTAAAGCGAAGGGATGGGCCCTTTTATTCCTACGCAACCCTTCGTGCTGTAATAAAGCACGTTATGGAAAGCCTCTCCCGAAGCAATGTAATCCTATCTATTGATAACGCTATTTGCTTTCGTTGGTAGCGCTGGCAAGCTTTCATTTTATTTGCATTTATGTTTGCGAATCAATTGTGCCAACATAATGACGCGTGAACAAAACGCAATATTTAAATAACAAACCATCAACCTCGACTCCATTTAACATATTCCACAGGCCAAAAAAAACAAATGCACTGGCCAAAAGAGGAAAAATCGAGGTTGCTCACTTCGTTTTCCTCATTTTTGACGCTCGTTTTATGTTGTTAGAGGCGCGGCCTCCCCCCCACAAACCAACGCCAATGCGAACTTTTCCACGTCTCACGCAACACACGACACGGGGAGCAGTGGGAAATGATCGATCGCCACCTATTTGTTGCAGCCAATTTTACAGCGGCGCGATGTGCATCGAAAGATCTAGGCGCCATCGCACAAAAGGAAGACAAAGCACACACACACGCACACGAAACAGGTGGAACGAAAACAGAACGGTCGCACAAAAAAAACAGCTTCCAATCATCTCGATCCCGGGGACGGACCGAAGGATTGATTGTCGGTGGGCGAAAGGGCGCGAGCGAAGAGGTGAAAATGAATAAACAGCACCCATCACGAACAGTCGGGAAAACTCAACAAAAGAGCAAAACAGAAGGAAAAAAAAGCCCCATACAGGAGAAAAAGGAAGATAATAAACAAGAGAGGAAAAATGAAATGGGGGGTGGGGAGGGTGAAAAGTAACGCCACAACAGTTCCACCGAAAACCCAATCGGACCCAAAAGAGATACAACGCAGCAGCCAACAGAAGGACGTACGGTGTGTGCCCATACTTTCTCAAAACTCCAGAAGAAATTGCCCCGCAAGCTGCCACCTGTACGACCGCCCATTCAACCTCAGTAGATCAAGCGATGGTCAGCACACGAAGCGCACCGATCGGATAACGGCCAACGGCGCACCAGTGCTCCCGCTCCGTGACGGATAGCGCGACCAAGATAAGGCACCAGCGGTTCCCCCCTTCCGTTCATGGTGTGCGTGCGGATGAATTTGGATGAATTGTTTCAGCTGCCCTCCCCCCCGGGGCCGTTTGTTTAAAAAACCCCCCCTTATTTTCGACAATCATACGACTTACTTATTTTGCAACATTTACCGACGCTGATGAGGTGCGTTTTATTTGTCTGTGGTGGCTCCTCTCCGCATAACTTTCCATTCCCCCCATGCGATGGGGGTTAGGTGTGGGGCGTGCTCGTCTCGCCGATACGTGAAAAATTTCCTTTGGCCAGACTTGTGGGGGAGCGGTGGAAAAGGTTTGCGAAGGCTAAAACAGGCTTCGAAAGCATAACGCGCGCGCTGCAGCAGCAGCAAAAAGAGAGAGAGAGAGAGATCGTTTACGTTTGACTCACCTGTCGCTCTCACTCTCTCTCTCTCTCTCTCTCTCTCTCTCTCTCTCTCTCTATCTCTCTCTCTCATTCTCTCCGTCTTCGGGGCACCTTTTTCCTTTCTGGGTTTTCTCGGCGAATGGATGTTGATGTGTGTTTTTTTTCTGTGTAATGATCTTGATTTTACGGTGGCCGGCACACGATCGGGGTCCGTCAGTGGTGGCGTTCGGTGCGACCAGTTAGTTCACATTCGGACCGCGATCGCTTCACATTCCACACGGATTAGGTTGACGTGCACGCGAAACGATAGCTGGAACTGGAAACCGAAAACACGATGCGTCCGGCAGCGGTGGGACGCAGCGATCGCAACGATCCGTCCGCGACGAGCCGATGATAGCCGTGTTTGGGGGGAGGGCAGCTGTTGTACGCACAGGAAAGATGTACCTATTTGGGTCAAATGTGTCTGTGATACGCACGGATTCGTGTTTGCAACCCGGAAACCCGTAGTAAAAGCTGGAGTGTTTAGCAAAAAAAAAGACCCGCACAGAGCTGGCGTGAATTATATTTAGCCCCAGCAGCAAAAAAAAAATCACCCCCTCAAAGTGTCACGTGTGTGGAGCAAACGGATATTTGTTCAGTTTCGGCTTGATCTCGAGCTGCTTTAAGCTGTAACGTACGAAGAGCCGCGTTTTGGGTTAGAAGATTGTTTTTGAAGTCAAAACCAGTGCTGGTGTTGAGATAATTAAGCCCCAAAAATACCCCCACAGTGTCACGCGTGTGGAGCGAATGTATGGTTGTCCACTTTAAGCTTGTTCTCGAGCTGTTTTAAGCTGTAACCGGGACGACGTAGCCGTTTACGGGGTTTATTTTCATAAGCAAGTCTGCAACACGACCGTGCCCGATGGTTCCCGATGGTGGTTACATTTTCCTAACGGAATTGGCAAACTGAAGTGAGGAATTGTTTTTGATATATGTGTATGTGTGTGTGTGTGCTGCTATAAGGCAGCCGCGGCAACAGATCGTTAGCTGAGAAGAAGCAAACAACAACAAAAAAAACCAGAGCTTTTGCAAAGTGTGAAGTGCACCGTCTCAGTATTCCCTCTGTTCCTTCTTTGCAGCATGGCAACACATTGCTAGCGTAAGAAGAGGGATTAACAGTTAGGTTTTGAATTGCCGCAAATTGGCCCGCTGGCCCACCTTATGAGTGTGTGTGTGTGTGTGTAGCACATTATAGGCAAGCGTTGGCCGGGAAGTGAAGGATTCGAAAACACGTTCCGTTCCGTCCGAAAGATCGATTGGAAGAAAGCACCTGGAGTTTGTGGTTGCTGATGGGATGTAATGGTGGATGTTTTTTTTTTGTCTTCTCATTCCCCATCTGCGGCTCGGTATGTGAAAGTGCTTTGCCCGTCTCGAGTGTGTGGATTGCAAGTGATTAACGGTAGCAGACGACACGGAGCGTCCTAGCCTTCGCGTGGTGTTTGGAAACACTGAGCCACCATGAGCCTTCTGGACGAGCGCCGCGGTTTGGAGTCGCTGCAAAGCTCGTACAAATGCTACGACGGCATTCCAACTCCCAGCCCCATCGGCGGTCAACCCGTCCATGATGCTGGATCGGTTGCCGGGGCCGGTGCTGGATCGGGCGATAAACGACACCTGGGGCGCCCGGCCGGAATGCGGCAGCCATCCAATAACCTCAACCGGTCACCCTCCATCGACAGTTTGGTAGAGTCGTCCGATCCGGCCGCATCCGATGGGGAAGATCCGGCCGAGGAGGATGAGGATATGGAGCGGTTGTCCGATTCGGACTCGATTGCGGAAATCGGTCGGATCACGGGCCAGATACGGGTGGACGTGCACCGGCGCAGTGATCTCGACGATGTGAAAAACGTACAACCGCTGGACGGTCCAGTGATCAAAGCGTTCCTGGAAAAATCGCACGAAAAGTGCGAATACACCAACTGTGGCTACCGGAGGCGGCACGACGGTGGCCAGGAGATGGACCCAGAACCCGACATCATGGTGGCGGACGAGGTGATCGGGCACGGTGGCCGCAAGACGTCACCCACCACGCCGCCGTCCGCCATGATGGGTCACCATTACAGCGCTACCTCGCCGCTCTCCTCCTGCCCGTCGTCCCCGAACGCCAACCCAACCACCAGCACGTCCACGATGCAGGACACGATTTCCAACAGTGCCAACAATGTCAACAGCACCAGCAGCTCTGGCAGTAGCAGCAGCAGTAGCAACGGCAACGGTGGCACCCTTACGAGCACGGGTTCCATTTCCGGTTCGCTAAAAAACCGCCGGAACAGCATCGCTAGTTCCGGGTCGGTGGGGCGCATGGAGACGATCATCGAGGAACCGATCGAGCCGAAGGTGTCGGTGAAGGAGATTCTGGCACGGTTCGAAACATTGCGCGAAGCAGCGGAGGTAACCGTGGAATGCAAACTGGTTTGCTAGCTACCGGGGGCGGGTGGTGGGCACGTGACGTGACACATGGGAACCAGACCCGACCGTTGCGTGTGTGCGAAGCTTGTTGTGGGTACTCCCAGTTTTCCCAAACGCCCTTCCCTCGCCCACAAAGCACAAGCAGATCATAAATCTGTTTGATTTCTTTTCTCGATTCATCTCCCCTTTGCCGAGTGGTTTTCCTTCCCCATCGGGTTTCCCCCCTTGACTTCCCGGTACAGTACACGCGCAAGGTTGCGTATTGGAATTGCAGGCGAATCGAACACTAATGTTCCATTTCCAGTCGCCGTGGGCTTGGGAGGGCTACGGGGCATCGACGAAACGAACGAACGAAAATAAAAAAACCCCCAAGCAGCCCGCACCAGATGGCACACACGACCGGTGGTCGCAATGGTGGTAACGCGTTCGCATTGGAAGTCGCTTTCACAGTCAGCCATCACACACATTTCCAATAAATGCGAGCAAAGATTTCTCCTCCAGCCGAGCGGCGGAGATGTCCACGATACGGTGCGCAAACTGAGGCATCCAATGTGCGCAAAGTGGTGCTGATGCAGTCAGGCCAGCCTTCCGTTTCAGCCCTACGGCTTCGTTATACAACCGAATTTCCCAGCCAACCTTATGCTAATGGTGGTTTTTTTGTGCGTGCAATTTCCTCTTCCCAGTGGAAAATTGGATGCGGTGGCGGTGGAATTGAACGGTGCCCGATCGGTTTGCGCGATCGATTGCCAATACGATCGCAGCAACAACAAATAAAGAGCTTTACAGTGAAGCTCAAACATGCAGAAAAGAAAAATGCGTAATCGATTCTGCGGTTAATGCACCTTGTCCGCATACTTATGTTTGTATCTTAATGCCCCTTCCGAGCCCCTCCCGCCCCCCTCGCTCGGCTTTTGTTTTGCTATTTATTTTGGGAAATTCTTTTGTTGGGCAGACGTTCCGATTGGTTTCGGCCAATACCATCGGAACGCTTGGGCAAATAGCAAAGAAGAACAAAAAAAACACACAAACCATCATCGGGTGTGATTGGTTCGTGTGGTTTTATCGGCAGACCGGCCAAATTCCCTATAGGGTACCGTTTTGACCCGACCAAAAGAAGCGACTGCCGATGTAAATTTCATCCAAATCATCGCTGTTTTCCGTTAAGCTCGGCACTGGAAACTCAATTGAATTCCCGGCCCGTTCCGAAGCAAAACAGTAGCATAACAGAAAGATGAGGGAGGAGGGAGAAGAGGGAGAAGAGGGAAATAACTCAATCGACCCCATTGCGCACCACATTACCTTATCATTCCGCTCGGCTATTGTGTGCTTGCGGACGGGAACAGAACCGTAATCAATGCGGGATGGGAAACCATCGGTTCAATCGGGAGGTTTTGTGTGTGCCATGGATTAGTTTGCTTTTAAAATCCTAGTACGCCTTTCCCTCCGACCCACATGCAACGGGTTCAAGTTGGCCCGTGTAACTTGCGTTTGTTTGCTGCCCTGCCCATGCTCTTCAGTTCAGTGTGTGTTTGTGCCGTTTTCGGAAGATGATATCAGCCGTCTAATTACTGCCGGCACCGGGAAGAAACACCGTTGAACTAACGCACAGGCAGTATAAAAATCAAAATCAATTCAACTTTATCTGGTTGGCTTTAACAGTCAGCGGAAGTAGGAATTATGTATTCGCTTCCTTCGTATCTTATGCTGGAAAACACCGAAAGAAACTTGTTTTAGTTCATACACATTTAAATTTGCTTTCCAAACGAGTACTTGTGCGATAACGCAGCTTAAATTCTCAATTTGAAGACAATACCAATAAGGAGATTTGCATAAATAAGCAATTAAATAAATAAAAATTACGGAGACTTGCACTAGCAGCAAGCGACGAACGGGCATACAATTATTTCGGGTCCTAAGATGGCCAACAATAACTAGTTCAGGAATAAGGAAAAGAAATTCTAGAAGCCATAAAGAGAGTAGATTCTAGTCACCAAAAAGTACAAAGTCCAGAAAAAGCCAGAATGAACCGGAACCGGTAACTAGAACACCGAGACAGGTTTGAAAGAATTGAACGGGAGGATGTAGAAATCCTGAACGGATGCAGAAAAGAATGTTAGAAAATTGAGCATGAATTTGCCATAAAACTAACTATCTACAAATGAAGGTTTTCCGGAAATAGAGAGGTGATCTTCCAGTAACATTGAGGAACGCTTGCGACATTACACTGAGCGAGCTGGTATGGGTGAATTTTCAGGAACAAGAGTTCATCATGTTCACTTCGGGGCCCCTCTATCATACGGAGACGGTTAAAGCGTCGCTTTTCTGGCATAATTCATACCCTTTTTTTCCTACTGGACCTACTCCGCCCACCGTAAGATTCGCCACTGGGTACAAGCTAAGATAAAGCTTGTTAACGTAGAGCCTCTTTCCTTTCCTGTAGCTGTGCATAACTCTGGGATAATTGTGTCCTGTGTATGATCATGGTCCTGGTGGGATTTAATCCTGTCACTAAGTCACAACCACAACCATAAAGTAAAGCGCTTGTAATAAGCTCTAGCCCTCATCTTCCTTAATCCGTCAATGACATAACGTGCCATAACATTGGAAATCGTAGCAATGCAATCATGGCCTGCTCCGAAACTGTCATCGTTCCGATGTACGATGCTTTATTTTTTTGTTTGAAGATGCGCACGTTTAAAAGTGCTCTTACGTGTGTACCCAGTGCCGTATATAAACGCATCATTGCGATCGGTCTCAACTTTGGTCAGCCACACGCATTTGGAAAGTTTGGCACTTGATGGGGAAAAATTATTTACTTATGCGTCCTCATCCCCTTCCCTCCCTTCCTTTTCTAATGGCACATTCGAAATGGTCTGTTTACCCTCTGTTTGCGCGACGGGACCGATTGGCTGCGTTTGCGGTTTAACGAAAACAAAAAATGACTTTTTCTATCATAAATTAACAAAAGGAAAAGAAAAATGCCCGTCACATTTTCCACCGTTTCACTCCTTGGAGGAATTTTTTTTCGTTGTTGTTTCGGTGATAATCAGCAGTGAAGAAAACAAAACCTGCGATTGTAAAATCCGAACGGACACCACACCACTAGAGAAGTGGAAAAAATGGACATACACACACATCAAACAAGCGCAGCGAATGAAGGAGTTTTAATCCATTCGTCTTCCCTGATGTCGCATTGCGCCTTTGCACTCAATGGCCATCCCCGAATCGTTTGATGATGATCGCGCATGTTATAAAACGCTTTCCACCGACAGCCATTTCCATTGCTACGTAGGGTTTGGCGTTTTTGTTTGCTTCTTTTCTTCACAGCTCCGCGGTTTCTCCCTCTCTCTCTCATCGATTCCGGCCCCGCAGGCTAGTTTTCTTCGGTCGGTGTCGGTGAAAAGTTCCGTGCTTTTCACAAATTGTTTACTTTCCCCGCGTGATGCGACACACGCGTGAAAATTAATGGCAAGTCAAATATTGCATTGTGCCAAACTGCTGTTATTGGAGCCACTTACGAAACCTAATCCGGGCGGTGTGCACTCTCCAGCGATTGGAGATCTGATCTGCGATCGGTACACACCGCACGGTAATAACTCCACCAAAAAATCGATGCACTTTTTGCACTTGAATAAATTGTGAAAACAGAATCCAATTTGCAGCATCGTTTGCTCGTAGGAATTCTCCTTCCACCACGAGTAATGTTCTCCGAGTTTCATTATTTTTTCCCTTTTTCGTAATCGGAGGAAACGATGTGCACCATTTAACTGTACCACATTTGCATAACTTTTGGTTGGTTGATGTAATGGTCTGTGACAAATGGAGCGGAAATTTCAGTTCGTCGCCGCCAAGCTAATACTGGAACACCGCAGCTTGTCTGCCGAAGACGACACACATTAAAATGCGACAAGCGTTAATTAAATAGATATATTTTCACGCATTATAATCGGCAGTGATGTACCGTTCGTTTGGATAGTTATATATTCGGTATTAATTTAGAGTGGGTTCCTACCCATTTTGTGTTGACCCGGTGAAAAAAGTGGAGTGTATTATGCAGGGGGTTTAAAGACGGATTGACATATATTCAACCTTTTCCCGATTCTTCACAAGTTGTAGAGGAACATTTAGCGCTAAAGTATAGTATTTTTCCACATTTCTCGAGCGTTTGAAGGCAGAAAGCTTTTGTGATATGACGTGAACTTCATTTGGGAAAATTTGGTGCAAAGCGAATTTAAATTTACGTAGGGTTGATCAAATAGAATAATTCCAATAGGCATGTTCCACTTTTTCTTGAGGAGAATACTTGAAGAAATCGTAAAAAGAAATGGTTCCAGCATTTCCACTGGAACTTTATCTCACTATAGGCACTCTTTTAGTACATAATGATTCCAGCAATATTTATTTTTGAAGGATTTTCAAGGAGTTTTCTTTCAAAACTTATGTAAATTACCATTACTCTGGCTTCAGAGATGCAAATCAACCCCGCTTCTACTGGGTATTTTTCATTATTTTAAATATCCCCTTTGGAACCCATTTTCCCCCTTTTTGATTGATGATAACGTATACTGCTCTACATGGCTTTGTAAATGTTTGAAAGTTTATATTCATAGACAATTATACATCGCATATTTTAGCCCCTATTATCCCCCCCTCACTCCCCTTCTGGGAATGTACTTGAAGGTCGTGAAAGTGGAATAGATTGGGTGTAACACCTGCATTTTCCATACGTTACTGACATTTGGCCCCATAATTTGCCAACTTTATGAAGAAAGCCGCCCCAGCGCACACGGCGCTAAATGTTAGGGCCCGGGGGACCGCTTTCTAAATTTAATAACATGTTCACGGAAGCTTACATACTTTAACCTCGGCCGGATTCAGGCCTTGCACTTCAATTCACAAATAGCTTATGGGTTTTGTGTGTGTGTGTGTGTGTGTGTGTGGAATCATCACTCACTGCTCATCTTTCCTTCTTCCACTTGTCAACCAATAATTGCAGACCCAATCGAAAGGTTCCACCATATCGTCCGGTGTGCGGGCGGCCGCAGCCACGCTTAATGTGCCGCTCGAGCGGTTGGAAACGTCGAACGTCAACAGCCCCGGATCACCGAACCAAATCTCACCGACGGAGAAGGGCCACCATCTGCATCACATGGGGGGACACCCGGGACATCATGGGCACCATCACCACCAGCAGCTGATGGACGAGTTCGAGGATATGCATATCGATCATGGTATGCCGGAATCGTCACCGCCACCGATGGGCGGGTACGGAAACGATCGTGTACATAGCGGTATGGGCAAGCATGGCGTAAACGGACAGCAACAGCAGCAGCAACAACAGCAGCACCACTCGCCGTACGGCGAGCGCAGTCCGGGCGATGGTCCGGGTCGGGGCGGTAGTGGCGGTGCCGGTAGCGGCGGTGGCATGATCGTTAACCACAAAAACTCACCCATGGGTAACGGAAATGGTAACTACAGCGATATGCACATCGTCGGACACCACGAGAACGATTCCTCCCCGACGCAAACGTCGCTGACCAAACATTCGCTGCTGCAGTTTGCGATGCAACATTTCCGTACCGAGTAAGTAAACATAGTGGTGCCGCGTACGATCATATTCCCAAACCCGATCGATCGATCGTACGTGATCGAAGCACTCGCGCCATTTCAGTGCCGACGGACGAACGCGTTAACAGTGTTTTGAATGTTTTCTTCGCCTTTTTTTTACAGTGACGAGTTTAAATCAAATCGATCGGATAAACGGGCCATGAGAAACCAGCATGCAGATCTGGTGAAATGGCAGGGCTATCCATTGCGGGCACCATTGCTGCGGCTTCCGGCCGATTTAACACCACTCGCGTTGGAATGTTTCGATTGTGTTCTGCGGTACTGCGGCGATCTTGCCGTCGATCCGGAGCTGTCAGAAGTGAAGTGCGTTTACACGGTTTTGATGGTATGTTATCACCCACCTCTGTGCTGTACGCATCCACTTATACTACGGCACATCACTAAACTCTCTCACGCCATTTTGTTTCACAGCACTGTCACAAGCATCTGGCCCTGCGAGACGAGGTGTACTGTCAGCTAATGAAGCAAACGACGGCAAACCGATCGGCCTGTCCGGATTCGGCCCAGCGGGCCTGGCGATTGTTGAGCATACTGGCGGCGTATTTCGGTTGTTCGGACGCATTGCGACCATATCTGATCGAACATTTAACATCAGCTGCATCGGATCGGCGTCGTCCGTGTCACGGCACTGCCGCCGTTTGTCTGACGAATCTTCGCAAAACGGCACGCTGCGGTGGCCGCAAGAATGTACCGAGCGTTGAGGAAGTTACCGCCGTGTCTGCGGGCAGGTGAGTGTAGTAGTGCGCAACTTTCCTACCGTTCGGATGTTCCATAACGAACCCCACACCGTTACAGGTCTGCCCGTCGACAAATCTATCGTCTGCCTGGTGGCGCGGAACGTATCGTCAATACGCGATGTTCGACGGTCGTCGGTGACGTTATTGCGGAGTTGTGCTCACTGCTGGGCATTGAATCACCGGCCGAGCAGCAGGAATTTTCACTCTACTGTATCGTTCAGGGCGATGCCTTTACCATGCCGCTGGCTGCCGACGAGTACATCCTGGACGTTACGACCGAGCTGCTGAAGTCGGGCCAACCGTTCTACCTAATTTTCTGCCGTTCGGTGTGGCACTTTGCGCTAAAGCGTGATCCAGCACCAACGCCACTGTACATCGAGGTATTGTTCAACCAGGTCGCACCGGACTATTTGGAGGGATTGCTGCTGGAACTACCCAACGGTGGTGCGCCCAGCCCGGATTATGTGCGCGATATGGCACGCATTGCCGCAATTCTGCACCGTGCGGCCGATCTAAACCACCTGCCGGCGATGAAGGAGATCAAATTTTTGCTCCCGAAGCCGGCCTTGTCATTGCGCGAACTGCGCCCGGCCCAGTGGGTTGCGCTGGTCCAATCGGCCTGGCCATCGGTCGCCGGTCTGAGCCCGATCCAGGTGAAGGCCCAATTCCTGAACGTACTCTCCTCGTGGCCACTGTTCGGCAGTAGTTTCTTCGCGGTGAAGCGCGTCTGGGCGGACGAGAACCCGATGGAAGAGCCGAGTCCGATGTGGCGCGAGCTCATTCTCGCCCTCAACCGGCGGGGTGTGCTGTTCCTCGATCCCAACACACACGAAACGATGCAACATTGGCCATTTAATGAAGTGATTTCAACGCGAAAGGTAACTATTGCCATAAGCCCAAAAGCATGCTTATTTCTAACCGCATCCTCTTACCGGGACATTATTCACAGGTACGTTCAGAAGATGGTGCACTGTTTCTCGACATGAAGGTGGGTAACCTGCTTCAACAGCGTGTCATCCGTGTGCAAACCGAGCAAGCGCACGAAATTTCACGGCTAGTACGCCAGTACATCACAATGGCTCAGGCACAACAGCGCGACCGAAGGGAATAGAGCCCCCGCTAGGGGATTTTTTTCCCCTCACTGGTGAGGCCGCTTTCTAACGTTTCGCAAATGGAAAGCAATAAGGGGGCCAGATTTAGGTGCAAAAGGATAGTTAGTTTTACCGTTTACGAAATTACATACTTTAGGTAGGCAGCGTACGCAGTGCGGAAGGAGGTTAAGACGATGAACATAAATCTATATTATAATTGGTGTGCTTACTTTGGGGTGAAATGGCAGTCCGATGTTGAACGGCTGTACTTCAATTACAATGCTAGGGAAAACGTTTCGTTGTTTGTACCATTTTCGAGCAAATGCGAATCAAATGCACACTATAATACGTATCATGCTGTATTGATTATATTTTTCTACATTTTGAAAATATATGCATTTTATATAAACTGACCGCCTCTTCTCTCGCAATTATCTAATGTGTGTGCCGAAGCACGGAAGTGAAAAACTACAAACGTAAAGTATCGAGAGTATTTCATACGTGCTCTATCGAGCACATGTTTTTTTTTATTAGAAAATGTACTTTAATTTAATTACACGCTACATCTTTTCTGTGCTGGATTGGTCCAAAGAATGATTGGAATTAGATTTTCTTAAGGAATAATTAACAGTTCTTCTGCAGCAAAACTATAAAAGCTCAATATCAAAGTTTGGATTCAAAAATGTCTATCGTCAACGACAAACGACACTCGATGACACTTATCGATCGAATTATTCGCCCGCTTATGCTGTGTTAATGTAAGCTTCATATTATTGTTACATTCAGAATTCGTACGTGTATCGTACGACAAATTAACGTTATCCTATGTTTTTTTTTAATTAAAACTGCCCATTATGGCTTTCCAGAGCTTTGAACATTTAAAAAATTTTGTCCACCCCTTTCCCTTACTTTCTTCCCCTCTTATCTATGGCGTCTTTTCCTTACCTGATGTTTTTCTTTGAGAAAAAAAATCTTTGTCATGATTTTTTCATCAATCCCTTCATCTTCGACATAAACGTTTTTCCCTTCCGCTCGATATGTTTGGAATTGGCCACCACCTCGTCGAAGGTGGCCGAATGCCAGTACTTGGTTTGCGATTTTTCCGCTATCTTCGAGTTGTAAAGCGTGTAATCGAAGCTGCCAACGGGTGCCGGCATTTTAGCTGCCTGTTTCGAGGTGTGCCAGTGTTCGAGGAAGTCGGCAAACATCACAGTTTCCAAGAAGCAGTCCAAAAACATTTTCGTTTCGGGACTATCAAACTGCACCAAAAACGACGCTTTCTGGGAAGGAAAACACACAAATATTATTGGGTCCTTGTTTCTGCGACATCGCCACACAATCTTACCTCGTATGTGCGTGGATCCAGAGTAGCGAAAAGTTCTACAAAAAAACGGACAAACGCACCGCCAATCAGCACGCTTGCTAGCCCCTTGGAATCTTCAAAAATTTTTACGAGTTCCAGTGAAACCCGCAGCGGTTTCTTTAGCTCGTTCGGGAGGATGGAAAACTGTTCCTTTCGTGCCGGCCGAACGGTGCGCTTGTCCAGATTCACGTAGCACGTATTGCCACTTTCCCACAGCTCCTCGGGGACGGGTTGCAATGTACCGGCCAGCATCGGTACGGGTGCTTCGAGCATTTGTTGCAGATGTTCCGGTATGACCGTTACTAGTATGTGCTGCCATTGGAATGGGTAGAGTATTAACAGTAAGCCTTGCACGCACGACGTCAGCAGCGAGAGATGTTCGCTGAATAATATCACCATTTTTTCGAGTAGCAAGCTTTCGAACACGTGGATCAGTCCGTCCGATCCGAGGCACTTGTAAATATCGTACAGTTCCGTTTTCTCTAAGCGTAAATCTTTGGGACGGTTTATTGTCATGGTGAACGGCAGTACCGGTACCTCGCGCAGCGTGGATCGAAGCTCGAAGCTGACAGGAAGCGTCAATGCCAACCGGTCGCCGGCCAACGGGAGTTTCTGATCGTAAAACTGTTCCATCAACAGCTCAGGCACGCGACCATTCCCGTGCTGGCTTTCGATGTATTCCAGCAGTTTGTAAAATACTTTTGGCTCATTGTACTTCGTTACGAGGCAATACGTTAGGGGGATGCAGAATTCGGACGACTCTGGCAGAACACGCCGGCAGAAACCGTACAACCGTAGCGGATAGTCCGTTAGTATGATGCAGTATTCCTGATTGCGGTTTCGCACTAGTGCGCCATTATCAGGATACACGAACACCTCGATCATTTTGTGCGGCTGCTTGTGGCGTGGATATCGGCTCCTAACGTACGGTTTGTTTTGCATCATATCGTAACCCACCACGATGCAATATTCGTACAGTGTTTGTGGTAGTGCGGGACACTTTTCCACAGTGCTTAACTTATTGTAGTGCTCGATCAATCCTTTGGTATCGGCCGTTATACACTCCGCGGTGGCGTTAGGTGAAGTGCCCTTGTCCACCGCATCGTACACACGGATCGTGCCGTACTGCTGTGTGTAATGGTTCAGCTCGGCACATCGGGACAATCTACGTAAACGCTTGCGATGTTCTTCGCTCACGGGTTGCTTCAGGGAAATGTGTTCCCCCGAAGGTGAATCATGCAGATTCTTGCCCGGTTCCTGGAATGCGACTTCGATCAGCATGTTAACGTCTTCGTAGTGTTGCGAATCTGTCATCCGTTCCCCATCAAGCGTTCCATGCCCGTTATCATCCAAGCCACGTCCCCACGTTCGTGGTGGCTTCTCCGGTGGAGGCCCTGCCGGGAGCGGTTTGTTTAGTGCTTCCCGTATGCTGTCCGAATGGATAAGCTGCGCATTGATGGACGCTGACACATGGCCACCGTTCATTGAACTCGATTGTGAAGTGCTTCTGCGAAATGCTTGAGAGCGTTTGATTCCGCGCCTAGCTTCTAAATCGCGCAGCATGGCGGGTTCTTCTGCATTCTGCTGAATATTACGCGCCAAACCTGTTCCATTCGGTGGCCAATTCTGGACGGATTGAACCTGCTGAGGCGAAGAAGGTGATGGAGACACCTGTTGCTTTTGCTGCTGCGAAGTTATGAGCGTTTCGAACTTTTCCGTGATTTTCTGCACCCTGCTATTGCTGCCATCGTGTGTAGTTTGTGCTTTGGTAGATCGGTTCGACATATTGAGTAACACATAATTATTCCATTGCTTCTTTTGTACACGCTCGCTTTATCACTACGCGACTTCCGCGATAGATTTATGAAAAAGTGAAAACCCGTTATGATGACAGAACGCTGTCAGAAAATAACAACAACCGCACGGTATACACAGGAAAGGTAACTGCACGGTTATCAAAAACGGCACACCTTCTATATAGACATGTTGTCAATGAGTTCAGTTGACAGATACAGTTCGCAATGATGGCAACGTAAACACATGTGCCGAAGAAAACAGCCGTACACAGCACGATATTAGCTAATTTCTTTCCAAAAATAGAGTCCACTTTATCGCACCAGAGATGGATATCAGCTGCCAGGATATTGTAGGTGATATAGAAGATCTGATATCCTTCGACGATCCCACACCGTCAGAGCGGTACCAGAATAAAAAGGACGTAACAGTGCGAGCCAAACGGGCAAAAGTGCGCGCCACCAGTCGCCCGAAAGAAGTACCCTGCGTTGAAAAGCCGAAACTGGACAGCGTAATTCCCGAGACACAGCAAATCTACATGAAAACATGGGGCTGTGCTCATAATACATCCGACACAGAGTATATGGCCGGTCAGCTGGCGCAGTACGGGTATAATCTGACCAACGATAAAAATTCGGCCGATCTGTGGGTGCTGAACAGCTGTACGGTAAAAAATCCGTCGGAAGATACGTTTCGTAACGAAATAGAAGCTGCTCATCAAGCGGGCAAGCATGTCGTGGTTGCCGGCTGTGTACCACAGGCTGCCCCCAGGTCTGATTATCTCAAAGGTTTGAGCGTGGTCGGTGTGCAACAGATCGATCGCGTAGCCGAAGTGGTGGAGGAAACGCTCAAGGGCCATTCGGTGCGTTTGCTGCAGGCGAAGAAAGTAAACGGCCGCAAAGTGGCAGGACCAAAGCTAGCCCTACCGAAGGTGCGCAAAAATCCTTTAATCGAAGTTATTCCCATCAATTCTGGCTGTCTGAATGCGTGCACTTACTGCAAGACAAAGTTTGCCCGGGCCGATCTGGTTAGCTATCCCGTTGAGGAGATAGTGGAACGAGCGCAGCAAGTATTCCAAGAAGGAGTCTGTGAAATATGGCTCACATCGGAAGACACCGGTACTGTTGTATAGCTGCGTTTAACCACGCGTACCATTCAATTTTAATCGGATTTCTTTTACTTTTCAAGGAACATATGGACGGGATATCGGATCCTCACTCCCGGAGCTGTTATGGAAATTAGTGGAAGAAATACCAGAAGGATGCATGATGCGACTCGGTATGACCAATCCGCCCTACATTTTGGAGCACCTGGATGAGATGGCCAAAATCTTGTCGCATCCACGAGTCTACAGCTTTCTGCACATACCCGTGCAGAGTGGATCGGATACAATTCTGGGAGAAATGAAACGCGAATATTGTGTAAAGGATTTTGAACGTATGGTGGACTTTCTAAGGGAACAAGTGCCAGGCATCACCATTGCGACAGATATCATTTGCGGATTTCCCGGTGAAACGGAGGCCGACTTCGAAGACACACTATCTCTGTGTCAGAAGTACCAGTTCCCAAGCTTGTTCATAAATCAATTCTTTCCACGGCCAGGGACACCAGCTGCTAAGATGACGAAAGTTCCAGCGAATGAAGTGAAAACACGAACCAAGCGTCTGACGGATCTGTTTCATTCGTACGAACCGTACAAGAAGTACGCGATGGGAACGAAACAGACCGTACTTGTTACCGAAATCTCGCACGATCGTAAACATTACGTTGGACACAATAAGTTCTACGAACAGATTCTGTTGCCGATGCACAACAAATTGCTCGGGAAGCAAGTCGAAGTATGTGCGGCAATGCCCTAAAAGAAAACGGGACAATACTTTATATTATTGTTTCTTTGCAGGTTGAAATTACCGGATGTACCAAATTCAGCATGTTCGGTAAAGTAATACAAGACGAGCAGGAATGGGTCAATTGTAGCAAAGTTGGTGCCACCGATGGAACTATGACCACGAAATTAATGACCGACGCCGGAGAGTCGAGGTATCGATCGATGTTTGCCTACATTTTCATATCGTGCAGTTTGGCGATTGTGTTTAAATATCTTTTCATGTTTTTTGACTTCTAAAGAATCGAAAGTGAAGACATAAAAATGGCAGACCGAGACGTATTTACTGTTTTGTTTGATTTCTTGCATATTCAAAACCATTTGCCTTTAATCGATCGTCATGAAGCCGTCCGCATTCGAGAGATAGACACTCTCCTTCTTCGTACTAGCCGCTACAACAAAGTGTGGCCCGATGAGACAATTCTTTAAAGTCGACCCACTCTTAACTACCGCTTTTTCTCCAATTATGCAGTTATCAATTACAACACTGGAATGCAAAAAAAAGGAAACGATTGATATGAAAAATCCCCCCGTTGGTTCATCGATTCCGACCCAATAAAAATACATACTTCTCTTCTATTGTTACGCCATCCATAAGTACGCTATTGTTAATACGTGTCTTCGGTTGAATCGTGCAACCGTTCGCAATCACATTCTGATTGAGTGACGTTTTTTCACTAATGGTCGTCATGTCACCAACGGCACATTTTGATATCTGAGTAGATTTGATGGAACTCGTCTGTGACACCAGTTCTCGTTCTGCAAATCCCGTCAATGCCGGAAAGATCTCAAAAATCTGCAAACAAACATATCAGAATTGTATGGCGCACGAAATGGGTTACAATACTTGTATTAATCAGTACAATCTTACCTTCAAATTGCAAGACAGAAACGAACGGACATTGTTCACTCGTACTCCATAAGCGTTCGTATCGGCAAAGTACGCATAGCAGCGAATAGGATGGGAAGTTGCCTTCTCTTCCTTGTTGAAGATTGAAGCTTTATCGATCTTTTTGTCCATTTCCGTGTAGATCGCAAACTTGGGGAAAGAACAACACAAATCTGTAATGTTATGTCGCGAGATATGCAGCAAGACTAACCCGAGCTTACCTGAAAAATATCGTCCACTTTCGGTTTGGTGCTGTATTCCGATGTTCCATCGTTTTCCGGGACGATTGGAGGCTGCAGCATTTGCTTCTTAATTATGTGTGGCAGTAGTTCACCTTTCACCGCAGATAACGCCTCGGTCACAGCAAGATACTCCACCACCCATCGCTTCATGATGTAAACATGGGCGTCAAGCAAATAGGACGAAATGTTCAGCTCCGGATTTTCTCGCAACAGATGTCCGGAGAGTTTAACGGTTTCTTCAAAATCGCTGGCCGAAGCCATGAAAAGAACCTTGTTCGTCGCTTTGTCATACCCAATTATATCTTTCTCTGCTTTGTATTTTGATTTTGGACCTGGCATTACGACGTCCTGATCCTTACCGCCTTCCATCAGTAGCATTTGGATGGATGCGTCTTTTTCCCGAAACTTGGATAGCAGTGGATATAGATTCACCTGTATTACGGAATCGCATGACAGCACCACAACATCCGATTTTATCCTAAAAAGAATAGAGCCCCATTTTTGCATGTTAAATATCTGCCAATAGTTACTTTCGATCACGGCCTTACTTATCCGAAACGAGTCGCAGTGAATCAGCGGTACCGCATTCGGAGTCGGTCGGTATGGAGTAGTATTCCAGCTTCAGCTTCAACTGCAACCGTTCCAAACGCTGCTGTATTTCCGACTTTTCCGACTCCTGCACTATCACCAAAACCTCTGGTTGGGTTCGAAGAGGAATCATTAGACAAATCATCGTCGGATCGGCTGCATTGTCCACGTACTCACCGTTGAAACCGTGCCGTTGAAGCAGCTGCAAAGGATACCAAATCATGGGATATGGACCAATCGGTAGCAGACATTTCGGACGACCTTCCAATATTTCCGGCAGCCGTGTACCTTTTCCCGCGGCCAGCACAATGGCTTGAAATTCCTGTTGCCCCATAGTTTGCTGGCAAATTTGCTGTTCGATTATCAATGTAATTCTGTAATTCTCGTGTGCTCTTTTTATTTTTGTTTGTTTCCGTGTCGTGTTGTGACGTTTGCACTGCCAAGGTTGCCAAGGTACTTATGTAAACAATGAGGATTCCAAGAATTTTTATTTATTTAGCCATTGTTCGATGAAACATCTTCCATCCGGTGATGATGGCACGGAAATGCATTCACAAACAATGTATTTACTAAAATATATCGATGTGTAGTCGTTTGCCGGCCGCTCAGCTGATTGTGCGTGAAGTTTTGAGCCAGCAGTTATAAACGTCATTCACGAGGGAATGAATTTTGCTTGATGTCAACGTCGGTAAAGAAAATCCCGCGTCCTCATGCATCTCCCGCAAACCTGCCTTGCGTGCCTAAACGTGGGTACGATTGCAAGCACGTTAGTTCTTGTGACATGGAAAATATATCGGTAAATCTGAATGCACCCCCAAGTTCAGCATCGTCGGATAGGTAAGTAGTCCAAACACGAAAACTGTACGTTCTAATATCATCGGTTTCTGTTGGGAGTTAGTTCCTTGGTGACTTGCTCTCATTGCAACAGGAAGTGAAAACTTGAGTAATGTAGCGCACCGTATTGCGCTGTGTGCGGTATGCTAATTGATGATACGTATTAACAAAACCCTTCCGCCTTTTCTTTCCGTTCCGCTCTTGGGTCCCCAGCGACGCAAGTGAACCGAAGGAGTGCGAAACGCTAGATCTCAACGTTGGAGTCCATTCGAGCGACAGTGGCTATGAAGTGGAAACACAACCGGACTGCTGCCCGGCCTCGCCGGCCACGGTACCGTCGAAAACGACACGTTCGAACTCGTTCGGATCGCAGCTTCGCTCACCGAAACCCCGGCGCCAGCGAACAACGTCGGTGAATCAGAACACCATCAACTCGAATGAGGCGATAATTCGGTCCAACAATCGCACAATCTACACAGCCGGTCGTCCACCGTGGTACAATTGTGCTGGGCAGCAGGTGGAACCGTTCGTGATAGGTAGGCACACAGCGTTGAAGGAAACCGGTTCGAAGGAATGATGGAATGGTTCACATATTTGCGGTTCGATAGGTATCTGCGGCGGTAGCGCGTCGGGTAAAACAACCGTTGCACAGAAGATCATCGAAAGCTTGGACGTGCCGTGGGTAACGCTACTATCCATGGATTGTTTCTACAAAATACTGAACGACAAACAGCACGAACAGGCGAATCGGAACGAGTACAACTTTGATCATCCGGACGCATTTGATCTGGACTTGATGAAAGATGTGCTACAGCGGCTCAAGGAGGGCCGGAAGGTCGAAGTGCCGGTGTACAATTTTGTTACCCATTCGAGAGAAATACACACGGTAAGAAGGCGCGTCAAATGGCGTAACAAGGATGTTTGAAAAAAAAAAACTTACATTGAAATCGATATCCTTCATTGCAGAAAACAATGTACGGTGCGAATGTAATCATTTTCGAAGGCATCCTAACGTTCCATAGCAAGGAAATCCTTAAGATGCTGGACATGAAAATTTTCGTCGATACAGATGCGGACATTCGACTGGGGCGACGACTTAAGCGAGATATCATGCAGCGTGGCCGTGATTTGGAGGGTGTGCTGAAACAATATTCTACCATGGTGAAACCTGCGTATAGTTGCTACATCGCCCCTACCATGGCACACGCCGACATCATAGTGCCACGCGGATCGAGTAACATTGTTGCCATTCAGCTAATTGTGCAACACGTGCACACTCAGTTGCAGTTAGTAAGTAGTTGAGTAACTGCTAATGACTGATACGATGAATAACTAATCTACTATCCGTTTACTGCCTGTTTCCTGGAACACTAGCGAGGATTCAAGCTGCGGGAAGCATTAGCGCATTCCTATATTGGACAACCGATGCCGGATTCGCTCAAGTTGCTTCCAACCACGCCGCAGATTAAAGGTCTCCACACGTTCATACGAAATGCCAACACAGCGCGTGATGAGTTCATTTTCTACTCGAAGCGTTTGATTCGTCTAGTGCTGGAGTATGCGCTGAGTCTTTTACCTTTCCGAGGGGTGGAGGTGGAAACGCCTCAGAATATGCCGTACAAGGGCAAACGTATGGCGTGTCAGAAAATCTGTGGCGTATCAATTTTGCGCGCAGGAGAAACTATGGAGCAAGCAGTAAGCGATGTGTGCAAGCACATTCGCATTGGAAAGATTCTAATTCAAACGAATCAGCTTACGGGAGAACCAGAGGTAACCACTTGACACTTTGTTTACACACAATTCTATCTTATCTTGAACCGGACGATGTTTACATAAATACTTTTCATGCACAGCTTTACTATCTGCGTCTACCGAAGGACATAAAAGACTATCGGGTAGTGTTGATGGATGCGACAGTTGCGACAGGGGCTGCAGGTGAGTAAAACCAACTGGACGGACCAGTAAATTATGGCTACGCCTAACGCGCATCATTCGTTACTTTCACTTCAGCTATAATGGCCATTCGGGTGCTGCTAGATCACGATGTACCCGAGGAGAACATTATGCTCGTGTCTTTGCTGATGGCAGAAATCGGCGTCCATTCAATAGCGTATGCGTTTCCCAAAGTGCAGATAGTAACGTCTGCGCTTGATCCGGAGATAAACGAGAAGTTTTACGTCATACCCGGTATTGGCAATTTCGGTGATCGTTATTTTGGCACCGAGCCAACCGAACCGTCATCGCTATATGAATAGCAAGTAAACAAATCAACAACTTAAAAACAATAACCCGCCATTGTGCGTTAGTGTTGGAGGCACAAGCGCAATTACTGGGTTTGGATCCCGCTCGCAATGAATTCGTTCTCCCATTTGACATCGTCCTCGATGCTTGAGAACGTTGAAATGATTAGCATCTCTTATTCAATTTTAAGTTATATCATTTAAAGCATAGTGCATCCTTAGTTAAGCAGCTTTTTGGCAATTAGATACAGTGGTTGTTACAATAAAGTGCCCGCCCCTTGATTTTTTACATTTTTGCCATTGTTTTAGTGAGAAATGAAGCTAGAACGCTGCAATATTATGTTTTATATGTTACACTAACCGTACTCTATCAGATCCACTACCTAGCTATAATAAAATATTTTTTTTACACTCACCAAAAATAATTCCATTTAATTTTTCTGGCAAAACTGTTTCGAAATAAAGTGCCCAGTTTATTCAAGGATAAAATAGTTATTTATTTTACCGTTAAATAAGCTAACTAATATTCTATATGGCCACCTTTGGCTTTCAGAACCTGCTGAAGGCGGTTAGCCATGCTCTCAACTAATTTTTTTCACATGTTTTTGGTCGAGTTTCTCCCAGGCATGTTCGATGGCTTTAAAATATGTGTCTTTGTTTTTCACATCAGTTTTATCATCCCTTGCATCGAGAATCGCCCACCTACTCCAACACCCCTTAGGTCTAAAAATAGAACAAGACTACGCACCACCGCAGTCCAGCCTCCTCCGTACCGGGAAAAAGCATAAAAAAGGGGAAGATGCCAACGACACATGGTTTTCCCAAGTGGTCACCCACCTAAGTACTAGCCATGCCCGATGTTGCTTAACTTCGGTGATCGGACGAGAACCGGTGTGTTCAACATGGTATGGTCGTTGACAAGCATCGCCGACGCTCGCACGCATCAAGAACCACCGTCGTCTTCAGTGTCCACCCAAGAAAAAGGACTTTTCGCTCTTCTTCCCCCACCTACTCCAGCCACCCCTTAGGTCTAAAAATAGAACAAGACTACGCACCACCGACGTCAAGCCTCCTCCGTACCGGGAAAAAGCATAAAAAAGGGGAAGATGCCAACGACACATGGTTTTCCCAAGTGGTCACCCACCTAAGTACTAGCCATGCCCGATGTTGCTTAACTTCGGTGATCGGACGAGAACCGGTGTGTTCAACATGGTATGGTCGTTGACAAGCATCGCCGACGCTCGCACGCATCAAGAACCACCGTCGTCTTCAGCGTCCATCCAAGAAAAAGGACTTTTCGCTCTTCTTCCCCCACCTACTCCAGCCACCCCTTTGGTCTAAAAATAGAACAAGACTACGGACCACCGAAGTCAAGCCTCCTCCGGACCGGGAAAAAGCATAAAAAAGGGGAAGATGCCAACGACACATGGTTTTCCCAAGTGGTCACCCACCTAAGTACTAGCCATGCCCGATGTTGCTTAACTTCGGTGATCGGACGAGAACCGGTGTGTTCAACATGGTATGGTCGTTGACAAGCATCGCCGACGCTCGCACGCATCAAGAACCACCGTCGTCTTCAGCGTCCACCCAAGAAAAAGGACTTTTCGCTCTTCTTCCCCCACCTACTCCGCCCACCCCTTAGGTCTAAAAATAGAACAAGACTACGCACCACCGAAGTGAAGCCTCCTCCGGACCGGGAAAAAGCATAAAAAAGGGGAAGATGCCAACGACACATGGTTTTCCCAAGTGGTCACCCACCTAAGTACTAGCCATGCCCGATGTTGCTTAACTTCGGTGATCGGACGAGAACCGGTGTGTTCAACATGGTATGGTCGTTGACAAGCATCGCCGACGCTCGCACGCATCAAGAACCACCGTCGTCTTCAGCGTCCATCCAAGAAAAAGGACTTTTCGCTCTTCTTCCCCCACCTACTCCAGCCACCCCTTTGGTCTAAAAATAGAACAAGACTACGGACCACCGAAGTCAAGCCTCCTCCGGACCGGGAAAAAGCATAAAAAAGGGGAAGATGCCAACGACACATGGTTTTCCCAAGTGGTCACCCACCTAAGTACTAGCCATGCCCGATGTTGCTTAACTTCGGTGATCGGACGAGAACCGGTGTGTTCAACATGGTATGGTCGTTGACAAGCATCGCCGACGCTCGCACGCATCAAGAACCACCGTCGTCTTCAGCGTCCACCCAAGAAAAAGGACTTTTCGCTCTTCTTCCCCCACCTACTCCAGCCACCCCTTAGGTCTAAAAATAGAACAAGACTTCGCACCACCGACGTGAAGCCTCCTCCGGACCGGGAAAAAGCATAAAAAAGGGGAAGATGCCAACGACACATGGTTTTCCCAAGTGGTCACCCACCTAAGTACTAGCCATGCCCGATGTTGCTTAACTTCGGTGATCGGACGAGAACCGGTGTGTTCAACATGGTATGGTCGTTGACAAGCATCGCCGACGCTCGCACGCATCAAGAACCACCGTCGTCTTCAGCGTCCATCCAAGAAAAAGGACTTTTCGCTCTTCTTCCCCCACCTACTCCAGCCACCCCTTTGGTCTAAAAATAGAACAAGACTACGGACCACCGAAGTCAAGCCTCCTCCGGACCGGGAAAAAGCATAAAAAAGGGGAAGATGCCAACGACACATGGTTTTCCCAAGTGGTCACCCACCTAAGTACTAGCCATGCCCGATGTTGCTTAACTTCGGTGATCGGACGAGAACCGGTGTGTTCAACATGGTATGGTCGTTGACAAGCATCGCCGACGCTCGCACGCATCAAGAACCACCGTCGTCTTCAGCGTCCACCCAAGAAAAAGGACTTTTCGCTCTTCTTCCCCCACCTACTCCAGCCACCCCTTTGGTCTAAAAATAGAACAAGACTACGCACCACCGAAGTGAAGCCTCCTCCGGACCGGGAAAAAGCATAAAAAAGGGGAAGATGCCAACGACACATGGTTTTCCCAAGTGGTCACCCACCTAAGTACTAGCCATGCCCGATGTTGCTTAACTTCGGTGATCGGACGAGAACCGGTGTGTTCAACATGGTATGGTCGTTGACAAGCATCGCCGACGCTCGCACGCATCAAGAACCACCGTCGTCTTCAGCGTCCACCCAAGAAAAAGGACTTTTCGCTCTTCTTCCTCCACCTACTCCGCCCACCCCTTAGGTCTAAAAATAGAACAAGACTACGCACCACCGAAGTCAAGCCTCCTCTGGACCGGGAAAAAGCATAAAAAAGGGGAAGATGCCAACGACACATGGTTTTCCCAAGTGGTCCACCCACCTAAGTACTAGCCATGCCCGATGTTGCTTAACTTCGGTGATCGGACGAGAACCGGTGTGTTCAACATGGTATGGTCGTTGACAAGCATCGCCGACGCTCGCACGCATCAAGAACCACCGTCGTCTTCAGCGTCCATCCAAGAAAAAGGACTTTTCGCTCTTCTTCCCCCACCTACTCCAGCCACCCCTTAGGTCTAAAAATAGAACAAGACTACGGACCACCGAAGTCAAGCCTCCTCCGGACCGGGAAAAAGCATAAAAAAGGGGAAGATGCCAACGACACATGGTTTTCCCAAGTGGTCACCCACCTAAGTACTAGCCATGCCCGATGTTGCTTAACTTCGGTGATCGGACGAGAACCGGTGTGTTCAACATGGTATGGTCGTTGACAAGCATCGCCGACGCTCGCACGCATCAAGAACCACCGTCGTCTTCAGCGTCCACCCAAGAAAAAGGACTTTTCGCTCTTCTTCCCCCACCTACTCCAGCCACCCCTTTGGTCTAAAAATAGAACAAGACTACGCACCACCGAAGTGAAGCCTCCTCCGGACCGGGAAAAAGCATAAAAAAGGGGAAGATGCCAACGACACATGGTTTTCCCAAGTGGTCACCCACCTAAGTACTAGCCATGCCCGATGTTGCTTAACTTCGGTGATCGGACGAGAACCGGTGTGTTCAACATGGTATGGTCGTTGACAAGCATCGCCGACGCTCGCACGCATCAAGAACCACCGTCGTCTTCAGCGTCCACCCAAGAAAAAGGACTTTTCGCTCTTCTTCCCCCACCTACTCCGCCCACCCCTTAGGTCTAAAAATAGAACAAGACTACGCACCACCGAAGTGAAGCCTCCTCCGGACCGGGAAAAAGCATAAAAAAGGGGAAGATGCCAACGACACATGGTTTTCCCAAGTGGTCACCCACCTAAGTACTAGCCATGCCCGATGTTGCTTAACTTCGGTGATCGGACGAGAACCGGTGTGTTCAACATGGTATGGTCGTTGACAAGCATCGCCGACGCTCGCACGCATCAAGAACCACCGTCGTCTTCAGCGTCCACCCAAGAAAAAGGATTCTCCACTCTTCTTCCCCCACCTACTCCGCCACCCCTTAGGTCTAAAAATAGAACAAGACTACGCACCACCGAAGTGAAGCCTCCTCCGGACCGGGAAAAAGCATAAAAAAGGGGAAGATGCCAACGACACATGGTTTTCCCAAGTGGTCACCCACCTAAGTACTAGCCATGCCCGATGTTGCTTAACTTCGGTGATCGGACGAGAACCGGTGTGTTCAACATGGTATGGTCGTTGACAAGCATCGCCGACGCTCGCACGCCTCAAGAACCACCGTCGTCTTCAGCCTCCACCCAAGAAAAAGGACTTTTCGCTCTTCTTCCCCCACCTACTCCAACCATCCCTTTGGTCCAAAAATAGAACAAGACTACGCACCACCGCAGTCAAGCCTCCTCCGGACCGGGAAAAAGCATAAAAAAGGGGAAGATGCCAACGACACATGGTTTTCCCAAGTGGTCACCCACCTAAGTACTAGCCATGCCCGATGTTGCTTAACTTCGGTGATCGGACGAGAACCGGTGTGTTCAACATGGTATGGTCGTTGACAAGCATCGCCGACGCTCGCACGCATCAAGAACCACCGTCGTCTTCAGCGTCCACCCAAGAAAAAGGACTTTTCGCTCTTCTTCCCCCACCTACTCCAGCCACCCCTTTGGTCTAAAAATAGAACAAGACTACGAACCACCGCAGTCAAGCCTCCTCTGGACCGGGAAAAAGCATAAAAAAGGGGAAGATGCCAACGACACATGGTTTTCCCAAGTGGTCCACCCACCTAAGTACTAGCCATGCCCGATGTTGCTTAACTTCGGTGATCGGACGAGAACCGGTGTGTTCAACATGGTATGGTCGTTGACAAGCATCGCCGACGCTCGCACGCATCAAGAACCACCGTCGTCTTCAGCGTCCACCCAAGAAAAAGGACTTTTCGCTCTTCTTCCCCCACCTACTCCAGCCACCCCTTAGGTCTAAAAATAGAACAAGACTACGGACCACCGAAGTCAAGCCTCCTCCGGACCGGGAAAAAGCATAAAAAAGGGGAAGATGCCAACGACACATGGTTTTCCCAAGTGGTCACCCACCTAAGTACTAGCCATGCCCGATGTTGCTTAACTTCGGTGATCGGACGAGAACCGGTGTGTTCAACATGGTATGGTCGTTGACAAGCATCGCCGACGCTCGCACGCATCAAGAACCACCGTCGTCTTCAGCGTCCACCCAAGAAAAAGGACTTTTCGCTCTTCTTCCCCCACCTACTCCAGCCACCCCTTAGGTCTAAAAATAGAACAAGACTACGCACCACCGACGTCAAGCATCCTCCGGACCGGGAAAAAGCATAAAAAAGGGGAAGATGCCAACGACACATGGTTTTCCCAAGTGGTCACCCACCTAAGTACTAGCCATGCCCGATGTTGCTTAACTTCGGTGATCGGACGAGAACCGGTGTGTTCAACATGGTATGGTCGTTGACAAGCATCGCCGACGCTCGCACGCATCAAGAACCACCGTCGTCTTCAGCGTCCACCCAAGAAAAAGGACTTTTCGCTCTTCTTCCCCCACCTACTCCAGCCACCCCTTAGGTCTAAAAATAGAACAAGACTACGCACCACCGAAGTGAAGCCTCCTCCGGACCGGGAAAAAGCATAAAAAAGGGGAAGATGCCAACGACACATGGTTTTCCCAAGTGGTCACCCACCTAAGTACTAGCCATGCCCGATGTTGCTTAACTTCGGTGATCGGACGAGAACCGGTGTGTTCAACATGGTATGGTCGTTGACAAGCATCGCCGACGCTCGCACGCATCAAGAACCACCGTCCTCTTCAGCGTCCACCCAAGAAAAAGGACTTTTCGCTCTTCTTCCCCCACCTACTCCAACCATCCCCTAGGTCTAAAAATAGAACAAGACTACGCACCACCGCAGTCAAGCCTCCTCCGGACCGGGAAAAAGCATAAAAAAGGGGAAGATGCCAACGACACATGGTTTTCCCAAGTGGTCACCCACCTAAGTACTAGCCATGCCCGATGTTGCTTAACTTCGGTGATCGGACGAGAACCGGTGTGTTCAACATGGTATGGTCGTTGACAAGCATCGCCGACGCTCGCACGCATCAAGAACCACCGTCGTCTTCAGTGTCCACCCAAGAAAAAGGACTTTTCGCTCTTCTTCCCCCGCCTACTCCAGCCACCCCTTAGGTCTAAAAATAGAACAAGACTACGCACCACCGCAGTCAAGCCTCCTCCGGACCGGGAAAAAGCATAAAAAAGGGGAAGATGCCAACGACACATGGTTTTCCCAAGTGGTCACCCACCTAAGTACTAGCCATGCCCGATGTTGCTTAACTTCGGTGATCGGACGAGAACCGGTGTGTTCAACATGGTATGGTCGTTGACAAGCATCGCCGACGCTCGCACGCATCAAGAACCACCGTCGTCTTCAGCGTCCATCCAAGAAAAAAGATTCTCCGTTCTCCTTCCCCCACCTACTCCGCCACCCCTTAGGTCTAAAAATAGAACAAGACTACGCACCACCGAAGTGAAGCCTCCTCCGGACCGGGAAAAAGCATAAAAAAGGGGAAGATGCCAACGACACATGGTTTTCCCAAGTGGTCACCCACCTAAGTACTAGCCATGCCCGATGTTGCTTAACTTCGGTGATCGGACGAGAACCGGTGTGTTCAACATGGTATGGTCGTTGACAAGCATCGCCGACGCTCGCACGCATCAAGAACCACCGTCGTCTTCAGTGTCCATCCAAGAAAAAGGATTCTCCGCTCTTCTTCCCCCACCTACTCCAACCATCCCCTAGGTCTAAAAATAGAACAAGACTACGCACCACCGCAGTCAAGCCTCCTCCGGACCGGGAAAAAGCATAAAAAAGGGGAAGATGCCAACGACACATGGTTTTCCCAAGTGGTCACCCACCTAAGTACTAGCCATGCCCGATGTTGCTTAACTTCGGTGATCGGACGAGAACCGGTGTGTTCAACATGGTATGGTCGTTGACAAGCATCGCCGACGCTCGCACGCATCAAGAACCACCGTCGTCTTCAGTGTCCACCCAAGAAAAAGGACTTTTCGCTCTTCTTCCCCCGCCTACTCCAGCCACCCCTTAGGTCTAAAAATAGAACAAGACTACGCACCACCGCAGTCAAGCCTCCTCCGGACCGGGAAAAAGCATAAAAAAGGGGAAGATGCCAACGACACATGGTTTTCCCAAGTGGTCACCCACCTAAGTACTAGCCATGCCCGATGTTGCTTAACTTCGGTGATCGGACGAGAACCGGTGTGTTCAACATGGTATGGTCGTTGACAAGCATCGCCGACGCTCGCACGCATCAAGAACCACCGTCGTCTTCAGCGTCCATCCAAGAAAAAAGATTCTCCGCTCTTCTTCCCCCATCTACTCCAGCCACCCCTTAGGTCTAAAAATAGAACAAGACTACGCACCACCGAAGTGAAGCCTCCTCCGGACCGGGAAAAAGCATAAAAAAGGGGAAGATGCCAACGACACATGGTTTTCCCAAGTGGTCACCCACCTAAGTACTAGCCATGCCCGATGTTGCTTAACTTCGGTGATCGGACGAGAACCGGTGTGTTCAACATGGTATGGTCGTTGACAAGCATCGCCGACGCTCGCACGCATCAAGAACCACCGTCCTCTTCAGTGTCCACCCAAGAAAAAGGACTTTTCGCTCTTCTTCCCCCACCTACTCCGACACCCCCTTAGGTCTAAAAATAGAACAAGACTACGCACCACCGCAGTCAAGCCTCCTCTGGACCGGGAAAAAGCATAAAAAAGGGAAGATGCCAACGACACATGGTTTTCCCAAGTGGTCACCCACCTAAGTACTAGCCATGCCCGATGTTGCTTAACTTCGGTGATCGGACGAGAACCGGTGTGTTCAACATGGTATGGTCGTTGACAAGCATCGCCGACGCTCGCACGCATCAAGAACCACCGTCGTCTTCAGCGTCCACCCAAGAAAAAGGACTTTTCGCTCTTCTTCCCCCACCTACTCCAACCATCCCCTAGGTCTAAAAATAGAACAAGACTACGCACCACCGAAGACAAGCCTCCTCCGGGCCGGGAAAAAGCATAAAAAAGGGGAAGATGCCAACGACACATGGTTTTCCCAAGTGGTCACCCACCTAAGTACTAGCCATGCCCGATGTTGCTTAACTTCGGTGATCGGACGAGAACCGGTGTGTTCAACATGGTATGGTCGTTGACAAGCATCGCCGACGCTCGCACGCATCAAGAACCACCGTCCTCTTCAGTGTCCACCCAAGAAAAAGGACTTTTCGCTCTTCTTCCCCCACCTACTCCGACACCCCCTTAGGTCTAAAAATAGAACAAGACTACGCACCACCGCAGTCAAGCCTCCTCTGGACCGGGAAAAAGCATAAAAAAGGGAAGATGCCAACGACACATGGTTTTCCCAAGTGGTCACCCACCTAAGTACTAGCCATGCCCGATGTTGCTTAACTTCGGTGATCGGACGAGAACCGGTGTGTTCAACATGGTATGGTCGTTGACAAGCATCGCCGACGCTCGCACGCATCAAGAACCACCGTCGTCTTCAGTGTCCATCCAAGAAAAAGGATTCTCCGCTCTTCTTCCCCCACCTACTCCAACCATCCCCTAGGTCTAAAAATAGAACAAGACTTCGCACCACCGCAGTCAAGCCTCCTCCGGACCGGGAAAAAGCATAAAAAAGGGGAAGATGCCAACGACACATGGTTTTCCCAAGTGGTCACCCACCTAAGTACTAGCCATGCCCGATGTTGCTTAACTTCGGTGATCGGACGAGAACCGGTGTGTTCAACATGGTATGGTCGTTGACAAGCATCGCCGACGCTCGCACGCATCAAGAACCACCGTCCTCTTCAGTGTCCACCCAAGAAAAAGGACTTTTCGCTCTTCTTCCCCCACCTACTCCAGCCACCCCTTAGGTCTAAAAATAGAACAAGACTACGCACCACCGCAGTCCAGCCTCCTCTGGACCGGGAAAAAGCATAAAAAAGGGGAAGATGCCAACGACACATGGTTTTCCCAAGTGGTCACCCACCTAAGTACTAGCCATGCCCGATGTTGCTTAACTTCGGTGATCGGACGAGAACCGGTGTGTTCAACATGGTATGGTCGTTGACAAGCATCGCCGACGCTCGCACGCATCAAGAACCACCGTCGTCTTCAGCGTCCACCCAAGAAAAAGGATTCTCCGCTCTTCTTCCCCCACCTACTCCAGCCACCCCTTAGGTCTAAAAATAGAACAAGACTACGCACCACCGCAGTCCAGCCTCCTCTGGACCGGGAAAAAGCATAAAAAAGGGGAAGATGCCAACGACACATGGTTTTCCCAAGTGGTCACCCACCTAAGTACTAGCCATGCCCGATGTTGCTTAACTTCGGTGATCGGACGAGAACCGGTGTGTTCAACATGGTATGGTCGTTGACAAGCATCGCCGACGCTCGCACGCATCAAGAACCACCGTCCTCTTCAGTGTCCACTCAAGAAAAAGGACTTTTCGCTCTTCTTCCCCCACCTACTCCAGCCACCCCTTAGGTCTAAAAATAGAACAAGACTACGCACCACCGCAGTCAAGCCTCCTCCGGACCGGGAAAAAGCATAAAAAAGGGGAAGATGCCAACGACACATGGTTTTCCCAAGTGGTCACCCACCTAAGTACTAGCCATGCCCGATGTTGCTTAACTTCGGTGATCGGACGAGAACCGGTGTGTTCAACATGGTATGGTCGTTGACAAGCATCGCCGACGCTCGCACGCATCAAGAACCACCGTCCTCTTCAGTGTCCACTCAAGAAAAAGGACTTTTCGCTCTTCTTCCCCCACCTACTCCAGCCACCCCTTAGGTCTAAAAATAGAACAAGACTACGCACCACCGCAGTCCAGCCTCCTCTGGACCGGGAAAAAGCATAAAAAAGGGGAAGATGCCAACGACACATGGTTTTCCCAAGTGGTCACCCACCTAAGTACTAGCCATGCCCGATGTTGCTTAACTTCGGTGATCGGACGAGAACCGGTGTGTTCAACATGGTATGGTCGTTGACAAGCATCGCCGACGCTCGCACGCATCAAGAACCACCGTCCTCTTCAGTGTCCACCCAAGAAAAAGGACTTTTCGCTCTTCTTCCCCCACCTACTCCGACACCCCCTTAGGTCTAAAAATAGAACAAGACTACGAACCACCGCAGTCAAGCCTCCTCTGGACCGGGAAAAAGCATAAAAAAGGGAAGATGCCAACGACACATGGTTTTCCCAAGTGGTCACCCACCTAAGTACTAGCCATGCCCGATGTTGCTTAACTTCGGTGATCGGACGAGAACCGGTGTGTTCAACATGGTATGGTCGTTGACAAGCATCGCCGACGCTCGCACGCATTAAGAACCACCGTCGTCTTCAGTGTCCATCCAAGAAAAAGGACTTTTCACTCTTCTTCCCCCACCTACTCCAGCCACCCCTTAGGTCTAAAAATAGAACAAGACTACGCACCACCGCAGTCAAGCCTCCTCCGGACCGGGAAAAAGCATAAAAAAGGGGAAGATGCCAACGACACATGGTTTTCCCAAGTGGTCACCCACCTAAGTACTAGCCATGCCCGATGTTGCTTAACTTCGGTGATCGGACGAGAACCGGTGTGTTCAACATGGTATGGTCGTTGACAAGCATCGCCGACGCTCGCACGCATCAAGAACCACCGTCGTCTTCAGCGTCCACCCAAGAAAAAGGATTCTCCACTCTTCTTCCCCCACCTACTCCGCCACCCCTTAGGTCTAAAAATAGAACAAGACTACGCACCACCGAAGTGAAGCCTCCTCCGGACCGGGAAAAAGCATAAAAAAGGGGAAGATGCCAACGACACATGGTTTTCCCAAGTGGTCACCCACCTAAGTACTAGCCATGCCCGATGTTGCTTAACTTCGGTGATCGGACGAGAACCGGTGTGTTCAACATGGTATGGTCGTTGACAAGCATCGCCGACGCTCGCACGCATCAAGAACCACCGTCGTCTTCAGTGTCCACCCAAGAAAAAAGATTCTCCGCTCTCCTTCCCCCACCTACTCCAACCACCCCTTAGGTCTAAAAATAGAACAAGACTACGGACCACCGCAGTCAAGCCTCCTCCGGACCGGGAAAAAGCATAAAAAAGGGGAAGATGCCAACGACACATGGTTTTCCCAAGTGGTCACCCACCTAAGTACTAGCCATGCCCGATGTTGCTTAACTTCGGTGATCGGACGAGAACCGGTGTGTTCAACATGGTATGGTCGTTGACAAGCATCGCCGACGCTCGCACGCATCAAGAACCACCGTCCTCTTCAGTGTCCACTCAAGAAAAAGGACTTTTCGCTCTTCTTCCCCCACCTACTCCGACCACCCCTTAGGTCTAAAAATAGAACAAGACTACGCACCACCGAAGTCAAGCCTCATCCGGACCGGGAGAGAGCATAAAAAAGGGGAAGATGCCAACGACACATGGTTTTCCCAAGTGGTCACCCACCTAAGTACTAGCCATGCCCGATGTTGCTTAACTTCGGTGATCGGACGAGAACCGGTGTGTTCAACATGGTATGGTCGTTGACAAGCATCGCCGACGCTCGCACGCATCAAGAACCACCGTCCTCTTCAGTGTCCACTCAAGAAAAAGGACTTTTCGCTCTTCTTCCCCCACCTACTCCGACCACCCCTTAGGTCTAAAAATAGAACAAGACTACGCACCACCGAAGTCAAGCCTCATCCGGACCGGGAGAGAGCATAAAAAAGGGGAAGATGCCAACGACACATGGTTTTCCCAAGTGGTCACCCACCTAAGTACTAGCCATGCCCGATGTTGCTTAACTTCGGTGATCGGACGAGAACCGGTGTGTTCAACATGGTATGGTCGTTGACAAGCATCGCCGACGCTCGCACGCATCAAGAACCACCGTCGTCTTCAGTGTCCATCCAAGAAAAAGGACTTTTCGCTCTTCTTCCCCCACCTACTCCAGCCACCCTTCAGGTCTAAAAATAGAACAAGACTACGCACCACCGAAGTGAAGCCTCCTCCGGACCGGGAAAAAGCATAAAAAAGGGGAAGATGCCAACGACACATGGTTTTCCCAAGTGGTCACCCACCTAAGTACTAGCCATGCCCGATGTTGCTTAACTTCGGTGATCGGACGAGAACCGGTGTGTTCAACATGGTATGGTCGTTGACAAGCATCGCCGACGCTCGCACGCATCAAGAACCACCGTCGTCTTCAGCGTCCACCCAAGAAAAAGGATTCTCCGCTCTTCTTCCCCCACCTACTCCAACACCCCTTAGGTCTAAAAATAGAACAAGACTTCGCACCAACGCAGTCAAGCCTCCTCCGGACCGGGAAAAAGCATAAAAAAGGGGAAGATGCCAACGACACATGGTTTTCCCAAGTGGTCACCCACCTAAGTACTAGCCATGCCCGATGTTGCTTAACTTCGGTGATCGGACGAGAACCGGTGTGTTCAACATGGTATGGTCGTTGACAAGCATCGCCGACGCTCGCACGCATCAAGAACCACCGTCCCCTTCAGCGTCCACCCAAGAAAAAGGACTTTTCGCTCTTCTTCCCCCACCTACTCCACCCACCCCTTAGGTCTAAAAATAGAACAAGACTACGCACCACCGAAGGCAAGCCTCCTCCGGACCGGGAAAAAGCATAAAAAAGGGGAAGATGCCAACGACACATGGTTTTCCCAAGTGGTCACCCACCTAAGTACTAGCCATGCCCGATGTTGCTTAACTTCGGTGATCGGACGAGAACCGGTGTGTTCAACATGGTATGGTCGTTGACAAGCATCGCCGACGCCCGCACGCATCAAGAACCACCGTCGTCTTCAGCGTCCACCCAAGAAAAAGGACTTTTCGCTCTTCTTCCCCAACCTACTCCAACCACCCTTAGGTCTAAAAATAGAACAAGACTACGCACCACCGAAGGCAAGCCTCCTCCGGACCGGGAAAAAGCATAAAAAAGGGGAAGATGCCAACGACACATGGTTTTCCCAAGTGGTCACCCACCTAAGTACTAGCCATGCCCGATGTTGCTTAACTTCGGTGATCGGACGAGAACCGGTGTGTTCAACATGGTATGGTCGTTGACAAGCATCGCCGACGCTCGCACGCATCAAGAACCACCGTCGTCTTCAGTGTCCACCCAAGAAAAAGGACTTTTCGCTCTTCTTCCCCCACCTACTCCAGCCCCCCTTAGGTCTAAAAATAGAACAAGACTACGCACCACCGCAGTCAAGCCTCCTCCGGACCGGGAAAAAGCATAAAAAAGGGGAAGATGCCAACGACACATGGTTTTCCCAAGTGGTCACCCACCTAAGTACTAGCCATGCCCGATGTTGCTTAACTTCGGTGATCGGACGAGAACCGGTGTGTTCAACATGGTATGGTCGTTGACAAGCATCGCCCATGCTCGCACGCATCAAGAACCACCGTCGTCTTCAGCGTCCACCCAAGAAAAAGGACTTTTCGCTCTTCTTCCCCCACCTACTCCATCCACCCTTTGGTCTAAAAATAGAACAAGACTACGCACCACCGAAGTCAAGCCTTCTCCGGACCGGGAAAAAGCATGAAAAAGGGGAAGATGCCAACGACACATGGTTTTCCCAAGTGGTCACCCACCTAAGTACTAGCCATGCCCGATGTTGCTTAACTTCGGTGATCGGACGAGAACCGGTGTGTTCAACATGGTATGGTCGTTGACAAGCATCGCCCATGCTCGCACGCATCAAGAACCACCGTCGTCTTCAGCGTCCACCCAAGAAAAAGGACTTTTCGCTCTTCTTCCCCCACCTACTCCATCCACCCTTTGGTCTAAAAATAGAACAAGACTACGCACCACCGAAGTCAAGCCTTCTCCGGACCGGGAAAAAGCATGAAAAAGGGGAAGATGCCAACGACACATGGTTTTCCCAAGTGGTCACCCACCTAAGTACTAGCCATGCCCGATGTTGCTTAACTTCGGTGATCGGACGAGAACCGGTGTGTTCAACATGGTATGGTCGTTGACAAGCATCGCCGACGCTCGCACGCATCAAGAACCACCGTCCTCTTCAGCGTCCACCCAAGAAAAAGGACTTTTCGCTCTTCTTCCCCCACCTACCCCATCCACCCCTTAGGTCTAAAAATAGAACAAGACTACGCACCACCGCAGTCAAGCCTCCTCCGGACCGGGAAAAAGCATAAAAAAGGGGAAGATGCCAACGACACATGGTTTTCCCAAGTGGTCACCCACCTAAGTACTAGCCATGCCCGATGTTGCTTAACTTCGGTGATCGGACGAGAACCGGTGTGTTCAACATGGTATGGTCGTTGACAAGCATCGCCGACGCTCGCACGCATCAACAACCACCGTCGTCTTCAGCGTCCACCCAAGAAAAAGGACTTTTCGCTCTTCTTCCCCCACCTACTCCAGCCACCCCTTAGGTCTAAAAATAGAACAAGACTTCGCACCACCGCAGTCAAGCCTCCTCCGGACCGGGAAAAAGCATAAAAAAGGGGAAGATGCCAACGACACATGGTTTTCCCAAGTGGTCACCCACCTAAGTACTAGCCATGCCCGATGTTGCTTAACTTCGGTGATCGGACGAGAACCGGTGTGTTCAACATGGTATGGTCGTTGACAAGCATCGCCGACGCTCGCACGCATCAACAACCACCGTCGTCTTCAGCGTCCACCCAAGAAAAAGGACTTTTCGCTCTTCTTCCCCCACCTACCCCATCCACCCCTTAGGTCTAAAAATAGAACAAGACTACGCACCACCGAAGTCAAGCCTCCTCCGGACCGGGAAAAAGCATAAAAAAGGGGAAGATGCCAACGACACATGGTTTTCCCAAGTGGTCACCCACCTAAGTACTAGCCATGCCCGATGTTGCTTAACTTCGGTGATCGGACGAGAACCGGTGTGTTCAACATGGTATGGTCGTTGACAAGCATCGCCGACGCTCGCACGCATCAAGAACCACCGTCCTCTTCAGCGTCCACCCAAGAAAAAGGACTTTTCGCTCTTCTTCCCCCACCTACCCCATCCACCCCTTAGGTCTAAAAATAGAACAAGACTACGCACCACCGCAGTCAAGCCTCCTCCGGACCGGGAAAAAGCATAAAAAAGGGGAAGATGCCAACGACACATGGTTTTCCCAAGTGGTCACCCACCTAAGTACTAGCCATGCCCGATGTTGCTTAACTTCGGTGATCGGACGAGAACCGGTGTGTTCAACATGGTATGGTCGTTGACAAGCATCGCCGACGCTCGCACGCATCAAGAACCACCGTCCTCTTCAGCGTCCACCCAAGAAAAAGGACTTTTCGCTCTTCTTCCCCCACCTACCCCATCCACCCCTTAGGTCTAAAAATAGAACAAGACTACGCACCACCGCAGTCCAGCCTCCTCCGGACCGGGAAAAAGCATAAAAAAGGGGAAGATGCCAACGACACATGGTTTTCCCAAGTGGTCACCCACCTAAGTACTAGCCATGCCCGATGTTGCTTAACTTCGGTGATCGGACGAGAACCGGTGTGTTCAACATGGTATGGTCGTTGACAAGCATCGCCCATGCTCGCACGCATCAAGAACCACCGTCGTCTTCAGCGTCCACCCAAGAAAAAGGACTTTTCGCTCTTCTTCCCCCACCTACTCCATCCACCCTTTGGTCTAAAAATAGAACAAGACTACGCACCACCGAAGTCAAGCCTTCTCCGGACCGGGAAAAAGCATGAAAAAGGGGAAGATGCCAACGACACATGGTTTTCCCAAGTGGTCACCCACCTAAGTACTAGCCATGCCCGATGTTGCTTAACTTCGGTGATCGGACGAGAACCGGTGTGTTCAACATGGTATGGTCGTTGACAAGCATCGCCCATGCTCGCACGCATCAAGAACCACCGTCGTCTTCAGCGTCCACCCAAGAAAAAGGACTTTTCGCTCTTCTTCCCCCACCTACTCCAGCCACCCCTTAGGTCTAAAAATAGAACAAGACTACGCACCACCGCAGTCCAGCCTCCTCCGGACCGGGAAAAAGCATAAAAAAGGGGAGGTGCCAACGACACATGGTTTTCCCAAGTGGTCACCCACCTAAGTACTAGCCATGCCCGATGTTGCTTAACTTCGGTGATCGGACGAGAACCGGTGTGTTCAACATGGTATGGTCGTTGACAAGCATCGCCGACGCTCGCACGCATCAAGAACCACCGTCGTCTTCAGTGTCCACCCAAGAAAAAGGACTTTTCGCTCTTCTTCCACCACCTACTCCGACCACCCCTTAGGTCTAAAAATAGAACAAGACTACGCACCACCGAAGTCAAGCCTCCTCTGGACCGGGAAAAAGCATAAAAAAGGGGAAGATGCCAACGACACATGGTTTTCCCAAGTGGTCACCCACCTAAGTACTAGCCATGCCCGATGTTGCTTAACTTCGGTGATCGGACGAGAACCGGTGTGTTCAACATGGTATGGTCGTTGACAAGCATCGCCGACGCTCGCACGCATCAAGAACCACCGTCGTCTTCAGCGTCCACCCAAGAAAAAGGACTTTTCGCTCTTCTTCCCCCACCTACCCCATCCACCCCTTAGGTCTAAAAATAGAACAAGACTACGCACCACCGCAGTCAAGCCTCCTCCGGACCGGGAAAAAGCATAAAAAAGGGGAAGATGCCAACGACACATGGTTTTCCCAAGTGGTCACCCACCTAAGTACTAGCCATGCCCGATGTTGCTTAACTTCGGTGATCGGACGAGAACCGGTGTGTTCAACATGGTATGGTCGTTGACAAGCATCGCCGACGCTCGCACGCATCAACAACCACCGTCGTCTTCAGCGTCCACCCAAGAAAAAGGACTTTTCGCTCTTCTTCCCCCACCTACTCCAGCCACCCCTTAGGTCTAAAAATAGAACAAGACTACGCACCACCGCAGTCCAGCCTCCTCCGGACCGGGAAAAAGCATAAAAAAGGGGAGGTGCCAACGACACATGGTTTTCCCAAGTGGTCACCCACCTAAGTACTAGCCATGCCCGATGTTGCTTAACTTCGGTGATCGGACGAGAACCGGTGTGTTCAACATGGTATGGTCGTTGACAAGCATCGCCGACGCTCGCACGCATCAAGAACCACCGTTGTCTTCAGTGTCCTCCCAAGAAAAAGGACTTTTCGCTCTTCTTCCCCCACCTACTCCAGCCACCCCTTAGGTCTAAAAATAGAACAAGACTACGCACCACCGCAGTCCAGCCTCCTCCGGACCGGGAAAAAGCATAAAAAAGGGGAGGTGCCAACGACACATGGTTTTCCCAAGTGGTCACCCACCTAAGTACTAGCCATGCCCGATGTTGCTTAACTTCGGTGATCGGACGAGAACCGGTGTGTTCAACATGGTATGGTCGTTGACAAGCATCGCCGACGCTCGCACGCATCAAGAACCACCGTCGTCTTCAGCGTCCACCCAAGAAAAAGGACTTTTCGCTCTTCTTCCCCCACCTACTCCACCCACCCCTTAGGTCTAAAAATAGAACAAGACTACGCACCACCGCAGTCAAGCCTCCTCCGGACCGGGAAAAAGCATAAAAAAGGGGAAGATGCCAACGACACATGGTTTTCCCAAGTGGTCACCCACCTAAGTACTAGCCATGCCCGATGTTGCTTAACTTCGGTGATCGGACGAGAACCGGTGTGTTCAACATGGTATGGTCGTTGACAAGCATCGCCGACGCTCGCACGCATCAAGAACCACCGTTGTCTTCAGTGTCCTCCCAAGAAAAAGGACTTTTCGCTCTTCTTCCCCCACCTACTCCAGCCACCCCTTAGGTCTAAAAATAGAACAAGACTACGCACCACCGCAGTCCAGCCTCCTCCGGACCGGGAAAAAGCATAAAAAAGGGGAGGTGCCAACGACACATGGTTTTCCCAAGTGGTCACCCACCTAAGTACTAGCCATGCCCGATGTTGCTTAACTTCGGTGATCGGACGAGAACCGGTGTGTTCAACATGGTATGGTCGTTGACAAGCATCGCCGACGCTCGCACGCATCAAGAACCACCGTCGTCTTCAGCGTCCACCCAAGAAAAAGGACTTTTCGCTCTTCTTCCCCCACCTACTCCACCCACCCCTTAGGTCTAAAAATAGAACAAGACTACGCACCACCGCAGTCAAGCCTCCTCCGGACCGGGAAAAAGCATAAAAAAGGGGAAGATGCCAACGACACATGGTTTTCCCAAGTGGTCACCCACCTAAGTACTAGCCATGCCCGATGTTGCTTAACTTCGGTGATCGGACGAGAACCGGTGTGTTCAACATGGTATGGTCGTTGACAAGCATCGCCGACGCTCGCACGCATCACGAACCACCGTCGTCTTCAGTGTCCACCCAAGAAAAAGGATTCTCCGCTCTTCTTCCCCCACCTACTCCAGCCATCCCTTAGGTCTAAAAATAGAACAAGACTACGCACCACCGCAGTCAAGCCTCCTCTGGACCGGGAAAAAGCATAAAAAGGGGGGAGATGCCAACGACACATGGTTTTCCCAAGTGGTCACCCACCTAAGTACTAGCCATGCCCGATGTTGCTTAACTTCGGTGATCGGACGAGAACCGGTGTGTTCAACATGGTATGGTCGTTGACAAGCATCGCCGACGCTCGCACGCATCAAGAACCACCGTCGTCTTCAGCGTCCACCCAAGAAAAAGGACTTTTCGCTCTTCTTCCCCCACCTACTCCAGCCACCCCTTAGGTCTAAAAATAGAACAAGACTTCGCACCACCGCAGTCAAGCCTCCTCCGGACCGGGAAAAAGCATAAAAAAGGGGAGGTGCCAACGACACATGGTTTTCCCAAGTGGTCACCCACCTAAGTACTAGCCATGCCCGATGTTGCTTAACTTCGGTGATCGGACGAGAACCGGTGTGTTCAACATGGTATGGTCGTTGACAAGCATCGCCGACGCTCGCACGCATCAAGAACCACCGTCCTCTTCAGCGTCCACCCAAGAAAAAGGACTTTTCGCTCTTCTTCCCCCACCTACCCCATCCACCCCTTAGGTCTAAAAATAGAACAAGACTTCGCACCACCGCAGTCAAGCCTCCTCCGGACCGGGAAAAAGCATAAAAAAGGGGAAGATGCCAACGACACATGGTTTTCCCAAGTGGTCACCCACCTAAGTACTAGCCATGCCCGATGTTGCTTAACTTCGGTGATCGGACGAGAACCGGTGTGTTCAACATGGTATGGTCGTTGACAAGCATCGCCGACGCTCGCACGCATCAAGAACCACCGTCGTCTTCAGCGTCCACCCAAGAAAAAGGACTTTTCGCTCTTCTTCCCCCACCTACCCCATCCACCCCTTAGGTCTAAAAATAGAACAAGACTTCGCACCACCGCAGTCAAGCCTCCTCCGGACCGGGAAAAAGCATAAAAAAGGGGAAGATGCCAACGACACATGGTTTTCCCAAGTGGTCACCCACCTAAGTACTAGCCATGCCCGATGTTGCTTAACTTCGGTGATCGGACGAGAACCGGTGTGTTCAACATGGTATGGTCGTTGACAAGCATCGCCGACGCTCGCACGCATCAAGAACCACCGTCGTCTTCAGCGTCCACCCAAGAAAAAGGACTTTTCGCTCTTCTTCCCCCACCTACTCCAGCCTCCCCTTAGGTCTAAAAATAGAACAAGACTACGCACCACCGAAGTCAAGCCTCCTCCGGACCGGGAAAAAGCATAAAAAAGGGGAAGATGCCAACGACACATGGTTTTCCCAAGTGGTCACCCACCTAAGTACTAGCCATGCCCGATGTTGCTTAACTTCGGTGATCGGACGAGAACCGGTGTGTTCAACATGGTATGGTCGTTGACAAGCATCGCCGACGCTCGCACGCATCAACAACCACCGTTGTCTTCAGTGTCCTCCCAAGAAAAAGGACTTTTCGCTCTTCTTCCCCCACCTACTCCAGCCACCCCTTAGGTCTAAAAATAGAACAAGACTACGCACCACCGCAGTCCAGCCTCCTCCGGACCGGGAAAAAGCATAAAAAAGGGGAGGTGCCAACGACACATGGTTTTCCCAAGTGGTCACCCACCTAAGTACTAGCCATGCCCGATGTTGCTTAACTTCGGTGATCGGACGAGAACCGGTGTGTTCAACATGGTATGGTCGTTGACAAGCATCGCCGACGCTCGCACGCATCAAGAACCACCGTCGTCTTCAGCGTCCACCCAAGAAAAAGGACTTTTCGCTCTTCTTCCCCCACCTACTCCACCCACCCCTTAGGTCTAAAAATAGAACAAGACTACGCACCACCGCAGTCAAGCCTCCTCCGGACCGGGAAAAAGCATAAAAAAGGGGAAGATGCCAACGACACATGGTTTTCCCAAGTGGTCACCCACCTAAGTACTAGCCATGCCCGATGTTGCTTAACTTCGGTGATCGGACGAGAACCGGTGTGTTCAACATGGTATGGTCGTTGACAAGCATCGCCGACGCTCGCACGCATCACGAACCACCGTCGTCTTCAGTGTCCACCCAAGAAAAAGGATTCTCCGCTCTTCCCCCACCTACTCCGACCACCCCTTAGGTCTAAAAATAGAACAAGACTACGCACCACCGAAGTCAAGCCTCCTCTGGACCGGGAAAAAGCATAAAAAGGGGGGAGATGCCAACGACACATGGTTTTCCCAAGTGGTCACCCACCTAAGTACTAGCCATGCCCGATGTTGCTTAACTTCGGTGATCGGACGAGAACCGGTGTGTTCAACATGGTATGGTCGTTGACAAGCATCGCCGACGCTCGCACGCATCAAGAACCACCGTCGTCTTCAGCGTCCACCCAAGAAAAAGGACTTTTCGCTCTTCTTCCCCCACCTACTCCAGCCACCCTTCAGGTCTAAAAATAGAACAAGACTACGCACCACCGAAGTCAAGCCTCCTTTCGGACCGGGAAAAAGCATAAAAAAGGGGAAGAATGCCAACGACACATGGTTTTCCCAAGTGGTCACCCACCTAAGTACTAGCCATGCCCGATGTTGCTTAACTTCGGTGATCGGACGAGAACCGGTGTGTTCAACATGGTATGGTCGTTGACAAGCATCGCCGACGCTCGCACGCATCAAGAACCACCGTCGTCTTCAGTGTCCACCCAAGAAAAAGGACTTTTCGCTCTTCTTCCACCACCTACTCCGACCACCCCTTAGGTCTAAAAATAGAACAAGACTACGCACCACCGAAGTCAAGCCTCCTCTGGACCGGGAAAAAGCATAAAAAAGGGGAAGATGCCAACGACACATGGTTTTCCCAAGTGGTCACCCACCTAAGTACTAGCCATGCCCGATGTTGCTTAACTTCGGTGATCGGACGAGAACCGGTGTGTTCAACATGGTATGGTCGTTGACAAGCATCGCCGACGCTCGCACGCATCACGAACCACCGTCGTCTTCAGTGTCCACCCAAGAAAAAGGATTCTCCGCTCTTCCCCCACCTACTCCGACCACCCCTTAGGTCTAAAAATAGAACAAGACTACGCACCACCGCAGTCAAGCCTCCTCCGGACCGGGAAAAAGCATAAAAAAGGGGAAGATGCCAACGACACATGGTTTTCCCAAGTGGTCACCCACCTAAGTACTAGCCATGCCCGATGTTGCTTAACTTCGGTGATCGGACGAGAACCGGTGTGTTCAACATGGTATGGTCGTTGACAAGCATCGCCGACGCTCGCACGCATCAAGAACCACCGTTGTCTTCAGTGTCCTCCCAAGAAAAAGGACTTTTCGCTCTTCTTCCCCCACCTACTCCAGCCACCCCTTAGGTCTAAAAATAGAACAAGACTACGCACCACCGCAGTCCAGCCTCCTCCGGACCGGGAAAAAGCATAAAAAAGGGGAGGTGCCAACGACACATGGTTTTCCCAAGTGGTCACCCACCTAAGTACTAGCCATGCCCGATGTTGCTTAACTTCGGTGATCGGACGAGAACCGGTGTGTTCAACATGGTATGGTCGTTGACAAGCATCGCCGACGCTCGCACGCATCAAGAACCACCGTCGTCTTCAGCGTCCACCCAAGAAAAAGGACTTTTCGCTCTTCTTCCCCCACCTACTCCAGCCACCCCTTAGGTCTAAAAATAGAACAAGACTACGCACCACCGCAGTCCAGCCTCCTCCGGACCGGGAAAAAGCATAAAAAAGGGGAGGTGCCAACGACACATGGTTTTCCCAAGTGGTCACCCACCTAAGTACTAGCCATGCCCGATGTTGCTTAACTTCGGTGATCGGACGAGAACCGGTGTGTTCAACATGGTATGGTCGTTGACAAGCATCGCCGACGCTCGCACGCATCAAGAACCACCGTTGTCTTCAGTGTCCTCCCAAGAAAAAGGACTTTTCGCTCTTCTTCCCCCACCTACTCCAGCCACCCCTTAGGTCTAAAAATAGAACAAGACTACGCACCACCGCAGTCCAGCCTCCTCCGGACCGGGAAAAAGCATAAAAAAGGGGAGGTGCCAACGACACATGGTTTTCCCAAGTGGTCACCCACCTAAGTACTAGCCATGCCCGATGTTGCTTAACTTCGGTGATCGGACGAGAACCGGTGTGTTCAACATGGTATGGTCGTTGACAAGCATCGCCGACGCTCACACGCATCAAGAACCACCGTCGTCTTCAGTGTCCACCCAAGAAAAAGGATTCTCCGCTCTTCTTCCCCCACCTACTCCAGCCATCCCTTAGGTCTAAAAATAGAACAAGACTACGCACCACCGCAGTCAAGCCTCCTCTGGACCGGGAAAAAGCATAAAAAAGGGGAAGATGCCAACGACACATGGTTTTCCCAAGTGGTCACCCACCTAAGTACTAGCCATGCCCGATGTTGCTTAACTTCGGTGATCGGACGAGAACCGGTGTGTTCAACATGGTATGGTCGTTGACAAGCATCGCCGACGCTCGCACGCATCAAGAACCACCGTTGTCTTCAGTGTCCTCCCAAGAAAAAGGACTTTTCGCTCTTCTTCCCCCACCTACTCCAGCCACCCCTTAGGTCTAAAAATAGAACAAGACTACGCACCACCGCAGTCCAGCCTCCTCCGGACCGGGAAAAAGCATAAAAAAGGGGAGGTGCCAACGACACATGGTTTTCCCAAGTGGTCACCCACCTAAGTACTAGCCATGCCCGATGTTGCTTAACTTCGGTGATCGGACGAGAACCGGTGTGTTCAACATGGTATGGTCGTTGACAAGCATCGCCGACGCTCACACGCATCAAGAACCACCGTCGTCTTCAGTGTCCACCCAAGAAAAAGGATTCTCCGCTCTTCTTCCCCCACCTACTCCAGCCATCCCTTAGGTCTAAAAATAGAACAAGACTACGCACCACCGCAGTCAAGCCTCCTCTGGACCGGGAAAAAGCATAAAAAAGGGGAAGATGCCAACGACACATGGTTTTCCCAAGTGGTCACCCACCTAAGTACTAGCCATGCCCGATGTTGCTTAACTTCGGTGATCGGACGAGAACCGGTGTGTTCAACATGGTATGGTCGTTGACAAGCATCGCCGACGCTCGCACGCATCACGAACCACCGTCGTCTTCAGTGTCCTCCCAAGAAAAAGGACTTTTCGCTCTTCTTCCCCCACCTACTCCAGCCCCCCTTAGGTCTAAAAATAGAACAAGACTACGCACCACCGCAGTCCAGCCTCCTCCGGACCGGGAAAAAGCATAAAAAAGGGGAGGTGCCAACGACACATGGTTTTCCCAAGTGGTCACCCACCTAAGTACTAGCCATGCCCGATGTTGCTTAACTTCGGTGATCGGACGAGAACCGGTGTGTTCAACATGGTATGGTCGTTGACAAGCATCGCCGACGCTCGCACGCATCAAGAACCACCGTCGTCTTCAGCGTCCACCCAAGAAAAAGGACTTTTCGCTCTTCTTCCCCCACCTACTCCACCCACCCCTTAGGTCTAAAAATAGAACAAGACTACGCACCACCGCAGTCAAGCCTCCTCCGGACCGGGAAAAAGCATAAAAAAGGGGAAGATGCCAACGACACATGGTTTTCCCAAGTGGTCACCCACCTAAGTACTAGCCATGCCCGATGTTGCTTAACTTCGGTGATCGGACGAGAACCGGTGTGTTCAACATGGTATGGTCGTTGACAAGCATCGCCGACGCTCGCACGCATCACGAACCACCGTCGTCTTCAGTGTCCACCCAAGAAAAAGGATTCTCCGCTCTTCTTCCCCCACCTACTCCAGCCATCCCTTAGGTCTAAAAATAGAACAAGACTACGCACCACCGCAGTCAAGCCTCCTCTGGACCGGGAAAAAGCATAAAAAGGGGGGAGATGCCAACGACACATGGTTTTCCCAAGTGGTCACCCACCTAAGTACTAGCCATGCCCGATGTTGCTTAACTTCGGTGATCGGACGAGAACCGGTGTGTTCAACATGGTATGGTCGTTGACAAGCATCGCCGACGCTCGCACGCATCAAGAACCACCGTCGTCTTCAGTGTCCTCCCAAGAAAAAGGACTTTTCGCTCTTCTTCCCCCACCTACTCCAGCCCCCCTTAGGTCTAAAAATAGAACAAGACTACGCACCACCGCAGTCCAGCCTCCTCCGGACCGGGAAAAAGCATAAAAAAGGGGAGGTGCCAACGACACATGGTTTTCCCAAGTGGTCACCCACCTAAGTACTAGCCATGCCCGATGTTGCTTAACTTCGGTGATCGGACGAGAACCGGTGTGTTCAACATGGTATGGTCGTTGACAAGCATCGCCGACGCTCGCACGCATCAAGAACCACCGTCGTCTTCAGCGTCCACCCAAGAAAAAGGACTTTTCGCTCTTCTTCCCCCACCTACTCCACCCACCCCTTAGGTCTAAAAATAGAACAAGACTTCGCACCACCGCAGTCAAGCCTCCTCCGGACCGGGAAAAAGCATAAAAAAGGGGAGGTGCCAACGACACATGGTTTTCCCAAGTGGTCACCCACCTAAGTACTAGCCATGCCCGATGTTGCTTAACTTCGGTGATCGGACGAGAACCGGTGTGTTCAACATGGTATGGTCGTTGACAAGCATCGCCGACGCTCGCACGCATCAAGAACCACCGTCGTCTTCAGCGTCCACCCAAGAAAAAGGACTTTTCGCTCTTCTTCCCCCACCTACTCCACCCACCCCTTAGGTCTAAAAATAGAACAAGACTACGCACCACCGCAGTCAAGCCTCCTCCGGACCGGGAAAAAGCATAAAAAAGGGGAAGATGCCAACGACACATGGTTTTCCCAAGTGGTCACCCACCTAAGTACTAGCCATGCCCGATGTTGCTTAACTTCGGTGATCGGACGAGAACCGGTGTGTTCAACATGGTATGGTCGTTGACAAGCATCGCCGACGCTCGCACGCATCAAGAACCACCGTCGTCTTCAGTGTCCACCCAAGAAAAAGGATTCTCCGCTCTTCTTCGCCCACCTACTCCAGCCACCCCATTAGGTCTAAAAATAGAACAAGACTACGCACCACCGCAGTCAAGCCTCCTCCGGACCGGGAAAAAGCATAAAAAAGGGGAAGATGCCAACGACACATGGTTTTCCCAAGTGGTCACCCACCTAAGTACTAGCCATGCCCGATGTTGCTTAACTTCGGTGATCGGACGAGAACCGGTGTGTTCAACATGGTATGGTCGTTGACAAGCATCGCCGACGCTCGCACGCATCAAGAACCACCGTCGTCTTCAGCGTCCACCCAAGAAAAAGGACTTTTCGCTCTTCTTCGCCCACCTACTCCAGCCACCCCATTAGGTCTAAAAATAGAACAAGACTACGCACCACCGAAGTCAAGCCTCCTCCGGACCGGGAAAAAGCATAAAAAAGGGGAAGATGCCAACGACACATGGTTTTCCCAAGTGGTCACCCACCTAAGTACTAGCCATGCCCGATGTTGCTTAACTTCGGTGATCGGACGAGAACCGGTGTGTTCAACATGGTATGGTCGTTGACAAGCATCGCCGACGCTCGCACGCATCAAGAACCACCGTCCTCTTCAGCGTCCATCCAAGAAAAAGGACTTTTCGCTCTTCTTCGCCCACCTACTCCAGCCACCCCATTAGGTCTAAAAATAGAACAAGACTACGCACCACCGAAGTCAAGCCTCCTCCGGACCGGGAAAAAGCATAAAAAAGGGGAAGATGCCAACGACACATGGTTTTCCCAAGTGGTCACCCACCTAAGTACTAGCCATGCCCGATGTTGCTTAACTTCGGTGATCGGACGAGAACCGGTGTGTTCAACATGGTATGGTCGTTGACAAGCATCGCCGACGCTCGCACGCATCAAGAACCACCGTCGTCTTCAGCGTCCACCCAAGAAAAAGGACTTTTCGCTCTTCTTCCCCCACCTACTCCAGCCATCCCTTAGGTCTAAAAATAGAACAAGACTACGCACCACCGCAGTCAAGCCTCCTCCGGACCGGGAAAAAGCATAAAAAAGGGGAAGATGCCAACGACACATGGTTTTCCCAAGTGGTCACCCACCTAAGTACTAGCCATGCCCGATGTTGCTTAACTTCGGTGATCGGACGAGAACCGGTGTGTTCAACATGGTATGGTCGTTGACAAGCATCGCCGACGCTCGCACGCATCAAGAACCACCGTCGTCTTCAGCGTCCACACAAGAAAAAGGACTTTTCGCTCTTCTTCGCCCACCTACTCCAGCCACCCCATTAGGTCTAAAAATAGAACAAAACTACGCACCACCGAAGTCCAGCCTCCTCCGGACCGGGAAAAAGCATAAAAAAGGGGAAGATGCCAACGACACATGGTTTTCCCAAGTGGTCACCCACCTAAGTACTAGCCATGCCCGATGTTGCTTAACTTCGGTGATCGGACGAGAACCGGTGTGTTCAACATGGTATGGTCGTTGACAAGCATCGCCGACGCTCGCACGCATCAAGAACCACCGTCGTCTTCAGCGTCCACCCAAGAAAAAGGACTTTTCGCTCTTCTTCCCCCACCTACTCCAGCCATCCCTTAGGTCTAAAAATAGAACAAGACTACGCACCACCGCAGTCAAGCCTCCTCCGGACCGGGAAAAAGCATAAAAAAGGGGAAGATGCCAACGACACATGGTTTTCCCAAGTGGTCACCCACCTAAGTACTAGCCATGCCCGATGTTGCTTAACTTCGGTGATCGGACGAGAACCGGTGTGTTCAACATGGTATGGTCGTTGACAAGCATCGCCGACGCTCGCACGCATCAAGAACCACCGTCGTCTTCAGTGTCCACCCAAGAAAAAGGACTTTTCGCTCTTCTTCCCCCACCTACTCCGACACCCCTTAGGTCTAAAAATAGAACAAGACTACGCACCACCGCAGTCAAGCCTCCTCCGGACCGGGAAAAAGCATAAAAAAAAGGGGAAGATGCCAACGACACATGGTTTTCCCAAGTGGTCACCCACCTAAGTACTAGCCATGCCCGATGTTGCTTAACTTCGGTGATCGGACGAGAACCGGTGTGTTCAACATGGTATGGTCGTTGACAAGCATCGCCGACGCTCGCACGCATCAAGAACCACCGTCCTCTTCAGTGTCCACTCAAGAAAAAGGACTTTTCGCTCTTCTTCCCCCACCTACTCCAGCCACCCCTTTGGTCTAAAAATAGAACAAGACTACGCACCACCGAAGTCAAGCCTCCTCCGGACCGGGAAAAAGCATAAAAAAGGGGAAGATGCCAACGACACATGGTTTTCCCAAGTGGTCACCCACCTAAGTACTAGCCATGCCCGATGTTGCTTAACTTCGGTGATCGGACGAGAACCGGTGTGTTCAACATGGTATGGTCGTTGACAAGCATCGCCGACGCTCGCACGCATCAAGAACCACCGTCGTCTTCAGCGTCCACCCAAGAAAAAGGACTTTTCGCTCTTCTTCGCCCACCTACTCCAGCCACCCCATTAGGTCTAAAAATAGAACAAGACTACGCACCACCGAAGTCAAGCCTCCTCCGGACCGGGAAAAAGCATAAAAAAGGGGAAGATGCCAACGACACATGGTTTTCCCAAGTGGTCACCCACCTAAGTACTAGCCATGCCCGATGTTGCTTAACTTCGGTGATCGGACGAGAACCGGTGTGTTCAACATGGTATGGTCGTTGACAAGCATCGCCGACGCTCGCACGCAACAAGAACCACCGTCGTCTTCAGCGTCCACCCAAGAAAAAGGACTTTTCGCTCTTCTTCCCCCACCTACTTCAGCCACCCCTTAGGTCTAAAAATAGAACAAGACTACGCACCACCGCAGTCAAGCCTCCGCCGGACCGGGAAAAAGCATAAAAAAGGGGAAGATGCCAACGACACATGGTTTTCCCAAGTGGTCACCCACCTAAGTACTAGCCATGCCCGATGTTGCTTAACTTCGGTGATCGGACGAGAACCGGTGTGTTCAACATGGTATGGTCGTTGACAAGCATCGCCGACGCTCGCACGCAACAAGAACCACCGTCGTCTTCAGCGTCCACCCAAGAAAAAGGACTTTTCGCTCTTCTTCCCCCACCTACTTCAGCCACCCCTTAGGTCTAAAAATAGAACAAGACTACGCACCACCGCAGTCAAGCCTCCGCCGGACCGGGAAAAAGCATAAAAAAGGGGAAGATGCCAACGACACATGGTTTTCCCAAGTGGTCACCCACCTAAGTACTAGCCATGCCCGATGTTGCTTAACTTCGGTGATCGGACGAGAACCGGTGTGTTCAACATGGTATGGTCGTTGACAAGCATCGCCGACGCTCGCACGCATCAAGAACCACCGTCGTCTTCAGCGTCCATCCAAGAAAAAGGACTTTTCGCTCTTCTTCCCCCACCTACTCCAGCCACCCCTTAGGTCTAAAAATAGAACAAGACTACGCACCACCGCAGTCAAGCCTCCTCCGGACCGGGAACAAGCATAAAAAAGGGGAAGATGCCAACGACACATGGTTTTCCCAAGTGGTCACCCACCTAAGTACTAGCCATGCCCGATGTTGCTTAACTTCGGTGATCGGACGAGAACCGGTGTGTTCAACATGGTATGGTCGTTGACAAGCATCGCCGACGCCCGCACGCATCAAGAACCACCGTCGTCTTCAGCGTCCATCCAAGAAAAAAGATTCTCCGCTCTCCTTCCCCCACCTACTCCATCCACCCCTTAGGTCTAAAAATAGAACAAGACTACGCACCACCGAAGTGAAGCCTCCTCCGGACCGGGAACAAGCATAAAAAAGGGGAAGATGCCAACGACACATGGTTTTCCCAAGTGGTCACCCACCTAAGTACTAGCCATGCCCGATGTTGCTTAACTTCGGTGATCGGACGAGAACCGGTGTGTTCAACATGGTATGGTCGTTGACAAGCATCGCCGACGCCCGCACGCATCAAGAACCACCGTCGTCTTCAGCGTCCATCCAAGAAAAAAGATTCTCCGCTCTCCTTCCCCCACCTACTCCATCCACCCCTTAGGTCTAAAAATAGAACAAGACTACGCACCACCGAAGTGAAGCCTCCTCCGGACCGGGAAAAAGCATAAAAAAGGGGAAGATGCCAACGACACATGGTTTTCCCAAGTGGTCACCCACCTAAGTACTAGCCATGCCCGATGTTGCTTAACTTCGGTGATCGGACGAGAACCGGTGTGTTCAACATGGTATGGTCGTTGACAAGCATCGCCGACGCTCGCACGCAACAAGAACCACCGTCGTCTTCAGTGTCCACCCAAGAAAAAGGACTTTTCGCTCTTCTTCCCCCACCTACTCCAGCCACCCCTTAGGTCTAAAAATAGAACAAGACTACGCACCACCGCAGTCAAGCCTCCTCCGGACCGGGAAAAAGCATAAAAAAGGGGAAGATGCCAACGACACATGGTTTTCCCAAGTGGTCACCCACCTAAGTACTAGCCATGCCCGATGTTGCTTAACTTCGGTGATCGGACGAGAACCGGTGTGTTCAACATGGTATGGTCGTTGACAAGCATCGCCGACGCTCGCACGCAACAAGAACCACCGTCGTCTTCAGCGTCCACCCAAGAAAAAGGACTTTTCGCTCTTCTTCCCCCACCTACTCCAGCCACCCCTTAGGTCTAAAAATAGAACAAGACTACGCACCACCGAAGTCAAGCCTCCTCCGGACCGGGAAAAAGCATAAAAAAGGGGAAGATGCCAACGACACATGGTTTTCCCAAGTGGTCACCCACCTAAGTACTAACCATGCCCGATGTTGCTTAACTTCGGTGATCGGACGACAACCGGTGTGTTCAACATGGTATGGTCGTTGACAAGCATCGCCGACGCTCGCACGCATCAAGAACCACCGTCGTCTTCAGTGTCCAGCCAAGAAAAAAGATTCTAAGCTCTTCTTCCCCCACCTACTCCAGCCACCCCTTAGGTCTAAAAATAGAACAAGACTACGCACCACCGCAGTCAAGCCTCCTCCGGACCGGGAAAAAGCATAAAAAAGGGGAAGATGCCAACGACACATGGTTTTCCCAAGTGGTCACCCACCTAAGTACTAGCCATGCCCGATGTTGCTTAACTTCGGTGATCGGACGAGAACCGGTGTGTTCAACATGGTATGGTCGTTGACAAGCATCGCCGACGCTCGCACGCATCAAGAACCACCGTCGTCTTCAGCGTCCACCCAAGAAAAAGGACTTTTCGCTCTTCTTCCCCCACCTACCCCATCCACCCCTTAGGTCTAAAAATAGAACAAGACTACGCACCACCGCAGTCAAGCCTCCTCCGGACCGGGAAAAAGCATAAAAAAGGGGAGGTGCCAACGACACATGGTTTTCCCAAGTGGTCACCCACCTAAGTACTAGCCATGCCCGATGTTGCTTAACTTCGGTGATCGGACGAGAACCGGTGTGTTCAACATGGTATGGTCGTTGACAAGCATCGCCGACGCTCGCACGCATCAAGAACCACCGTCGTCTTCAGTGTCCACCCAAGAAAAAGGACTTTTCGCTCTTCTTCCCCCACCTACCCCATCCACCCCTTAGGTCTAAAAATAGAACAAGACTTCGCACCACCGCAGTCAAGCCTCCTCCGGACCGGGAAAAAGCATAAAAAAGGGGAAGATGCCAACGACACATGGTTTTCCCAAGTGGTCACCCACCTAAGTACTAGCCATGCCCGATGTTGCTTAACTTCGGTGATCGGACGAGAACCGGTGTGTTCAACATGGTATGGTCGTTGACAAGCATCGCCGACGCTCGCACGCATCAAGAACCACCGTCCTCTTCAGCGTCCACCCAAGAAAAAGGACTTTTCGCTCTTCTTCCCCCACCTACTCCAGCCACCCCTTAGGTCTAAAAATAGAACAAGACTACGCACCACCGAAGTCAAGCCTCCACCGGGCCGGGAAAAAGCATAAAAAAGGGGAAGATGCCAACGACACATGGTTTTCCCAAGTGGTCACCCACCTAAGTACTAGCCATGCCCGATGTTGCTTAACTTCGGTGATCGGACGAGAACCGGTGTGTTCAACATGGTATGGTCGTTGACAAGCATCGCCGACGCTCGCACGCATCAAGAACCACCGTCGTCTTCAGCGTCCACCCAAGAAAAAAGATTCTCCGCTCTTCTTCCCCCACCTACTCCATCCACCCCTTAGGTCTAAAAATAGAACAAGACTACGCACCACCGAAGTCAAGCCTCCACCGGACCGGGAAAAAGCATAAAAAAGGGGAAGATGCCAACGACACATGGTTTTCCCAAGTGGTCACCCACCTAAGTACTAGCCATGCCCGATGTTGCTTAACTTCGGTGATCGGACGAGAACCGGTGTGTTCAACATGGTATGGTCGTTGACAAGCATCGCCGACGCTCGCACGCATCAAGAACCACCGTCCTCTTCAGCGTCCACCCAAGAAAAAGGACTTTTCGCTCTTCTTCCCCCACCTACCCCATCCACCCCTTAGGTCTAAAAATAGAACAAGACTTCGCACCACCGCAGTCAAGCCTCCTCCGGACCGGGAAAAAGCATAAAAAAGGGGAAGATGCCAACGACACATGGTTTTCCCAAGTGGTCACCCACCTAAGTACTAGCCATGCCCGATGTTGCTTAACTTCGGTGATCGGACGAGAACCGGTGTGTTCAACATGGTATGGTCGTTGACAAGCATCGCCGACGCTCGCACGCATCAAGAACCACCGTCCTCTTCAGCGTCCACCCAAGAAAAAGGACTTTTCGCTCTTCTTCCCCCACCTACTCCATCCACCCCTTAGGTCTAAAAATAGAACAAGACTACGCACCACCGAAGTCAAGCCTCCACCGGGCCGGGAAAAAGCATAAAAAAGGGGAAGATGCCAACGACACATGGTTTTCCCAAGTGGTCACCCACCTAAGTACTAGCCATGCCCGATGTTGCTTAACTTCGGTGATCGGACGAGAACCGGTGTGTTCAACATGGTATGGTCGTTGACAAGCATCGCCGACGCTCGCACGCATCAAGAACCACCGTCGTCTTCAGTGTCCACCCAAGAAAAAGGACTTTTCGCTCTTCTTCCCCCACCTACCCCATCCACCCCTTAGGTCTAAAAATAGAACAAGACTTCGCACCACCGCAGTCAAGCCTCCTCCGGACCGGGAAAAAGCATAAAAAAGGGGAAGATGCCAACGACACATGGTTTTCCCAAGTGGTCACCCACCTAAGTACTAGCCATGCCCGATGTTGCTTAACTTCGGTGATCGGACGAGAACCGGTGTGTTCAACATGGTATGGTCGTTGACAAGCATCGCCGACGCTCGCACGCATCAAGAACCACCGTCGTCTTCAGTGTCCACCCAAGAAAAAGGACTTTCCGCTCTTCTTCCCCCACCTACCCCATCCACCCCTTAGGTCTAAAAATAGAACAAGACTACGCACCACCGCAGTCAAGCCTCCTCCGGACCGGGAAAAAGCATAAAAAAGGGGAGGTGCCAACGACACATGGTTTTCCCAAGTGGTCACCCACCTAAGTACTAGCCATGCCCGATGTTGCTTAACTTCGGTGATCGGACGAGAACCGGTGTGTTCAACATGGTATGGTCGTTGACAAGCATCGCCGACGCTCGCACGCATCAAGAACCACCGTCGTCTTCAGCGTCCACCCAAGAAAAAGGACTTTTCCGCTCTTCTCCCCCCACCTACTCCAGCCACCCCTTAGGTCTAAAAATAGAACAAGACTACGCACCACCGCAGTCAAGCCTCCTCCGGACCGGGAAAAAGCATAAAAAAGGGGAGGTGCCAACGACACATGGTTTTCCCAAGTGGTCACCCACCTAAGTACTAGCCATGCCCGATGTTGCTTAACTTCGGTGATCGGACGAGAACCGGTGTGTTCAACATGGTATGGTCGTTGACAAGCATCGCCGACGCTCGCACGCATCAAGAACCACCGTCGTCTTCAGCGTCCACCCAAGAAAAAAGATTCTCCGCTCTTCTTCCCCCACCTACTCCATCCACCCCTTAGGTCTAAAAATAGAACAAGACTACGCACCACCGAAGTGAAGCCTCCTCCGGACCGGGAAAAAGCATAAAAAAGGGGAAGATGCCAACGACACATGGTTTTCCCAAGTGGTCACCCACCTAAGTACTAGCCATGCCCGATGTTGCTTAACTTCGGTGATCGGACGAGAACCGGTGTGTTCAACATGGTATGGTCGTTGACAAGCATCGCCGACGCTCGCACGCATCAAGAACCACCGTCGTCTTCAGCGTCCATCCAAGAAAAAAGATTCTCCGCTCTTCTTCCCCCACCTACTCCAGCCACCCCTTAGGTCTAAAAATAGAACAAGACTACGCACCACCGAAGTCAAGCCTCCTCCGGACCGGGAAAAAGCATAAAAAAGGGGAAGATGCCAACGACACATGGTTTTCCCAAGTGGTCACCCACCTAAGTACTAGCCATGCCCGATGTTGCTTAACTTCGGTGATCGGACGAGAACCGGTGTGTTCAACATGGTATGGTCGTTGACAAGCATCGCCGACGCCCGCACGCATCAAGAACCACCGTCGTCTTCAGCGTCCACCCAAGAAAAAGGACTTTTCGCTCTTCTTCCCCCACCTACTCCAGCCACCCTTTAGGTCTAAAAATAGAACAAGACTACGCACCACCGAAGTGAAGCCTCCTCCGGACCGGGAAAAAGCATAAAAAAGGGGAAGATGCCAACGACACATGGTTTTCCCAAGTGGTCACCCACCTAAGTACTAGCCATGCCCGATGTTGCTTAACTTCGGTGATCGGACGAGAACCGGTGTGTTCAACATGGTATGGTCGTTGACAAGCATCGCCGACGCTCGCACGCATCAAGAACCACCGTCGTCTTCAGCGTCCATCCAAGAAAAAGGACTTTTCGCTCTTCTTCCCCCACCTACTCCAGCCACCCCTTTGGTCTAAAAATAGAACAAGACTACGAACCACCGCAGTCAAGCCTCCTCCGGACCGGGAAAAAGCATAAAAAAGGGGAAGATGCCAACGACACATGGTTTTCCCAAGTGGTCACCCACCTAAGTACTAGCCATGCCCGATGTTGCTTAACTTCGGTGATCGGACGAGAACCGGTGTGTTCAACATGGTATGGTCGTTGACAAGCATCGCCGACGCTCGCACGCATCAAGAACCACCGTCCTCTTCAGCGTCCACCCAAGAAAAAGGACTTTTCGCTCTTCTTCCCCCACCTACTCCAGCCACCCTTTAGGTCTAAAAATAGAACAAGACTACGCACCACCGAAGTGAAGCCTCCTCCGGACCGGGAAAAAGCATAAAAAAGGGGAAGATGCCAACGACACATGGTTTTCCCAAGTGGTCACCCACCTAAGTACTAGCCATGCCCGATGTTGCTTAACTTCGGTGATCGGACGAGAACCGGTGTGTTCAACATGGTATGGTCGTTGACAAGCATCGCCGACGCTCGCACGCATCAAGAACCACCGTCGTCTTCAGCGTCCATCCAAGAAAAAGGACTTTTCGCTCTTCTTCCCCCACCTACTCCATCCACCCCTTTGGTCTAAAAATAGAACAAGACTACGAACCACCGCAGTCAAGCCTCCTCCGGACCGGGAAAAAGCATAAAAAAGGGGAAGATGCCAACGACACATGGTTTTCCCAAGTGGTCACCCACCTAAGTACTAGCCATGCCCGATGTTGCTTAACTTCGGTGATCGGACGAGAACCGGTGTGTTCAACATGGTATGGTCGTTGACAAGCATCGCCGACGCTCGCACGCATCAAGAACCACCGTCGTCTTCAGTGTCCACCCAAGAAAAAAGATTCTCCGCTCTCCTTCCCCCACCTACTCCAACCACCCCTTAGGTCTAAAAATAGAACAAGACTACGCACCACCGAAGTCAAGCCCCCTCCGGACCGGGAAAAAGCATAAAAAAGGGGAAGATGCCAACGACACATGGTTTTCCCAAGTGGTCACCCACCTAAGTACTAGCCATGCCCGATGTTGCTTAACTTCGGTGATCGGACGAGAACCGGTGTGTTCAACATGGTATGGTCGTTGACAAGCATCGCCGACGCCCGCACGCATCAAGAACCACCGTCGTCTTCAGCGTCCACCCAAGAAAAAGGACTTTTCGCTCTTCTTCCCCCACCTACTCCAGCCACCCCTTAGGTCTAAAAATAGAACAAGACTACGCACCACCGCAGTCAAGCCTCCTCCGGACCGGGAAAAAGCATAAAAAAGGGGAAGATGCCAACGACACATGGTTTTCCCAAGTGGTCACCCACCTAAGTACTAGCCATGCCCGATGTTGCTTAACTTCGGTGATCGGACGAGAACCGGTGTGTTCAACATGGTATGGTCGTTGACAAGCATCGCCGACGCTCGCACGCATCAAGAACCACCGTCGTCTTCAGCGTCCATCCAAGAAAAAAGATTCTCCGCTCTCCTTCCCCCACCTACTCCATCCACCCCTTAGGTCTAAAAATAGAACAAGACTACGCACCACCGAAGTGAAGCCTCCTCCGGACCGGGAAAAAGCATAAAAAAGGGGAAGATGCCAACGACACATGGTTTTCCCAAGTGGTCACCCACCTAAGTACTAGCCATGCCCGATGTTGCTTAACTTCGGTGATCGGACGAGAACCGGTGTGTTCAACATGGTATGGTCGTTGACAAGCATCGCCGACGCTCGCACGCATCAAGAACCACCGTCGTCTTCAGCGTCCATCCAAGAAAAAGGACTTTTCGCTCTTCTTCCCCCACCTACTCCAGCCACCCCTTTGGTCTAAAAATAGAACAAGACTACGCACCACCGAAGTGAAGCCTCCTCCGGACCGGGAAAAAGCATAAAAAAGGGGAAGATGCCAACGACACATGGTTTTCCCAAGTGGTCACCCACCTAAGTACTAGCCATGCCCGATGTTGCTTAACTTCGGTGATCGGACGAGAACCGGTGTGTTCAACATGGTATGGTCGTTGACAAGCATCGCCGACGCTCGCACGCATCAAGAACCACCGTCGTCTTCAGCGTCCATCCAAGAAAAAAGATTCTCCGCTCTCCTTCCCCCACCTACTCCATCCACCCCTTAGGTCTAAAAATAGAACAAGACTACGCACCACCGCAGTCAAGCCTCCTCCGGACCGGGAAAAAGCATAAAAAAGGGGAAGATGCCAACGACACATGGTTTTCCCAAGTGGTCACCCACCTAAGTACTAGCCATGCCCGATGTTGCTTAACTTCGGTGATCGGACGAGAACCGGTGTGTTCAACATGGTATGGTCGTTGACAAGCATCGCCGACGCTCGCACGCATCAAGAACCACCGTCGTCTTCAGCGTCCATCCAAGAAAAAAGATTCTCCGCTCTCCTTCCCCCACCTACTCCATCCACCCCTTAGGTCTAAAAATAGAACAAGACTACGCACCACCGAAGTGAAGCCTCCTCCGGACCGGGAAAAAGCATAAAAAAGGGGAAGATGCCAACGACACATGGTTTTCCCAAGTGGTCACCCACCTAAGTACTAGCCATGCCCGATGTTGCTTAACTTCGGTGATCGGACGAGAACCGGTGTGTTCAACATGGTATGGTCGTTGACAAGCATCGCCGACGCTCGCACGCATCAAGAACCACCGTCGTCTTCAGCGTCCATCCAAGAAAAAGGACTTTTCGCTCTTCTTCCCCCACCTACTCCAGCCACCCCTTTGGTCTAAAAATAGAACAAGACTACGCACCACCGAAGGCAAGCCTCCTCCGGACCGGGAAAAAGCATAAAAAAGGGGAAGATGCCAACGACACATGGTTTTCCCAAGTGGTCACCCACCTAAGTACCAGCCATGCCCGATGTTGCTTAACTTCGGTGATCGGACGAGAACCGGTGTGTTCAACATGGTATGGTCGTTGACAAGCATCGCCGACGCTCGCACGCATCAAGAACCACCGTCGTCTTCAGTGTCCATCCAAGAAAAAGGATTCTCCGCTCTTCTTCCCCCACCTACTCCAGCCACCCCTTAGGTCTAAAAATAGAACAAGACTACGCACCACCGAAGTCCAGCCTCCTCCGGACCGGGAAAAAGCATAAAAAAGGGGAAGATGCCAACGACACATGGTTTTCCCAAGTGGTCACCCACCTAAGTACTAGCCATGCCCGATGTTGCTTAACTTCGGTGATCGGACGAGAACCGGTGTGTTCAACATGGTATGGTCGTTGACAAGCATCGCCGACGCTCGCACGCATCAAGAACCACCGTCGTCTTCAGCGTCCATCCAAGAAAAAGGACTTTTCGCTCTTCTTCCCCCACCTACTCCAGCCACCCCTTTGGTCTAAAAATAGAACAAGACTACGCACCACCGAAGGCAAGCCTCCTCCGGACCGGGAAAAAGCATAAAAAAGGGGAAGATGCCAACGACACATGGTTTTCCCAAGTGGTCACCCACCTAAGTACTAGCCATGCCCGATGTTGCTTAACTTCGGTGATCGGACGAGAACCGGTGTGTTCAACATGGTATGGTCGTTGACAAGCATCGCCGACGCTCGCACGCATCAAGAACCACCGTCGTCTTCAGCGTCCATCCAAGAAAAAGGACTTTTCGCTCTTCTTCCCCCACCTACTCCAGCCACCCCTTTGGTCTAAAAATAGAACAAGACTACGCACCACCGAAGGCAAGCCTCCTCCGGACCGGGAAAAAGCATAAAAAAGGGGAAGATGCCAACGACACATGGTTTTCCCAAGTGGTCACCCACCTAAGTACTAGCCATGCCCGATGTTGCTTAACTTCGGTGATCGGACGAGAACCGGTGTGTTCAACATGGTATGGTCGTTGACAAGCATCGCCGACGCTCGCACGCATCAAGAACCACCGTCGTCTTCAGTGTCCATCCAAGAAAAAGGATTCTCCGCTCTTCTTCCCCCACCTACTCCAGCCACCCCTTAGGTCTAAAAATAGAACAAGACTACGCACCACCGAAGTCCAGCCTCCTCCGGACCGGGAAAAAGCATAAAAAAGGGGAAGATGCCAACGACACATGGTTTTCCCAAGTGGTCACCCACCTAAGTACTAGCCATGCCCGATGTTGCTTAACTTCGGTGATCGGACGAGAACCGGTGTGTTCAACATGGTATGGTCGTTGACAAGCATCGCCGACGCTCGCACGCATCAAGAACCACCGTCGTCTTCAGCGTCCATCCAAGAAAAAGGACTTTTCGCTCTTCTTCCCCCACCTACTCCAGCCACCCCTTTGGTCTAAAAATAGAACAAGACTACGCACCACCGAAGGCAAGCCTCCTCCGGACCGGGAAAAAGCATAAAAAAGGGGAAGATGCCAACGACACATGGTTTTCCCAAGTGGTCACCCACCTAAGTACTAGCCATGCCCGATGTTGCTTAACTTCGGTGATCGGACGAGAACCGGTGTGTTCAACATGGTATGGTCGTTGACAAGCATCGCCGACGCTCGCACGCATCAAGAACCACCGTCGTCTTCAGCGTCCATCCAAGAAAAAGGACTTTTCGCTCTTCTTCCCCCACCTACTCCAGCCACCCCTTTGGTCTAAAAATAGAACAAGACTACGCACCACCGAAGGCAAGCCTCCTCCGGACCGGGAAAAAGCATAAAAAAGGGGAAGATGCCAACGACACATGGTTTTCCCAAGTGGTCACCCACCTAAGTACTAGCCATGCCCGATGTTGCTTAACTTCGGTGATCGGACGAGAACCGGTGTGTTCAACATGGTATGGTCGTTGACAAGCATCGCCGACGCTCGCACGCATCAAGAACCACCGTCGTCTTCAGTGTCCATCCAAGAAAAAGGATTCTCCGCTCTTCTTCCCCCACCTACTCCAGCCACCCCTTAGGTCTAAAAATAGAACAAGACTACGCACCACCGAAGTCCAGCCTCCTCCGGACCGGGAAAAAGCATAAAAAAGGGGAAGATGCCAACGACACATGGTTTTCCCAAGTGGTCACCCACCTAAGTACTAGCCATGCCCGATGTTGCTTAACTTCGGTGATCGGACGAGAACCGGTGTGTTCAACATGGTATGGTCGTTGACAAGCATCGCCGACGCTCGCACGCATCAAGAACCACCGTCGTCTTCAGCGTCCATCCAAGAAAAAGGACTTTTCGCTCTTCTTCCCCCACCTACTCCAGCCACCCCTTTGGTCTAAAAATAGAACAAGACTACGCACCACCGAAGGCAAGCCTCCTCCGGACCGGGAAAAAGCATAAAAAAGGGGAAGATGCCAACGACACATGGTTTTCCCAAGTGGTCACCCACCTAAGTACTAGCCATGCCCGATGTTGCTTAACTTCGGTGATCGGACGAGAACCGGTGTGTTCAACATGGTATGGTCGTTGACAAGCATCGCCGACGCTCGCACGCATCAAGAACCACCGTCGTCTTCAGCGTCCATCCAAGAAAAAGGACTTTTCGCTCTTCTTCCCCCACCTACTCCAGCCACCCCTTTGGTCTAAAAATAGAACAAGACTACGCACCACCGAAGGCAAGCCTCCTCCGGACCGGGAAAAAGCATAAAAAAGGGGAAGATGCCAACGACACATGGTTTTCCCAAGTGGTCACCCACCTAAGTACTAGCCATGCCCGATGTTGCTTAACTTCGGTGATCGGACGAGAACCGGTGTGTTCAACATGGTATGGTCGTTGACAAGCATCGCCGACGCTCGCACGCATCAAGAACCACCGTCGTCTTCAGTGTCCATCCAAGAAAAAGGATTCTCCGCTCTTCTTCCCCCACCTACTCCAGCCACCCCTTAGGTCTAAAAATAGAACAAGACTACGCACCACCGAAGTCCAGCCTCCTCCGGACCGGGAAAAAGCATAAAAAAGGGGAAGATGCCAACGACACATGGTTTTCCCAAGTGGTCACCCACCTAAGTACTAGCCATGCCCGATGTTGCTTAACTTCGGTGATCGGACGAGAACCGGTGTGTTCAACATGGTATGGTCGTTGACAAGCATCGCCGACGCTCGCACGCATCAAGAACCACCGTCGTCTTCAGCGTCCATCCAAGAAAAAGGACTTTTCGCTCTTCTTCCCCCACCTACTCCAGCCACCCCTTTGGTCTAAAAATAGAACAAGACTACGCACCACCGAAGGCAAGCCTCCTCCGGACCGGGAAAAAGCATAAAAAAGGGGAAGATGCCAACGACACATGGTTTTCCCAAGTGGTCACCCACCTAAGTACTAGCCATGCCCGATGTTGCTTAACTTCGGTGATCGGACGAGAACCGGTGTGTTCAACATGGTATGGTCGTTGACAAGCATCGCCGACGCTCGCACGCATCAAGAACCACCGTCGTCTTCAGCGTCCATCCAAGAAAAAGGACTTTTCGCTCTTCTTCCCCCACCTACTCCAGCCACCCCTTTGGTCTAAAAATAGAACAAGACTACGCACCACCGAAGGCAAGCCTCCTCCGGACCGGGAAAAAGCATAAAAAAGGGGAAGATGCCAACGACACATGGTTTTCCCAAGTGGTCACCCACCTAAGTACTAGCCATGCCCGATGTTGCTTAACTTCGGTGATCGGACGAGAACCGGTGTGTTCAACATGGTATGGTCGTTGACAAGCATCGCCGACGCTCGCACGCATCAAGAACCACCGTCGTCTTCAGTGTCCATCCAAGAAAAAGGATTCTCCGCTCTTCTTCCCCCACCTACTCCAGCCACCCCTTAGGTCTAAAAATAGAACAAGACTACGCACCACCGAAGTCCAGCCTCCTCCGGACCGGGAAAAAGCATAAAAAAGGGGAAGATGCCAACGACACATGGTTTTCCCAAGTGGTCACCCACCTAAGTACTAGCCATGCCCGATGTTGCTTAACTTCGGTGATCGGACGAGAACCGGTGTGTTCAACATGGTATGGTCGTTGACAAGCATCGCCGACGCTCGCACGCATCAAGAACCACCGTCCCCTTCAGCGTCCACCCAAGAAAAAGGACTTTTCGCTCTTCTTCCCCCACCTACTCCACCCACCCCTTAGGTCTAAAAATAGAACAAGACTACGCACCACCGAAGGCAAGCCTCCTCCGGACCGGGAAAAAGCATAAAAAAGGGGAAGATGCCAACGACACATGGTTTTCCCAAGTGGTCACCCACCTAAGTACTAGCCATGCCCGATGTTGCTTAACTTCGGTGATCGGACGAGAACCGGTGTGTTCAACATGGTATGGTCGTTGACAAGCATCGCCGACGCCCGCACGCATCAAGAACCACCGTCGTCTTCAGCGTCCACCCAAGAAAAAGGACTTTTCGCTCTTCTTCCCCAACCTACTCCAACCACCCTTAGGTCTAAAAATAGAACAAGACTACGCACCACCGAAGGCAAGCCTCCTCCGGACCGGGAAAAAGCATAAAAAAGGGGAAGATGCCAACGACACATGGTTTTCCCAAGTGGTCACCCACCTAAGTACTAGCCATGCCCGATGTTGCTTAACTTCGGTGATCGGACGAGAACCGGTGTGTTCAACATGGTATGGTCGTTGACAAGCATCGCCGACGCTCGCACGCATCAAGAACCACCGTCGTCTTCAGTGTCCACCCAAGAAAAAGGACTTTTCGCTCTTCTTCCCCCACCTACTCCATCCACCCTTAGGTCTAAAAATAGAACAAGACTTCGCACCACCGCAGTCCAGCCTCCTCCGGACCGGGAAAAAGCATAAAAAAGGGGAAGATGCCAACGACACATGGTTTTCCCAAGTGGTCACCCACCTAAGTACTAGCCATGCCCGATGTTGCTTAACTTCGGTGATCGGACGAGAACCGGTGTGTTCAACATGGTATGGTCGTTGACAAGCATCGCCGACGCCCGCACGCATCAAGAACCACCGTCGTCTTCAGCGTCCACCCAAGAAAAAGGACTTTTCGCTCTTCTTCCCCAACCTACTCCAACCACCCTTAGGTCTAAAAATAGAACAAGACTACGCACCACCGAAGTCAAGCCCCCTCCGGACCGGGAAAAAGCATAAAAAAGGGGAAGATGCCAACGACACATGGTTTTCCCAAGTGGTCACCCACCTAAGTACTAGCCATGCCCGATGTTGCTTAACTTCGGTGATCGGACGAGAACCGGTGTGTTCAACATGGTATGGTCGTTGACAAGCATCGCCGACGCTCGCACGCATCAAGAACCACCGTCGTCTTCAGCGTCCACCCAAGAAAAAGGACTTTTCGCTCTTCTTCCCCCACCTACTCCAGCCACCCTTTAGGTCTAAAAATAGAACAAGACTACGCACCACCGCAGTCCAGCCTCCTCCGGACCGGGAAAAAGCATAAAAAAGGGGAAGATGCCAACGACACATGGTTTTCCCAAGTGGTCACCCACCTAAGTACTAGCCATGCCCGATGTTGCTTAACTTCGGTGATCGGACGAGAACCGGTGTGTTCAACATGGTATGGTCGTTGACAAGCATCGCCGACGCCCGCACGCATCAAGAACCACCGTCGTCTTCAGCGTCCACCCAAGAAAAAGGACTTTTCGCTCTTCTTCCCCCACCTACCCCATCCACCCCTTAGGTCTAAAAATAGAACAAGACTACGCACCACCGAAGGCAAGCCTCCTCCGGACCGGGAAAAAGCATAAAAAAGGGGAAGATGCCAACGACACATGGTTTTCCCAAGTGGTCACCCACCTAAGTACTAGCCATGCCCGATGTTGCTTAACTTCGGTGATCGGACGAGAACCGGTGTGTTCAACATGGTATGGTCGTTGACAAGCATCGCCGACGCCCGCACGCATCAAGAACCACCGTCGTCTTCAGCGTCCACCCAAGAAAAAGGACTTTTCGCTCTTCTTCCCCAACCTACTCCAACCACCCTTAGGTCTAAAAATAGAACAAGACTACGCACCACCGAAGTCAAGCCCCCTCCGGACCGGGAAAAAGCATAAAAAAGGGGAAGATGCCAACGACACATGGTTTTCCCAAGTGGTCACCCACCTAAGTACTAGCCATGCCCGATGTTGCTTAACTTCGGTGATCGGACGAGAACCGGTGTGTTCAACATGGTATGGTCGTTGACAAGCATCGCCGACGCTCGCACGCATCAAGAACCACCGTCGTCTTCAGTGTCCACCCAAGAAAAAGGACTTTTCGCTCTTCTTCCCCCACCTACCCCATCCACCCCTTAGGTCTAAAAATAGAACAAGACTACGCACCACCGAAGTGAAGCCTCCTCCGGACCGGGAAAAAGCATAAAAAAGGGGAAGATGCCAACGACACATGGTTTTCCCAAGTGGTCACCCACCTAAGTACTAGCCATGCCCGATGTTGCTTAACTTCGGTGATCGGACGAGAACCGGTGTGTTCAACATGGTATGGTCGTTGACAAGCATCGCCGACGCTCGCACGCATCAAGAACCACCGTCGTCTTCAGCGTCCACCCAAGAAAAAAGATTCTCCGCTCTTCTTGCCCCACCTACTCCAACCACCCCTTAGGTCTAAAAATAGAACAAGACTACGCACCACCGCAGTCAAGCCTCCTCCGGACCGGGAACAAGCATAAAAAAGGGGAAGATGCCAACGACACATGGTTTTCCCAAGTGGTCACCCACCTAAGTACTAGCCATGCCCGATGTTGCTTAACTTCGGTGATCGGACGAGAACCGGTGTGTTCAACATGGTATGGTCGTTGACAAGCATCGCCGACGCTCGCACGCATCAAGAACCACCGTCGTCTTCAGTGTCCATCCAAGAAAAAAGATTCTCCGCTCTTCTTGCCCCACCTACTCCAACCACCCCTTAGGTCTAAAAATAGAACAAGACTACGCACCACCGCAGTCAAGCCTCCTCCGGACCGGGAACAAGCATAAAAAAGGGGAAGATGCCAACGACACATGGTTTTCCCAAGTGGTCACCCACCTAAGTACTAGCCATGCCCGATGTTGCTTAACTTCGGTGATCGGACGAGAACCGGTGTGTTCAACATGGTATGGTCGTTGACAAGCATCGCCGACGCTCGCACGCATCAAGAACCACCGTCGTCTTCAGTGTCCATCCAAGAAAAAAGATTCTCCGCTCTTCTTGCCCCACCTACTCCAACCACCCCTTAGGTCTAAAAATAGAACAAGACTACGCACCACCGCAGTCAAGCCTCCTCCGGACCGGGAACAAGCATAAAAAAGGGGAAGATGCCAACGACACATGGTTTTCCCAAGTGGTCACCCACCTAAGTACTAGCCATGCCCGATGTTGCTTAACTTCGGTGATCGGACGAGAACCGGTGTGTTCAACATGGTATGGTCGTTGACAAGCATCGCCGACGCTCGCACGCATCAAGAACCACCGTCGTCTTCAGCGTCCACCCAAGAAAAAAGATTCTCCGCTCTTCTTGCCCCACCTACTCCAACCACCCCTTAGGTCTAAAAATAGAACAAGACTACGCACCACCGCAGTCAAGCCTCCTCCGGACCGGGAACAAGCATAAAAAAGGGGAAGATGCCAACGACACATGGTTTTCCCAAGTGGTCACCCACCTAAGTACTAGCCATGCCCGATGTTGCTTAACTTCGGTGATCGGACGAGAACCGGTGTGTTCAACATGGTATGGTCGTTGACAAGCATCGCCGACGCTCGCACGCATCAAGAACCACCGTCGTCTTCAGTGTCCATCCAAGAAAAAAGATTCTCCGCTCTTCTTGCCCCACCTACTCCAACCACCCCTTAGGTCTAAAAATAGAACAAGACTACGCACCACCGCAGTCAAGCCTCCTCCGGACCGGGAACAAGCATAAAAAAGGGGAAGATGCCAACGACACATGGTTTTCCCAAGTGGTCACCCACCTAAGTACTAGCCATGCCCGATGTTGCTTAACTTCGGTGATCGGACGAGAACCGGTGTGTTCAACATGGTATGGTCGTTGACAAGCATCGCCGACGCTCGCACGCATCAAGAACCACCGTCGTCTTCAGCGTCCACCCAAGAAAAAAGATTCTCCGCTCTCCTTCCCCCACCTACTCCAGCCACCCCTTAGGTCTAAAAATAGAACAAGACTTCGCACCACCGCAGTCAAGCCTCCTCCGGACCGGGAAAAAGCATAAAAAAGGGGAAGATGCCAACGACACATGGTTTTCCCAAGTGGTCACCCACCTAAGTACTAGCCATGCCCGATGTTGCTTAACTTCGGTGATCGGACGAGAACCGGTGTGTTCAACATGGTATGGTCGTTGACAAGCATCGCCGACGCTCGCACGCATCAAGAACCACCGTCGTCTTCAGCGTCCACCCAAGAAAAAAGATTCTCCGCTCTTCTTGCCCCACCTACTCCAACCACCCCTTAGGTCTAAAAATAGAACAAGACTACGCACCACCGCAGTCAAGCCTCCTCCGGACCGGGAACAAGCATAAAAAAGGGGAAGATGCCAACGACACATGGTTTTCCCAAGTGGTCACCCACCTAAGTACTAGCCATGCCCGATGTTGCTTAACTTCGGTGATCGGACGAGAACCGGTGTGTTCAACATGGTATGGTCGTTGACAAGCATCGCCGACGCTCGCACGCATCAAGAACCACCGTCGTCTTCAGCGTCCACCCAAGAAAAAAGATTCTCCGCTCTCCTTCCCCCACCTACTCCAGCCACCCCTTAGGTCTAAAAATAGAACAAGACTTCGCACCACCGCAGTCAAGCCTCCTCCGGACCGGGAAAAAGCATAAAAAAGGGGAAGATGCCAACGACACATGGTTTTCCCAAGTGGTCACCCACCTAAGTACTAGCCATGCCCGATGTTGCTTAACTTCGGTGATCGGACGAGAACCGGTGTGTTCAACATGGTATGGTCGTTGACAAGCATCGCCGACGCTCGCACGCATCAAGAACCACCGTCGTCTTCAGCGTCCACCCAAGAAAAAAGATTCTCCGCTCTTCTTGCCCCACCTACTCCAACCACCCCTTAGGTCTAAAAATAGAACAAGACTACGCACCACCGCAGTCAAGCCTCCTCCGGACCGGGAACAAGCATAAAAAAGGGGAAGATGCCAACGACACATGGTTTTCCCAAGTGGTCACCCACCTAAGTACTAGCCATGCCCGATGTTGCTTAACTTCGGTGATCGGACGAGAACCGGTGTGTTCAACATGGTATGGTCGTTGACAAGCATCGCCGACGCTCGCACGCATCAAGAACCACCGTCGTCTTCAGTGTCCATCCAAGAAAAAAGATTCTCCGCTCTTCTTGCCCCACCTACTCCAACCACCCCTTAGGTCTAAAAATAGAACAAGACTACGCACCACCGCAGTCAAGCCTCCTCCGGACCGGGAACAAGCATAAAAAAGGGGAAGATGCCAACGACACATGGTTTTCCCAAGTGGTCACCCACCTAAGTACTAGCCATGCCCGATGTTGCTTAACTTCGGTGATCGGACGAGAACCGGTGTGTTCAACATGGTATGGTCGTTGACAAGCATCGCCGACGCTCGCACGCATCAAGAACCACCGTCGTCTTCAGCGTCCACCCAAGAAAAAAGATTCTCCGCTCTCCTTCCCCCACCTACTCCAGCCACCCCTTAGGTCTAAAAATAGAACAAGACTTCGCACCACCGCAGTCAAGCCTCCTCCGGACCGGGAAAAAGCATAAAAAAGGGGAAGATGCCAACGACACATGGTTTTCCCAAGTGGTCACCCACCTAAGTACTAGCCATGCCCGATGTTGCTTAACTTCGGTGATCGGACGAGAACCGGTGTGTTCAACATGGTATGGTCGTTGACAAGCATCGCCGACGCTCGCACGCATCAAGAACCACCGTCGTCTTCAGCGTCCACCCAAGAAAAAAGATTCTCCGCTCTTCTTGCCCCACCTACTCCAACCACCCCTTAGGTCTAAAAATAGAACAAGACTACGCACCACCGCAGTCAAGCCTCCTCCGGACCGGGAACAAGCATAAAAAAGGGGAAGATGCCAACGACACATGGTTTTCCCAAGTGGTCACCCACCTAAGTACTAGCCATGCCCGATGTTGCTTAACTTCGGTGATCGGACGAGAACCGGTGTGTTCAACATGGTATGGTCGTTGACAAGCATCGCCGACGCTCGCACGCATCAAGAACCACCGTCGTCTTCAGTGTCCATCCAAGAAAAAAGATTCTCCGCTCTTCTTGCCCCACCTACTCCAACCACCCCTTAGGTCTAAAAATAGAACAAGACTACGCACCACCGCAGTCAAGCCTCCTCCGGACCGGGAACAAGCATAAAAAAGGGGAAGATGCCAACGACACATGGTTTTCCCAAGTGGTCACCCACCTAAGTACTAGCCATGCCCGATGTTGCTTAACTTCGGTGATCGGACGAGAACCGGTGTGTTCAACATGGTATGGTCGTTGACAAGCATCGCCGACGCTCGCACGCATCAAGAACCACCGTCGTCTTCAGCGTCCACCCAAGAAAAAAGATTCTCCGCTCTTCTTGCCCCACCTACTCCAACCACCCCTTAGGTCTAAAAATAGAACAAGACTACGCACCACCGCAGTCAAGCCTCCTCCGGACCGGGAACAAGCATAAAAAAGGGGAAGATGCCAACGACACATGGTTTTCCCAAGTGGTCACCCACCTAAGTACTAGCCATGCCCGATGTTGCTTAACTTCGGTGATCGGACGAGAACCGGTGTGTTCAACATGGTATGGTCGTTGACAAGCATCGCCGACGCTCGCACGCATCAAGAACCACCGTCGTCTTCAGTGTCCATCCAAGAAAAAAGATTCTCCGCTCTTCTTGCCCCACCTACTCCAACCACCCCTTAGGTCTAAAAATAGAACAAGACTACGCACCACCGCAGTCAAGCCTCCTCCGGACCGGGAACAAGCATAAAAAAGGGGAAGATGCCAACGACACATGGTTTTCCCAAGTGGTCACCCACCTAAGTACTAGCCATGCCCGATGTTGCTTAACTTCGGTGATCGGACGAGAACCGGTGTGTTCAACATGGTATGGTCGTTGACAAGCATCGCCGACGCTCGCACGCATCAAGAACCACCGTCGTCTTCAGCGTCCACCCAAGAAAAAAGATTCTCCGCTCTCCTTCCCCCACCTACTCCAGCCACCCCTTAGGTCTAAAAATAGAACAAGACTTCGCACCACCGCAGTCAAGCCTCCTCCGGACCGGGAAAAAGCATAAAAAAGGGGAAGATGCCAACGACACATGGTTTTCCCAAGTGGTCACCCACCTAAGTACTAGCCATGCCCGATGTTGCTTAACTTCGGTGATCGGACGAGAACCGGTGTGTTCAACATGGTATGGTCGTTGACAAGCATCGCCCATGCTCGCACGCATCAAGAACCACCGTCCTCTTCAGCGTACACCCAAGAAAAAGGACTTTTCGCTCTTCTTCCCCCACCTACTCCATCCACCCCTTTGGTCTAAAAATAGAACAAGACTACGCACCACCGAAGACAAGCCTTCTCCGGACCGGGAAAAAGCATAAAAAAGGGGAAGATGCCAACGACACATGGTTTTCCCAAGTGGTCACCCACCTAAGTACTAGCCATGCCCGATGTTGCTTAACTTCGGTGATCGGACGAGAACCGGTGTGTTCAACATGGTATGGTCGTTGACAAGCATCGCCGACGCTCGCACGCACCAAGAACCACCGTCGTCTTCAGTGTCCATCCAAGAAAAAAGATTCTCCGCTCTTCTTCCCCCACCTACTCCAGCCACCCCTTAGGTCTAAAAATAGAACAAGACTACGCACCACCGCAGTCAAGCCTTCTCCGGACCGGGAAAAAGCATAAAAAAGGGGAAGATGCCAACGACACATGGTTTTCCCAAGTGGTCACCCACCTAAGTACTAGCCATGCCCGATGTTGCTTAACTTCGGTGATCGGACGAGAACCGGTGTGTTCAACATGGTATGGTCGTTGACAAGCATCGCCGACGCTCGCACGCATCAAGAACCACCGTCGTCTTCAGCGTCCACCCAAGAAAAAAGATTTTCTTTTTTCTTCCCCTTTGCTATTTCAGGTCTAAAAATAGAACAGGACTGCCCGATGCCCGTTGCCCGTAGTGTTTTTCTCCCACTCCATCGTGTGCTGTCATGCTTACGCACCCATTAATCAAATATCACAGTATCAAGAATGCAATAACAGGGGAAGTTGAAGTCTTAAAATAGAATTTGATATTTAAGGGGAAAAAAGGGGAAGAGTCGATTGTCGAAAACTTTCCACTGTTGGAAAACAAGTTCTCCTTTATAATTAATTACAGCTTTACTTTCCTGGTTCTTTTATTAATGAATAGGAAATAGTTGTAAAGAGGATAATTTTGAATTTGTATACCGTTGCCGGTCCTGAATTTAGTTTCGCAACTTTTCTGTTGAGAAAAGAACAAATCTGCTTGTGAATTGTTTTTCAAAGAAACGCATTTTGTTGAATTTCAGTTCTGTAGATGTCATGCTAAATGACCTAAATTTCCTCACTGTTGCTTCCAGTGTCAATTTGAACTAAGGTGTATGCTCCATCTTTTGGATTTCGATTTTAATATTGCTTTTTTGTTCTGAGAATAATACAACTCCTATGTTTTTAAATGGTACATAATATCCATTTGTTTTTACAGTCCTTTATTCGTTCGGATATGCAATGAACAATTTTGAGTTCCAAATTTTCTGTTGGGTTTCTATATTCACCTTGATGTCGGTTGAATGACGCAAAACGAACTGTCTACGAATCTTATGCAAATCTTGTCAGTGGCATAGGCAAAAAAACACACAAGCAACAAGAGAAACTCCTCCGCATGCGAAAAAAAGTATCATCAGCACGCGGGGAGGTAAAATAATAGCCTAATATTGCATAGTTCCCGATTGGCCGCTGTTTGTTGCTCGTGTACTGAATTTCCGGAACTGCTGCAGTTGGAAGTGCGAAGTGAAATAAAAGTGTTTCTCCCCCCGTGTGCGACCGAAGGTGTTTTGATGTGTTTTTGTTTTCACTACACCATTCCTCCGCGACAAACGACTGGAGCAGCTTCTGCGTACGCAAAGAGTACGTGGAACATCCGCGCAAGGCGAACGCATCAAGAGCAGAAGCAGCAGCAGTAGTAGGGTACACAATCACACAAATCGCCAGTCTCCTCTGCTGATAGGTACGTCGGGGTCGTATTTCTTGATGTGTCGAATAAGGGCAGAACGTGAGCTAACAACAGTGCTGTGCGCGATTGAAGGTGGGTGATAGTGTTGATGGGCTTTTTTTATTGACCGATGGAAACCCTCACCCTTTCATATTTTGCTACCTTTGCCACACTATCGGCGAGGTCAATGCGAAAACCAAAAGGGGAAAAGGTCTTTTCGGCCGTCTAAATTTATGCTCGGCGCACCGTCGGCAGTGTCCATTCATCCGTGGCACAACCAGACAACCTAAGGAATGGTGGCAATTGTGAACTTTTAAATACAATTTATTGATTATCTTCTTCAATAACACACAAATGCGCGAAGGAAGTTTTGTTGGGGGGAACGGCGTCTAACACGGGAAAAGTGCCAAAGGAGGTATGCCATGCTGTGCGATTTTTTTTTGTGTTATCGAAAGCTAAAGTAGGGAACGAGGATGATGCGGGGGAAGCGGCAGCAAGAAGCAGGGGAATTTGACCTTATGGTAAATTGAAAGTTATAGTACGTCCGTTTCGCTGGATTCGCTTGTTTTTTGCAGCTTATTCTGCTGACATTGTGCTTGATATGGTACGTTCACTGCGAGACGTCTGGGTGACTGCTGCACAGAACTCGGAGCTGTGGAACCACCGGACCAGACTGGGACAAATATATGGGTAGCGTGAAGCCCGTTTCAAGACATTATCCTTCGTCTAAATGTGCGTATGGTATGCGTAGCGGTTTGACTGTTCCACCAACGATGACGTCAGTGTACGGGTTCCTCAAGGAATTGCCAATATATTGGCCGTACGATGTGCGGAAAACGCTGTCTTAACCGTCTATAGCGTCCGGATTTTACACGCTTCGCGTTGGATCTTTTTTATTTAATTAAACAGTTGTAATCTTGCGCCGATCACGTTCTGTGACAGCTACCGCAGTGTTGGTACTGTTGCGAACAACAGTGGTGTTGGTGCGCAACAACCACCGTCACCATCATGGCATGCCATGCCGTAGTCAAGGCATTCAATGTTGTCATCCCGTCGGTTCTTCGACTTTAGCAATGCCTATTTGATGACCACCGTGTCTCATGTAGATGCAAACACGTGTTCACATCGATGCACAGAATCGTCAACGCATTCGCCAAGGATTGCTCCCGAAACGAGGATAGCTTGAGCGTTCCGGTGATGGCGAAAGTGTTCCTCGCAAGTGGTCGAAGCTGTGCAGGCAGTAGTATTTTTATAGGAGATTGTGTTTTGATACCGGTACATAAAAGGGCACAAGGACCTACGGCAGGTGTGCTCCCAGTGCACACCAATCACCAACTGGTTGAACGCGGCGTAGTGTAGATATGAAGGCCGTCAGTAAATGGGGAAATGTCTATCAACCTGTTGAATTTATTGTTTTCTGTAATTGGGTAGGGATTTATGTGTCGTGTAGCAGCGCACAAAGCCCACAACACGGTGTCCTCCCTTTACTGTCGTTCCCCACCGACCGGGCCACAATCCACAATTAAATCATTCATTTTGGTTCTTCTCTGTTTCTCGTTTCAGAATCCGGCACGTATTACCGTAATCAGCGTATGGTAATGTCGTGCCTGTTGCATTAGGAGCCGTAGGAAAAGGGTGTTCGTTTATGTGGTCGTCGTCTTGCTACGAATAATACTCGTCGTATTTTTGGGGTGGGGGTTGTACCGTGTCCTTGTGTGTATAGTAGTGTGTATATATACATGTGTGTGTGTGTGTACGTGCGCATCTAATGCCGTGCTTTCTTACACCACGCGAAGACCCTACAAACTAGCTGGTATACAATACTCTATAGTGAAGCGCGAGATAAGAACCTGCTGCTGCTGTTGTTAACATAACTTTTCCCAAAGAATCTCAATCGCGAAGGCGCAATCTCATTCGAACCAAGCAACAACGATCACCGGAACGTGTGCGTGTGTGTGTGTGTGTGTGTTTGTGTGTAATAACCCTGTAAGTCCGCCAAGATCCAATGGTGGTTCGGAATCCGTGGCGATTCAACGTGAAAAAGTACCTTTGGAAGTGAGGGTTCTTAACGCGTGTCCGTTTTGCTAAAAGCCAATGCCTGCTTGGTAGATGGTAGTGCTGGGTAGAAAGCTGTAGTTGTAGTAGACGTAGAGTGATTGTATTCGTTACGGTTTGTGTGGTCGCTTCATTGGTATACGGGAAAACGTAACGAACGTGGAGAACCGCTAAAAAGAAGCAGCTAAATTCAAAAGCGGTATTATTCCCGAGCCCAGCAATACAGCTGCTATAACAGGCCAGTTCTTCAAAGGAGCTTGTATTGTGATTGCCTGCGGCTGATTCGAATCAGAAGGACACACCGCGGAATAGCAGCGCATCGCTCGCTCCTTCACACGCCCCACCATCACAATGCCGCTGTTCGGGAAAAAAGATTCGGGCAAGAAAATACGCAAGGACGTGAAGGATGGATGCGAAAAGTTGCCCAGCATCGATGACAAGTACGTCATCAAGGAGCTGCTCGGGACCGGTGCGTTCTCGGAGGTGCGGCTGTGCGAGCACAAAGAAACGGCCCAGCAGTACGCCGTGAAGATTATCGACAAGAAAGCGCTCAAGGGCAAGGAAGATTCGCTGGAGAATGAGATCCGTGTGCTGAAGCGGTTCAGCGCCCGGAGAAGCGACGGGAGCGGCGTACAGAGTACGGGGCCACCGATCGGTGGTCCCCGGTTTGCGCACCCAAACATTGTGCAGCTGCTGGAAACGTTCGAGGACAAATCGAAGGTGTATCTGATCATGGAGCTGGTGACGGGCGGTGAACTGTTCGATCGGATTGTGGAGAAGGGTTCGTACACCGAGCGGGACGCGTCAAACCTGATCCGGCAGGTGCTGGAAGCGGTGGACTATATGCACGAGCAGGGCGTCGTGCATCGGGACCTGAAGCCGGAAAATCTACTCTACTACAGCCCGGCGGAAGATAGCAAGATCATGATCAGCGATTTCGGCCTGTCGAAGATGGAAGATTCCGGGTTTATGGCGACGGCGTGCGGTACACCCGGGTATGTGGCGCCCGAAGTACTCGCGCAGAAACCGTACGGCAAGGCTGTGGACGTATGGAGCATAGGCGTCATCTCGTACATACTGCTGTGCGGGTACCCACCGTTCTACGACGAGAACGATGCGAACCTGTTCGCCCAGATTTTGAAGGGCGAGTTCGAGTTTGATTCACCGTACTGGGACGAAATTAGTGATTCGGCGAAAGATTTCATCCGCAACCTGATGTGTGTGAATGTGGAGAGGCGATTCACGTGCAAGCAGGCGCTCGCCCATCCATGGATATCGGGCAATGCGGCAAGCAGCAAGAACATCCACGGCACCGTGTCCGAGCAGCTGAAGAAGAACTTTGCCAAATCGCGCTGGAAGCAGGCCTACCATGCGGCAACCGTTATACGGCAGATGCAACGAATGGCGCTAAGCAGTGGGGGCAGCGGTACGGGTAGCGGTGCGTACGGCCGCAGCTCGTCGCGGATAAGCAATGCACCGGCGGACGGAACTAACTCGGGTGCGGCCGACGAACGGCCAGCCGGACAGACGGACACTACTGCATCGAGCAGTAAGTAATAGTCGGTCGACCGTGATCCGCATCTACTAGCTTAAATTGGAAGCGAAACGCGAACCTAGTAGCTGATAGTAGTAATGGCAAGATGAATGTGATTATGCAGAGCCCCGTTGTTGTTGTTCGCCTAATGTAATGTTTGCTTTCTATTTACTTGATACTCCTTTTAATTATGTGTAACATTGTAGGGGAGGTTATCGTTTGTTAGGTGATCGACCGTATTTTAATGACTTTGCTTCAATTTGTGTCCAATTTGCTGTCAGTGTGTGTCTCTAGTTGTTTCCTTTTATTTTGCATTATAACGAGCACAGACATGATGCTTTCTTTTTAAATGTATGACAGTGCAGCATTACAAAGTAAAGCGGGGGGAAAAGTTAGAAGATTTGGTGACATAGCAGGAGTACTTTTTGCATTTTGTAATGAAAAGACGCTAACGGAAGCACGATATGTTTTAAACCGTGCGGGCTCAAAATGGCTACGTCTCATTAAAAGGTCTTGGCCAAATATCCACCGATAACCGAGAGGACTGTGGTATATCTGTACATCAGCACCGTACCATCCTACCGACGCGCATGTTTATCTATAATCGGGGAATAGCACTGGATACGGTGCGAATTGAGCTTGGCCGAACACAGCACGAAACAAAATTGCACCGGCAATGAAAATGTTGACGTTTATTGTTGTACCAAATTATATTGAATGTTAAATTTAATATAATCCACCAATAATAGGACGCGTTGTACTAAAAGATTAGTACAATGTTTTCTGCGTTCTTGTACAGCCCTGAACATTCCACCAAGTGTTGCTTTTTTAAGGATTTGTTTTTTTTTGTTCTTGAAGCATGTTTTAAAAATTCAAACTTTTTCTTGTAACTTGACATGATTGGTGGACATTAGAATATTGGCCAGAAGTACTTGAATGTCTGCTGGATTCTTTTTATCCATACAAACATTAAACTACGAGGCAACCCTTACTTACTGAAGCGTGCGTGCGAAGACAGTTTTGTGCAAATTACTTACCCAATGCTACTTAAACATTCTTATGCTCTTAATAGGGATAGATTAGAATTTCTCCCACTAAGTCATTGCACGTTACTTAGATTGAAATAGTTGGTTTAATCGAAATTAAAATTAAACTGAAGGTTTTTTTTAATACCTTCAAAGCAACACGAAACACCCATGTGTTGACATTGAATCCGTTCCTTTTCTATTAATAAAACTGTTGATCGTTTGTTCTTCCCATTAACGATAATATGCAAATGAGCTGGAGCGATGTGGCACAGCAAAGCGACACCCGTTTGGATGAAATTACTTAATTTTACTATCAAAATCTGCTTCGTGCTTTTGAGAGCGACCATTCTGTTGGTAGATTTGGTACATTCCACATGACTGTCAAGGATTCATCGGTATCCTTCGCCAGAAAAAAAAAAACGTATTCATTCCCAGACATTTGTGTCTATCTTGATGGGTCGAAAAGTGGGACAGTTTCTGGGGTTCCTTTTTTAAACTGTCCCTCCTTTTGCCACTATTTCGCTAATAGCACTACGGAATGAGTTGTTCGAGCCTTGTGCTCTCGTTTAATTGTGAAAAGATCAAATTGAATGGATGAATATAAAACAAAACCAGTTCGATACTGGAGCGAGTGTTTTGCGCGCCCCTTTATTTTGGATGAAGACGATAATCATTTCATAGCAGCACGATTATTCGTTTAAACCTAATCCGAAGCAGCATGCTTTCTGTTGCGATCAGTCAGTTAACCCTAAAAAAAAAAAAAACAATACGTGAAACATTGGACGTGTTTGTTCTAAACAAGCAACGAAACTGCCACTTATTGGCAGTGCCGTCGTTTTGCCAGTTTTAAACGAATCCATAAAAATAACAACCAGCTTTTCGAAGGTAGTTCAAAGGTGGTAGCCAAACAATGCATAGCAGCAAAAGAAGCTTTACGGCCCCGGGAGCAGCGTGTATGTACGAGCAACTAAGAATCTAAACCGTTTTACAATACGCAACATCGGAGTTTTAATCAGTCCGCTTACAGAATGTAATGTACTATTTTAAGCCCCGGTCATGTTATAAGGCAATGAAACGTACACAAAAAAAAGCAAGCAAAAGTAGTGTTATTTGCTAATGAAACGGATCAGTAGATACTTTGAATCTCTTCAGTACTCCTTCAGGTAGCAAATGCGGCAGTGCGCTCCATAAGGGTAGAGACGAACGAGGCGCCTGGACACTGAATAACGAATCATATCATGGACATGACGTAACGATAAAATCTCTCTTGTACTTTGATTTTGTGTACTTTTACACTCCTTCTTCTGCTCCGTGTGTGATCTTATCCTATGTACTTCCTGTGTTCGGTTGCGTTTTTTGTTTGGTTAGTTAATATCCTTTCCCTGCACCACGGCCAAAGGAGAGGTTGTGAAGTGGGGAGGTTTGTTTTTAGAACATGTTCAATTGAACATGTTTGGCCCATACTGTGGATGGATAACGATCGCCAAATTCCTGTTGCACGAAGCCTAGAAACACATCCAGAGCCACATGTGGCGGTGTGTTGCTTGTTATTAGTCTTAAACTGGGTACACATGAAGGAAATACGACAAAAATGGAAGCTTAGCTGCTTGACAGATTTTATTTACAGTTGCGAAAAATTCTCTGTACAGCGAGGGAGCCCCAGTACAGTGGAAAAAGCGTTGATAATACATAAATAACTGTTCGCATAATAACTTAAGTTAACCGACCAGACACTACAACACACACCTCAACGTTTGTTAACTGTAAAGTCATTCTCTTGCAAACATTTTTCGCTAATCGTCGCCTTTAAAATGAAGAAGTTTTGGGTACACAAAATAAGCTTTTTCCAGGAAAGATGCAACCCTGCAATGCTTAATAATGAAAGGCAAAGTGCGAGTTGGTGAAGGATTAGAAAGCGGACAGTAAACGGATGTGCTATAATTGTTGTACTAATTTGTTTTTAGAACAGCACTTAGTGGACGGTGCATGCACCAGGGTTGAACTTGCACGGGGTCACACGGCTTAACGCAGCGCTTTGGTGGCAACATGTGGTGCGAGGATGTGTATGTAGTATTTGGTAAGGGTTAAAGCAGCAACAACTGTGTACAGCGATCAGGAGGACTTGCGAGTAACTTGTGGACGAGTAAAATCAGAAAGACTTAAGCGTGAAAAGGATAGAGCTTTTTTATATACAAATTTTATTTCCCACGTGTCCCCGGGTGTCACGTAAAGAGACGACGGTATAGAACTCTTCAGATCGGATGCCTCGTAGGGGAGGCAACGCTACTACTACTAACATTCCATTTCTGCTGTACTAAAACAAAGACTTAACGAACGCAAAAGCCACTTTGCACACTAAACATAATTAGTACTGTTACGCTTGGTGCGCACTGCCCTTGACAGGGGATGCGCGGCACAGTTCTGTTCTCCCCATTCCGGATGCGCTCCCGTGTTACGTTGTGACAGGGACGCTGATTTCACCGCAGAGAGCGCTTCTATTTCCCGAAAAACGTGGCTCAGTTTTCATCTCTTTCTGCGTGATCGTTTTGAGTGCAAATTCCTTGTTGATGTTACGCGATTAAGCATTAAGTTCCTAAAGAAAAAAAAAAAACAGAGATACGAATCCCGCTGGGTTTTCGTTTGTTCAGCTACGACTTCAATAATGTTGCCCCGTGCGGACTTTGGCCACGGTACGTCCGCTTCCTAAACTGCGACTGATAAAGGAACCGCATGGGTTTTGAAGCACGAATGGTCACAATTGGTGCCACCGGGTCACCGGGATTGGTGACCTGTTTCAAAAGCGAGAGTACTTAGGGCAAAGCAAAGAAAAAACACAAAAATACGGTACAAAAAAAAAAACAAAACGAACAAATATCGCAAACAAACAAACAAAAACAAGAATAACACAACGCAAAACAAAATCACCACACACACACACACACGTAAAGTGAATCTCTCTTTATATAATCTCTCGATGGTGTTCGCCGCGATCCAGGGGTATCGGCCGTAGCGCAATGATAACAATATTTTAGAACATTTCTAACTTAGATTCGGTTTATTCGATATGTATGTTTGTGTGTGTGTGTGATGTGTGTATGTAAAAATGTATGTGCGTAAATACATGCCCAATAGCCTGACGGGGGAGGGACGCGCGTTGTTTGCTTTTAGCACACAATTGGTAACCGAAAGCAACATTAAGCCCCGGTAGGAGGAGGAGGGGAGGCAGAAAAATAAAATAAATCATAATATAATAATAATAATGAAGAAAAAAAAAACACGATCCGTCGTCTTACGTCATCCATCGTCCAAACAATGCGAGTAGTTGTTGATTTGTTAAAATGTCGGTACTGTGAACAAAGCAAAACAGAAAAAAAGGCAAAAACTATTGCAAAACAATATATATATTTAACAAAACAAAAAAAATGCTATTAAATACACAAAACTGTAAAGTGGAGAGGAGACAAACAAAGTGTATCAGTTGACATTAAAACACAAAAAAAAATAAACAACCAGTAAAGATAGCGGAAAAGCAACCAGCGTTGATGTTTTAAGGGGCAGTATGTGTACCTTTATTATTACCATAAATATACATTATATACATACAAATACAATTACATGTACGAATAAAGTGAAGCTAAATATTTTTAAAGCAAAACTTAACAGAAGAAAGATCACAATCACAAACGTGGTCCGGCTGGGGAGGGGGGAACCCGTTTGTCGCGTGTGTAACCCTGCACCTCCAGGATGGGGTTTGGGAACGTGGTTGGTGGTGTGGCAGTAGTTTGGTTGGTTGTCCTCAACACTTTTAGAAAACGGACAGAAACATTAAAATGATCCGAAACCTGTGTGTGTGTGGTAAGGTTTGTTTTGTTATGTTTTTTTCGTGTTCTGTTTCCATGTTTCCATGTGGTTAAATGGTGCGAGAAGCGAGAAGAAATTAGTCATAACAGGAGGGTGAACGAATCTAGCGACAAAGGGGCGGCAGGGACACACAATACCGAAATCTGTAAATGAATGTGAAATTGATGGACAGAACATAGGAAAGAACGTTACTTAAATGCGAATTGGAAAATAGGGCATGGAAAGACCGGTTGGATTGGAGAAAGATTGTAACGATTGGGTGCAATCGTTAATTGAGCAAAAAAAAGAAAGAAAACAAACGGATGGAAATAGGAAATTCAACTAATACAATAATTTTATTATGTGGTCTATGAATGTGATCTATATTTAAAAAATCGAGAAAAAAAGGAAAAAGTAACAGCAAAAAACCTAGTACTGAATAAGTAGATGTTATTTTTAAGAGCGGCAATTCAAACAGCAGATAACAGAGGAGCAAGGGTGGGGGAGAACACACTCCCCGCTCCCCGAAACACACAACAAAACAAGGATAGTGGATGAACAGAGCTAAACATGAACGACAAAAACGGGCGGAGTTGAATATAAAAAAGTGTAATACACACTCACACACACACACACACACACCCAGCCGACGCAGCACGCAGCGGTGCGTGTAATGGGCGAACCTTCTATATCATACTAACAAACTTACCATTTATCATCAACAGTTGACGGGTTTTACATTTCAAAGGTGTTAGGTGTAGAACAACGCGGCCGATATGTGTGTAAATTGGTGAACCAGGCTTTAGCGAGAGAGCAAGAGAGAGAGAGAGACGGAGGCGGAGACAGAGCAAACAAAAACGAACAATAGCGAAGCAAACAAAGCAACCTATGCAGTAACAAAACGATGTAAACTAAACAAAATGGGATGAAACAACAGCAACAGCAACAAAACAAACATATTAAATAATCTGGTTATACGAGATGCAGCTTGCTGAATAGCATTTAATAATCTCAATAAACTCGTTCATTGTGTAACTGAAAAGCAGCCAAGCATATTTTAGTGCGTTCTATCCGTTTACTTATTTTAGTTTTTTTTTGGTTACACATGCTCGTTTATCTCATTTTTATGGCAATACATTTTAGTTAAGCTAATGAAAGTCTTCTATACCGCTCCGCAATATTGCGGCCTTTCTGGCGGACGCATCAACGACTCCATTTTGTAGGCTACCAAACCTCCTCTGTCCATGTGGTTGATCTTAAACGGAGCTTATGAGCTTTCTGATCGTCCGGTGTCATTCTCATGGCGTGACTGGCACACTGCAGCTGGGCGAGTCTAATTCACTGTATAACAGTGAGTTCGTCGCTGCACAACAATGAGTTCACCGTTGTATAACAGTGAGTTGGTCGTTGCATAGCAGTGAGCTAGTCGCTGTATAACAATGAATTAGTGGTCGTATAACAGTGAGCTTGTGGAGCACCCCTTTCACACATACCAAACCAAATAACCCCCTCTGAGTGTCTTTCTCTCGAATGCGGCTAAAAGGATACCGTCAGTTCCGGAACAGAGTCTTTGGTGTCCTGATTGGACAAAGAGGTTTGTATGTTGAGTACTGGAAGTATATAAGATAGTCTCTAGTTCCAGCTTCGAAGCGGCCCGGTGGTGTACGGTACCGGTCTTCACATGATAGGACCAGTCATGGCCTGCTGTAGGATTCCTCTGAATCGTTCCAGGGCGCCACTGAATCTCAATTTGAACTTACCACACCTCCATGTACAGTCATCCGGTGTCATTCTCATGACATGATCAGCCCACCGGAAGCCTGACGAGTCGAATACCGCTGTATGACAGTGAGTTTCTCGTATAGCTCGTAGAGCTCTAGAGACTATCCAGCTATGGGTAGATAAAGCTAAAGAAAGCCAGGAATGGCAGGCCTATCGAGGTTGTTCTACAGGTAAAGATCGGTTGGCAACGAAAATCCTAGCGCGTATCTCAACATCACTACTGTAATAGTCGGTTAAGCCAAGGTAAGTTAAGAAAATAAAGAAAAGTAATCGAATTTAATATAAGGATAAACTGTAGTGCAGCGTGAAATAGATTCACGAATTCTCAAAGAGTCATAAATCCCGGAAAATTTACGTCTTTTCAAAGATTCATCATCCAGTTGCTCATAATTCCTTAGCGATTCATGAGTGTTTGAGCATTTATGAGGAGGACTGTAAATACATATGACTCTTCGGAAAAGACACAACACTCGGAAACTATTCAGCTTCCGTTATGAATAGCAATATTAACAACACTATTCTACAACGAAACGTAAACAAATAAACATATCGCCCCTAGTGTGATTATACACACGCCCGATGTGTATGTGCGTGAGCTCTCGGCGCTAAAAAGCTGATAGCAAACATAATTTGTTCGTTTTCATGAAACACCATGCGTGCACCGTCGTTCGTTACACATACGGGCAAGTAGAACGTGGGGGTAATGGCGTTAGTGAAATAGGATTGCAAAGAGGATCAGTTTAACACACGCTCTCACACAGCGCCCCAACTCTCCCGCATGTGTCTGATGGAACTAACCGGCGTGTGGACGGGGTTCATATATATGGATCACTGCGTGAGCTATTTTCGACCTCGGAGCATCTTGATTGAAACAACGAAGGCGCACGTTATGCAATCGGGGCGGGGAACGTTTAGAAATATTGGTCAATGACGACCGATGGAAATGGTTTGTGTTGGGGGGTGAATTTTGTTGACCAATTGGCCACCCAATTAATCGATACACTTGAGGTGAAAGAAAGGAGCGGGGGTGGGGGAATTTAAACATTCGTGATACACAACGCTAAGAAAGATCATTCTTTCTCATTATTACCAAGCAGACACTACATCTCCCCGGTTTGATGAAATATAGGTAATATGGACAGTTTTGTCATTTATTTGTACCTTAAGTATATAGACAGTGGATAGCGAGACAAGTTGGGCGTGTTAGATTTCTTTAGTTGTGTTATCGGTTGTACTTGCAAATGTCAGCAAAGTTGCAATCAAAATGGGTTACACCTTATCTTTGCACATATAACTCGCAACGATCCGTGTTTTTTTTTTGTTGTTGTTATATTTTGTTCTTCATTTTCCAATCAAAAACAATCTATTTTTCTCTAAGTTTAGCATATGATTTACGCAACTGTACGCTTTTGTTATACATGCCGCCATCCCCCCTAATCATGTTTCTCAAACAAAATGTTCCATTTGACGGGTTTCTGTATCCAAGCACGCAGCTACGCAGTTGCACGTCAGTACTTAAGCGAACGACGTGAGAGACTCTTCTTCATGTAATTAAACTTCATAGCCTACTACGATTACTCAAACCGCGATGCATGATACAAAACTTCTCTTTCCGTTTGTGGTTTTGATACAATTTCCGTTGGGAAACAATCGGTTCGACAAGCCATGTTTAAGGGGGCGGGGGTGTTGTGTCAGTTTGCAACCATAAGGAGATACATGCAAGAAGGATTTGCTTTTTTTTTCTTTTCTTTTCATTTTCATGGGTTAATGCACGCCAAAAAGTAGTGTTACGTTCTATTTCATACAATCGCTGTTGTATGTGTTTTTTTTTGTATTACACATTTGTTTGACTAAATTTAATAATCCTTTTGTAGCCTTTTTGCCTAATGAAAAAACAAAACGGACTAATGTTGATTCTTTTTGTTTTGTCGCGACTATTTTCCTCTTCGTACCTTTACATTTCATCTGTTTCAATTTCAGTGCTACCGTTATAGTTAATAAAGTAAGGCCTGTGGAGCCATTTTCGCAATAATACCTCTTACGTTGTTAATCAGACCGCGCGCCTAAGATGAATGGTGATGAGAAGGGCATGAAGATGGAAAACAATAAAATAAAGTACGGCGAAATCCTATCGCTCGCTTGAGGAGTTCATATGCTACCTAGCATTTCCACGTTTGGGAGGATAGGTAGCACACCCTAACGCTAAAAACAATAAAACTTATGAAACTAAAACGAAAAAGAACGAAGAATACGATACATGTTTTAACATAGTTCGTTGTGTTACTATACAAAAAAAAATCTATACGTAAATCCTTGTTACGAAATAAAGAGAAAATAAAAGGCTTGAAGGGCGCCCTCCAGTCAAACCGTTCAAGAAATAAGAACGCTTCCCGGGCTCATTAAAGTGTTGTCAACTAAATCGAACGAACAAAGGGAAAAACCATTGCAACGCTTACAATCCGATTCTTACCGCACTAATGTTGAACATCGAGCTTTTTTTTTCTTCTTAGGTATTGTAAACAAACGTATTACACATAAATTATCCATTATCCACCATATATATGACTTCCTTCAGGCTCGACTCATTCTTTATCCTTAAAATCGAATTTCCGTGCACTCTTAAATTTATCTCACTACCATTGCCTAAACCTTTTGTGTGAGTAGTATGTCTCTTTGCCATCTTCACGGGCCGTGTGTGTGTGTTTTCCTTTTGGGGGGGGGATTTTAAATGTGCATAACGAACCTTAAACATAACGAACTGCAAGCGCTGTCTCGTATATGAATGCATGTGTTGTCATGTGTGTATGTGTGTGGGAAAAGCTGTACTAATTTATTTGTGTTTGTGTTGTGTGTATGTTAATGAAAGAAAAATTCACCTAACTTACTAATTTAATTTACACTACATTAAAGTTACGTCTCAGGTTCAGTTAGTGTAAAAAGTAAAAAAAACCACCTGTCTAAGAGCTGCGGAACGGAAGCAAATCCCTATAACCCCGGGGTGTACCGGTAAACGCTTACGAATTGCTTTATCCCTTCGAATGATAGTTTCCGTACGATGAGGATTGATGCGCATTGCTCCCGTACTGATTCCACTGGGACGATGAGGCGGCGGCGGCGCCAGCGGCAGACCCATCCGCCCCACCATTGCTACCGTTCGGTGCGAGCAGATCGTTCAGGTTGGACTGCAAAATACGATAACGAGAAATGGTAAATAAGCATTGATTGTTACACGGCACTGGTCCACTTTACAGTCAGATGAGGTAGAAATGAAGTACAAAAACAAAAACAATAAAAAACAAGATTTTGGATGAAAAATGTCTTCGTATGTTGCAAGGAAAGCGCATTCTTTAAGCCCAGTCTACCCCAGTACACAGTGTGAGAGAGCCAGAGCAGAGAGAACAGAGGAAGCAGCCACCATTTTTTTTCTTGAACCCTCATACTTCCCTATCCACACGTATAATATGATCGTTAAAGAATAGAAAACAGTTTGTTAAGAAGCATGAGCCTTTTCCTTAATCACACTTTTAGCTAAACAAAACAACCTTATGTAAATGGTATGAGTCGGTAAGGGGTTCGCTTAATGTCAATGGCAAAACAAAGTTAATGCTAATATACTAATGCTCGGATACGGATTTCGATGCTGTTACGCGAACCAATGAAATAAAAAGGATATATATATCACAATGCACAAATTAGGCAAAACAGAAACCAAACAAACATTAAGATACTGGTAGGCACAACATGATCCTTACCTTTCCACTGTCACGGTGGACAGGAAGAAAGTTGGAGTCAGGTTGACACACATGTTCATTGGTGTGGTTGATGGTGGTGTGTGCGTACAGTTTTTACATTTCACATATTCTCTCATTTTGTTCTTTTTTCGTTTTCTTTGCTCCTTCTTCTTCGACTCAGATAAGAAATCGGTAGTCAAGCATCCTTTCATTCATTTAATAGGCTTCACGAAATCAGTGCGACAGATCGCGATCGTACGATTGGAAGCGAGATGAATATGATGTGTGAAGGTTGTTTTATACGCTGACTGACTGTAGAGAGAGAGAGCCTGTGTACGGGATGGCGATGATCGTGACGATGACCATGATGATGGTGATATGGGATGATACGAAGCGATTACGGTTGGTGTGCGTGCTCGTGCTCAGGCTGATTAATGGAACGCTCGGTCTGACGAAGACTCATGACGAACAGTTGTATGAACAAAACATAACATTACAATGGAGGGAGGAGGGTTGTTTTAAACATTGCCGAGTGTGCATTAGCTTATGTGTGTTTCTATGCTCTAACCTTCATTACTTTAACCGGGGTCCGCGCGTTTGTCGCGAAAACCCCACCCCACACGTGCAACATGTTTCGTCACTACTGATCGAGGGATCCGGGAAAAAAGGAAAGATAAGGACGAGCTCTGAGCAGCATTTATTACTTTTTGTTTGTTCCGTCACTCCCTCCCTCTATCTCTATCTCTCTCTTTCTCTCTCGCTCTCCCCTCTCTTTCGTGATTTAAAAAACGAATCGCAATCAGCGAATGCAATCATGTAAACACACCGCATCTACATCTAAAGTAAACACACACTAAAGTACGCTTCCATTCGCCGTCGGATTCGGTGGTGGATAGGATCATTCATTCGCATTCAGTCAGTCAGTGTGTGTGGGGCTGTGTTACACTATATCTAATCCTCGGGAGGGGGAGTGGGCACAGTCAAAGCACTATGCGCGCGTTTGCCTTCCTTCAGTGGCGTTAATGATCCTAAATGCACAGCAACATAGAATGGACATTGTAGTACGCGCGTAAAATTTAACGTCATTTAACGGTAACGGTAAAGCTGACATGTTTGAATGCACATACAAACGATTGTAGTGCGAATGATTCAATATACCAGAGAGTTTTAATATTTTTCTACCGATTATTGCACCTTTTGGGCAGCGTTGTATGTACATCCAAGCATTATTGGTCAGCTGTTTTGGAAAGGAGCGAAACGCGGAGCGTGTAATTTATTTAATCGAACAACTCACCTGCCACCATAAGTACCAGGATTCGGAGCTGCCCGATTTCGGGTAGCTATTGTTCCATTGCTGCGATTGCCCTCCTTGTGTGTTCCATCCCGAACCATTATTATATCCTGTAAAACAACCCACAAAATGCACAGATAAGCAAACAGCAAACAAACAAATTGTAGCATATAATTAAAAGTACTCATAACATGAAAAAGTAAAATAAAAAGTGATTTATCTAATACAGTGTTGCACAAAACAAAACAACACAACACATTGTTGGCTGAGTCTAAATCAAAGCTAAGAGACACGCCGATCTTCTATTGCTTTTGCAGCGAATTTCGTCTTAGGTGTGTGTGTGCTGCTTTCCTCGCTTTTATCTCTATTAGAAATTCCACAGAAGTTCCACATAAGTTCGATAGAATAATTCACTCCTTCGGGAATGAAGTAGCACAAGTTCGATGTGTAAGCATTTCAATAGTTGACAAATTAGATTGATAGGTAGCATTACTAGCATGCCCAACACAGTATATGGGTAAATTAAAGTCGAGAAAATCCCTAAATGGGTTTTAAAGGAGCCAACACTTACCCCGCCGATCACGACGACGTGCATCATATCGATTACTGGAATGATCCTGCTGCTGCTGATTATAACCACGGTTGGAATATCCGCGATCATTGTAATATCTATTCAAAACAAAACAATTGCACCGATTAGTATCATCACACTCATGCTAGTTTTTCCCTTTTAGTTTGTCGTTCTTACCCTCCACCGCCACCGCCGCTGTTACGGTTCCATGAATCGTACCGGTTTCCACCGGAACCGTAGCTTCCTCCACGATGATGATGATCGTCGCGGCGGCCGTACCCATTTCCACTACGGTAATCCCCGGAACGATGATGTCCATACTGACCAACACTGTCGTTGGGTTTGTTTCCGTAGCGGTTGTATCCGCCACTGCCACCGCCGGCATTGTTGCCGTACCGATTCTTGCCGTACTGTTGCCCTCCACCTTGCGGACGGTTGTGATTCCAGCGCGAGGTGTAGTTACTGTTGGCGTTGTTATTATGCTTCTGTCGGTTCGACTGATTAGCACGGTTTCTTCGTGGTGGCAGCAATTTACGACCCTCCTCGTTCATCTTCTTGATCATTTCCTGTGCTTCCGTTTCCGCGAGCTCGGTAAATACAATTTCCGTGTACCAGTTTTGTACTAGCGATGGTACAAAAATGTTTGCTACAGACGCGAAACAAAACCAATATGATGATCAGTACAATGTAACAATCCTCATCGTGCTGTACTTACCCTTCATTGTGTTAAGAGTCGTTTCAGGTACTTCCTTGCCGTATTTGGCAACTTTTAATTCATACCGTCGGTTGTATTCCTCCAGGTTCGGTACCACCGCCACCGCACGGCGTGTCTTAAATCCTCCGAATCCTTTCAAACGTCGCTTTTGCTCCGATGCAAATACATTCGTCTGGAATAGAACAATTCGATGCGTAATTAGTTTGGTGATGGGTTGGAACAAATCTCATTATTTCGTCACACATACCTGATCGATGAGGATGTGTCTCCGGCGTTTGCAAGCTATCTCGATTAACCGTGCCATGTTTCGTGACAGTTGCTCCACCACTTTTTGCCACTGTGGAGTATTCGAAGGATCCCGCTCCTTGCCCAACACCTAGATTAAGAACAGTAGAATGGTAAGCAACAATTCTCAGATGCATCCAAAGTTCAGCTCACCTTCATATTCTGTAGCAAACTATCGATACTCAGTAAAGTAAACGAACTGTCTGGATTTTCCTTCAGATAGTTTTGTACCCATGTGGTTTTGCCACTTCCGGGAAGTCCAATCATCATTACAAGCTGTAATGAAAAGCGAAAACAGTACAAAAACAATACTTTCATGCACCAAACGGTTCCGAGGGGATGAACTTACCTCGCAACTATCCCTAGTCGATGGTCCCTTCAAACCGTCGACAACGCAAGCTTCATTCTCCTTGACGAAGCTGTTCAGGAATTTAAACTCCTCGTCAAAAGGTACTTTTTCAGCAACTGGTTCATCGGTTGAGGTTGTCGTGTTTTCCGCTTCCTCCATCTGTACAACTTCCTCCACCTTGCCGGTATCCTCCGATTTTGTTTCTTCCTTTGGAACAGAATCGTCGCCTTCCTTCGCATCGTCTTCCCTTCCTTCCTCCTTGGTAGCGCTTGAGTCGCTAGTTTGTTTTGCATCTTTGTCGCCCGTTTCGGTTGCCGGCGGTGTGACTGTAGCGGCAGCTTTCTTCACCGTCAACGGAAAACCATCCTCCACCGTGCCAAAGTTTACTTTGAACGATAGGTTTTTAGCGTATACATGCGGGAAAAGAGCGCGGCCATTTAACGCTTCCTTTTCGAATTCGAACGCTGGCCCTTGTCGTATACGGTTAACCGTAAACTGCATTTCACATGGCGATGCTTCCATATCCAAGTAAACGCCCACGACGTCATTCTTCCCGTACGCTACACCGTACTGCTCAAAGTTGCCACCGGCTACCTTCTTTCCGCAGCTAGAATATCCGTACGAATGATCCGTTTCGCCAAGCTGCCGTTCGTTTTGCACCAAAGTTGACCAGCCTATTCGCATTTCCGGTGTAGATGATTCGCCTTCCGGCACCAGCGGTGATTTGGTAGCGGGTTGCAACTCGTCCGCTACTAATACTTCATAGAACACCCTCCCGCCAGTGACACCGCGGCTAGCACGAACTCCAGCCCACACTAGGCCAAATATACCGTCCGAAAGAGGTTTTGCCGATAGCAAATCTTTATGATCGATGGTTAAATTCAAATCGGAATCATCTGTAATAAGAGAATGGAACAATGTAATCTGTACGCAATGTAATGTGATCGTGTTGCTTACACCAGCTTAGTGTGAACGTATCATCGGCTTCTGCGGACAGCTGTGGTTCCACTTCTTCCGTCACGAACTCAACCATATTATTCTGGGCTTGTTGCTGAGCGTTTGGCTTCTTTTCGGTTTTCGTTGCTCCGGCCTTTGATGTATCGCTTGTAACAGTTTCCGCAGCGTTTGTTGAAGCCGATGCAGGTTTAGCATCCGATTCGCTTGTTTCGGCAGCCTTGGAAGGTTCTTCTTCAGCTTTACCCTGCTGATTATCTTCCTTTGAGTCTTGCTCTGTTCCGGGCTGGGTGGAAAGTTTTTCTGTCTCCAACGCGTCCGTCGATTCAGGCGTGGGCAAAGTAACCTCCTTTTCGACTGCTTCACTCTTTTCAACCATTTCAGCTGGTGCAATTGATTCCGCTTCTTCAACTTCCATTGCGGATGATGCAACTGCTGCCGGTACCGGTTCCAGTAGTTCCGGTTCTTCGACAGGTTCCTCATATGATAGAGCTGGAGGTGCTTCGACGACAGGTGCCATAGTGTAGCTATCGTCGGGCGTAAGCTGAGTTGGTTCAGGCGTAGGTTCTGCTAATCGGTGCTCTGTCGCTTCCAACACTGGCTCCGGTTCCTCCTCTTGTACCGATGCAAGACATGGTGCTTCGCTGGTAAGTCGCTGAGGAGACGGTGATTTTGTCATCGAACGCGATCGGCCCCGCTTGCGTGCGCTTCCCATTAGCGAACCGTGTGGATTGTCCGCGGAGCTGTTGGGCGGTGACGGCGATCGTGTCATGGAACGTCTGGTGCTTCGTCGCCGAACCGGTGTATCCACCCGCTTGCCTAAAATCAAAAATATTATTAAATATTCAACTCACTAGACATTTTTTTTTTCGTCCGCTGTCGCTCGTATTTTCATTCTTGCATTTGACGCTTTTGAAACAAATACAGTCATTAAAGTAAAGAAGAGCATAAACATATCACAACAAAAAGTTCATTACTCCAAACGCTACGATGAATTGTTTACAAGTTGTTCGATTTCCTGTTCCCGCAATATTCGTACATACCGCGGAATGAGCACACCGTTTGCCTACTTGCCACCAACAAAAAAAAAAATGGACCGTGTTTACGCACACTTTCTCCGGCGTCGAAAAACAGACACGACGGCGCTTTAAAAACGTGCGCTAGTGTGAGTGTGGAGTAAGTGCGAGCGAGAAAGGCGATTGGACGCGCAAGCGGGAACGAGTAACTTTTTCCCTTCACAAACAAAATGGCGCGCTATCCGCACTCACAGCTCTGATTACACACCAGGGAGCGAGAAATCGCGCTGAATATATTAGCTATCGATCCAAATCCGACAACACAAATGCACTCACTTGACATGGACAAATCCTCTATCGTCTGCTCTTGGGGTAGCGGCTCAGCAACTAGCACATTTTGCTGCTGTAGTTGCTGCTGCTGCTGCTGCTGTTGCAGAAGTTGTTGCTGTTGAATAAAAAGTTGCTGCTGGGCGTGCAACTGCTGCTGCGCTTGCAATTGCTGCTGCGCTTGCAGCTGTTGTTGCAGCAGCAACTGTTGTTGATGTTGCTGCTGCTGCTGTGCCAGATACTGTTGTTGGCTGGTCAGGTCGACGTTGGCGGCTGCGTTGGTTTCGCGTTCGATCGCTTCCTTCAAGCGCTCCAATAGCACCGCTTTCACGCCTTTGGTATCCAAATTTCTCGCCGCAAGCTCGGCCTTTAGGTCGGCCACCTTGAGTTTGGCAAGATCCATTGCTGGGCGTCTTTGTTCACGCGAATACTCGACACTGCACGGAAAACGAGGGAAAAGACACTCTCACGGGCGAAAAACTTGGCGCAGAAAATCTTGTTCGCAAAATTCCAAACCACGCACACTGATCAAAGTGTGTAGAACTGAACTTTTGTCTATTTTTTTATGACAGCCCCTCAATGACGTCTGTCAGGAAGGAGTGTGGACAAATGCACAAAATAAGCCCATAGTTCGTACTGGGAGGCGCGGCGAATGAAGCCAAAATTCAAATTTTGGCTGCGTCCGTCCCACAGCAACGGCTCGAAGGGGGTAATCCACTTGTTAATTGTAATAATGTTTAGCTGATCTCGTTTTCACTTTTAAGCATCTGTTCTTTCGATGTGCTATATTTTATTAACCGCCGTATTGCGTGCTAATATAATTTGCTTCAATATTTCATTTAAATCATGCAACATTGATAGAGTTTGCGCACAGCATTTCTACTTCTTTGATGCTGTATTCCATATTGTTGTTAAAAGAAGGGGCACCTGGGCATCCCAGTGGATTTCCCAGAGTCCTAAAAATAGACTATTGCAGAATCTATCAGAGAATTGGTCTCGATAGGAGAAGCTTGCCAGTAAAGTGTTATGTATAGCGCATAAGATTTTAAACGTATATGTATAAAATCTTATGTATAGCGCATAAGATTTTAAACAACTATATAATCGTATAGCTCGTAGAGCACTAGGTACTTTCCGCGACATTTATCACACCAGTGGACCGACACATGTCGAAGATCGTATACTTTACGTTGACATACATAAAACGAAACGCATATCGAAAACGAAGTTGAATAAAGATGCACAAAATGGTCACACACGTAAAAAAAACTCATACGGGCAGAAATGTTAGTTTGTAAATATACCAAAAGCTTTATTAAAGCTTCAATTAACCTGTAACTGTGATTGCGCAAAACGAGCACGAGGAAGTGGAAGCAAAACAGTTCAATTGTGCCTATAAGACGACGCTTCTCGCAGCCAAACTAAGGACAAACTATCTAAAGGAACATAGAAAAAAACACAATGTGCACCTCGCAAACTCTGGTCTAAAATGTAAAAAAACGAAATAAAAAAAAACACACTATACGTACATGTACTTGACACGTATGTTTCTTTACTACTACTCTGTCTGACTACTGTTTTGTTTCGGCAAGCTGGGCTATGGCACACGGTTAGTAACGGGTCTCACCACTAGTGATTATCTCAACGATTTATTATTTGTTATTTGAAGCAAAATATAATTCATTGTTATTGTTAATTTTCCTACGGTTGCGTTTTTTTTTTTACTTCTTTATATCTAGTGCACTTCAGTTAAGCGTCTATTCGATTCGTGTGTATTATTTGGTAAGCTAAGAGATATAGCTAAGAGAATTGGTATTTTGTTCTTGTTTTTTTTTTTTTGAGGGGGGAGGTGTGTGTTTGTGTGTGTATATATATGAAATACTGTCGTAAGAATAATATTCCCGAACCAAATGCTCATCATGCAATGTTTTGTCCACCTTCCCGTACAACCCCCATTTCGTGTCCCACTATCATGTCGATTGCTTGTTGCATACGCGCGATACGTTTTAAATTTCATATATAAGTATTTAGAGTGGAATGTAGCGCTTCCGCACCGCAGAGGCTGGTTTTTTTGTTGGATACGGAGGGGGGCAATGGGGCGCCCCAAAAAAAACGGACACGAACCGTTACGTTTCCGGTTTCCCATTTTGTCTCGATTGCCTAAAGTGTCTGCTTTCCTGTTGGCCATTTGTAATTTGTCCTTTTCGCCGTTAACCCTTGCACATCGCTGCAGCTGTATGTACAGTATTATTCCTCATCCTTTTTTTTTGTTTGTATAGCTGTGTGTCGTGTGTCATGCTGTTTTGTTTGGGTGTGCAATTACTCGATTCATGTCCGTCCGCAAATTTGCTGGCTTTTTCATATAATATCAATAATATAACGAGTTTCGGATCGCGCGTCCTCGTCCGCCTTGATCATTTGCCTTGAGTTTAAGCGTGCCGTCATAATAATCGCAATGGTCGTCTCTAGTCGCGCTCTAGTGGCCGGTATTTGCACCGGCTTTTCACATCACTTTACACTTTTCCTTCAGTGTGCCGCTCCCTTCGCCGGCCGGTGCCGGCTCCTTCCCCTCCTTCCCTTTGTCCTTCTCTTTCGTTTGCTTTTCCTTGTCTTTGTCCTTCTCTTTGCCCTTTTCCTTTTCCCGTTGCATCTGTTTTTCCTTCTTCTCCTTCAGCAGCTTTTCCTCCTTTGCCTGCTCTTTCATCATTTTCTTTTTGTTCTTCTTTTTGTTCTTCCCATCGAGCTGCAGTGATACGTTTCGGTTCTTTTCCATATTGAGTAGTTCCTGTCGATGAGAAAAGTTTCAAGTTAAACCAAACGAATGCCTGGTGTCGAGCTTTTCGGCTAGTCTCGTTTCGCTTCGTGGTACCATTTACCTGAAACAGTTCGGTAACATTGTGGTTTTCTTTGGCAGACGTTTCCATGAACGAGACGCCCCAGGTAGCGGCTTCCGTTTGACCTTCGATGTTGGTCACCTCCCGTAAGTCTTCACTTTCATCACATTTGTTGCCGACCAGCATTACAGGTATCTGGGATATTTCTTCGCCCTGCAAAAATGGGATACGGGCTAGAGTACTGCAGCATGCCCCAGCAAGGTGCGTTGGTCCACCGCAGTAGCCCTGTTTCTTACCTTTAGCTCCCGGATTAAGCTCCAAATTGGTCGGAGCTCCTCAAGGCTCTGTTTCGAACAGACGGAGTACACCAGTATGAATGCGTGACCCTTCGTGATGGACAGCCGCTGCATTGCCGGAAACTGATGCGAACCGGTCGTGTCGGTGATTTGCAGTGTGCATATGTTTTTATTGCAGCTTATCACCTGGAAATGCACAACATGGAATCAGTGACAGTGCACATCGACAGACTGTCTACCAGCAACTGTGTGCCGGCTCGGAGCAGGTGCTGCTTCCGCTCCCTTACCTGCCGATACGTGTCCTCGATGGTGGGGATGTAGCTTTCACGGAATGTTCCCTTGATGAATCGCAGTACCAGCGAGCTTTTGCCAACACCTCCGGCACCGAACACCACCTTCAAGGATGCGCACATCCGTCCAAGCGAGTCGGAACATGAAACGGAAAGGAACACACGCACACCCCCCCCCCCACACACACACACACACACACAAACAAACACACAACATTTGCTCTTAGTACATATGCGAACTAGGCACTTAAGGTATTGCATGCAATCAGAAAGACCGAACCAAAAACGAAAAGATAAACCGAAATGCTTTAAACATTGCCTCTAGGTGCACCTCGCAGGACAGGAACGTTCCATGCCGCGCCTGCACACCTTAAAGGGGGTGGGGACGGGCGGCATTGAGAACGCTACCCAGTGAGGACCACTAAGGTTGGTGGGTGGCTGGTGGATGAGGGAGGCCAGAACACGGAAAATGGATGGGGACGGGGAATTTATACATTACGGGCCGTACCACTCGGTAGTCATTGCTTTGCTCGGGCATTTTGATGTTTTGTAAAATTTTCTTGTTATTCCTATCCATTTCGCCCATCTTGGTGGATTTGTTTGTTGATTCGTTCGTTCGTTCGTTGGATTTGTAACAAACAAAAGGGTAGTTGTTGCTTGTTTGTTGCTCTTTCGTGGGGGGGAGCTGGCTACTATTTCCAGTCACAGAAAACACTCGCGTGTACTTTGTTCCGAGGGGAGGGAAAACTAGCGGGAGCGGGACACTGGTGCGTGCGTATCCTAGTGCGTGTTTGGTGTGTGTTTGTGTGTATGTATATATGTGTATATATATATATGGTGTATACTGTAGTATGTATATAATATATAATAACCCTAACAAGAACTCGCTATCGCTTTAAGAACTGGCAACAAATCGCGACTCTCCCTCGTCTTCGTTCGTTCCTCCACGCCTACTGTGCTCACACTATCAACAACATTTGTACAAACACGACAAACATCACAATGCTTTTTCGCAACGCGGGCAGCAACAACGATGGATAATATATTAGCCAAAAAACAAAACAAGAAAATTCGATGTTTGTTTGAGGACGAACTGCGGTTTCGTTTACATTTGCCGTATCTCTCAACTTTATGCGTTTTCCCTCGCTAGTCGACTGTAGCGCCGCGACACAACCGTGGGTTTGCCACCTACTTTGCCTGTGTGTGCCTGCTTGGACCGTGTTTTTCCTACCTCACATTACCATTCTGGCGTTTCGGATCGAATGCGTGTGTGTGTCTGTTTGTGTGGCGGTACGTGCGTGCACGCTACTGTATGTGTACGTGCATACGGATGTGTATGTGTGTTTGGATGGTCGAGTGGTCGAAAATGTGTGTAGGTTGGGCTAAACTTGGGGAGTGGTGGGAGGTTTTTTCGGAAGCTGCCGCGAAACAAAACACCACACACAACGCACGGCTCACTACGCTGGGCACAACACACAACAGAACGCTTTTGCCTGTATCCAGGCGTTCCACGACGGAACGGAACGTTTATGGCGAAAATGAATGCGCTCGGTTGGAGCAAAAACTGACAGCGTCGAATTTCACTCCCTGCTCTATTTACAGTTTGCCACCCTCCGAACTGTCTCCTGTAGCTGGTCTCGCCCTTATCTCTCTTTGCCGTCCCTTCCTGCACAAAACCAAACAAAATATACTCATTTGACAATTCTGCACGCAGGAGAAACAATCGATGGTTAACGGGCGAGTATCCGCAGTTTTTCATCTGCGTTCGCCAGCTCCATCCATCCATCACGCTCTAATCCGCGGGCCTGCAATATAGCGACAGGGAGAGCGTTTTCCAACCCAAAATAGGCGCACACCTCGATCGTTACTGCTCTCGCACCCGGTTGGGACGGTGGATAAGTCGTTGGATGCCGTGCTCTTATCTCTCCCGATAAAATAGGAGTGCGCTGCGAGTATCTTTATGTTTTGGGGAATTTTTGGTCCAAACGTCAAAACAGGACCTGATGCTCTTTTATGGCACTTTCGATTGTACAGTTTTGAAGTGCCATAAACGGCAATAAACAGGAAATAGAGGACGTTTCTGATTAAGTTAAACGGAAAAAGATGGGCGTCCTCTTAGATACTTACTTACAGTCATTCATATGAATCTTTAGTGAGGAGTCATTCAGCAATCGACTCTTAAAAGATTCAAGAAACCTTAGTTATCCTTAGTGACAGATCATGCCTCGTTAGTGATTTTTGGGCTTTTTTGGGAACCAAACTCTTTGGAGGCCCATTTTTGAGCCAACCGCCCATGTTGTCGCCATGTCTAAAGTCTGAATCTGAAGAAATCCTTGAACTGAATGTGGAATCTTAGAATTCGCTCCTGCCAAGGGTCTCCAAGGGACAGGATCTGAGAATTCATGAATCATTTGCGAGCCGAATCCTGATTTAAATGACTCATCGCTTAAAATTCATGTGAATCACTCTTCGCAAAAGATGCATGAAGCACTCTAAACATACTGGTCTAAACTCAAGCCTGCACATTTGGTGGAATGTGGCTACTTTAATCGTACGGATTTCACATCTACATGCTGGCTATCATCTTTTGCAGCAACCCTGACAGTGGTCTTTTCACCCCTTCCCTGGTTGTTGGCTACAAACAACATCCACCGGAGTGCTTCAGCCGACGGGACGCATGCGCGGCACGGGACGCCACGGTTTGCCAAATTCCATCCACACATACACGCGCTTCGCCCCTTCAGCCACACGCTGTTTGTTTCGCATTTTATTGATAAATCAATATCAGTCTGCCGAAATGTCAACGAGCGTTTGGTGGTGACCAGGATCGCTAGTGTTGCTACACCCGAAACGGGAAAACCATGGGTGACCGCGGGGTGTAGTGCTGGGGACCGTAACAGCAAAAGGCAGGACAACAATCGGCAAGACTTCACAACTCCAGCAAGGACACGAGGGAACCGTTAGGACCAATTTTACCAGTGAAACAAGTGCAGTTCGCAAACATTGAGTCAGCATCCCGAGGTCACATTCCTCGATCACGTTTGGCAACTGAGGAACTGGGGTGCATTGTGTGGCCTTCCCGCGAACAAACGCGGTTGGGAAAAAAATTGAAGTGCAACAACTATACTTGGAGAAGATCCACCGAGGAGTGATGTGAAAAACAAGTGGAAAACAAAAGCGCGCACCCACACGCACACAAAATCCTCACTCTTCTATTCTATACACAGTACTTTTTACTGCTTACCATATCGAATACTCAACTTTTGGCTGTTTTGAACCGAAGATTTACCGCGTGGAAGACCTTTTACAACACTTTACTTGGGGCTGTTTAGTACCGGAAGAGTCTCTACCTGCTGTGCACTGTCCCTCAGTATTATTATCGAATTTAGAGCGCATCCCGTTATTGCGGCGCACCGTGCGTATATTTATCTTCCGACAGAACCGAATGCATATCAGTAGGTAATAGAGCGTTAGTGACGTAGTAGTGATTGTTTGGGAGTATCCGGAAGCTTCCGGGAGTATTCGCCGCGAATTCGTTTTCCAATGTTTTGAACGGCCAGACATCGTGACGTATGTTTATCAACAAGTGGAGCAGTGAGTAGCGCACACACATCGTGCTGACGCCATCGTACCTCTTGAACTCGCTGTTATAAAAAGGTAGAGTGGAGGATATCCGGTAGCCTTTCGTCGTCGAATCCTGCAGTTTGGTGTATTGGTTACCATTGTCCAAAAAAACTAATTCTTCCGACGACATCTTCCGTCGGTTGCTACATATCACCACCGGTGTGCACGATAGGCCGGTAAGGTTACCCCGGTCACTTCATCAACATACGCCACACGTCCCACAATGAAGCGCCGGAATGACTACAAGGTGGCGATGGCCGAGAGCGTTGAGCTGGAGCCGTTGGGCGGCATGGACAAACTTTCCGAGACGGACAGCAAGAAACGGAACGGGATAAATAAATTCGGTAAGCATCTGTCCCGACGAGTTGGTGTGGTTGGAAGTTAGTAGTGTGGTAGTATGCTATGTTTCACTATCAATAATGGGGGCTTCGAGTCATTTAATTACCTGTGCTCGGGAGTATTGTCACACTTCCGGCAGTATGCCGGAGGTTCTAAATTGGTGCCATTTCCTCATTAGTGTCATTTCATTCCTCAATGTAGCCTCAATGCACGTCTCGTTGGACGAGCATCGCAACTTTGCCAATGTCGACGAATTCCTTCTCCGCCCCCCCCAAGGGTGATATAAAAATATGCGCTCTGCCTTTCACCAACACACCGACACAACGGCACGTTGTCCTTTGTCACATTACAACGCACACAGGCATGCATGTGTGCGAGAGTGTGCGGGATTTACTTTCAGCAAGCACTACACAACCAGGCGCTTCCGTAGCATGCCATGCAATGTTTCTCGGCTCCAACACCGTGCGCATGTCCAGTGGATGTGTAAATGTGAAAAAATATTGACAGATTCCCTATCATCATCATCAGTGAAGCCGTCCTCTGCAAATAAATGAAACGCTTCGCACCAAGCGCTACACTTTCCGTCCTTCTATTTATACTGGGATGGCCGCTAGTGGTCGTCGGTGTGCATCCCGTGTCTCGCGAGCGCTGTGAATTGTGAATCCGGTGTGCGTTTTAGCAAGTCGAGCGCATCCTGCTGAGTTAGTAGTTACCTGTGACTGTTACCACACTGTCGGCCCGCAGGCAGCGAAAAGCGGAGAAAAATTAATCAGCAAATACGTACGGCTTGTGTGTGAGCGGTTCCGCTGTGTGCCGTTTCCAGCAGACGTCCGTTTTCACCTTGCTGCTCGCTCTGATACGCGTGTGCTACGCCGATGCCTAACTGCAATGGCCGACCGATAAGCTTTGTACGGTGTGCTCCGGGTGGTGCTTGTTACATTTCGTAATTTCAACCACGCACACATACCCCGTCCGGAGCTAGCAAAAGGCAATATCGCGTCCAGTGCTCCGGTGGCACGATGCACCTGCAAGCATTGTGTTTGTTCTAACCATCCAGGCCAGAGTGTTGCTGGTGTTTGGGCAGAGGCTGTTGGAAGCAGGTGTACAGCATAGCAGGCTGCACGCCATTTACTTGCGGAAGCTGTCACTTTGTAACGCAAGCGTTACTTTTTTTCCCTTCTTCGGAAAGCAATTTAGAAGTTGGTTGTGTTTTCTTTGCATCGTGTGTCAGGCAATCAGCAGAGTGTTATTGTGCATGGTAGTAGTATTAGTTGTCGCCGTACGGAATGTTTTTGCGGCAGTTAGTAGTCGCAACTCTGCTGCTGTGAAGGTGGGGTGGTAAACGATACGCGCCAATTCCTTTTGTTGCATTCGAAACATCATCCTTGCCCGCTTTTGCAGTGGAATATATGAAGAGGCAGCTTGTATTGCTGCGTTCCCCCATTAGCGTTGGGTCACGACAATCGCAAACCTACCCTTCTCCATCGGTGAAGGCGCCTGCAGGGTAGTTGGTTTTTAATTTAAACTTCACAACCCCGTTACCGCACAGCCACCGTCGGTACCGGAAGCAGCCGCCGTGTTGGCTGGCGAGCAAAGGAAGGGGGGCCCCGTCAAAGTATCGGTCGTTGGCAGTGGTGGCCCTAACAACAAACCGTGGCGAAGAGAGCGCATCGGCATGACGGAGCCAGACTCTGACGACGATGCATTCCTTACAGGTAGAGATACCCACTGGGCAATCATGTCCGCGAGAGCGTTATTTATTTTTGCTGTTGTCATCTCGAAATTTCCCGAAACCTCCAATTTCTCTTCCTGATGTTGTCTATTATTTTTGTTATTGTTTTCAGGTGGCGACAGCTCCTCACGACCGGTGCGCGATGGCGTTGCCGTTTGTTCACAGAAACGTGCACTATTTGTGACGGCAATAGTGTTGGGAACATTACTAGGTAATTATTGCACTTGGGACAAGGATTCCCGCTACACAACCATACCGTTTGCACAGTACTCTAACGCTCAACCTTTGCCTTTTGAATACTATGGTAGCAACGGCCCTAGTGATAGCGTACGCCGGTCCACAAACAGGTAGGTCACGGTCACATGCGTGTCATGTATGCATCTAGCCACTCAAAACAAATATATCGGTATTAACCATGGTGATTTTGGTTTGTTTTGCCTTCCCTCTTCCTTTGGGCATTATGTAGTTTGCCCATGTGCGGGGAAAATACCGCCCGGGTACGTGCCGGATGGTTACAACAGCTCGGAACCGTTTCAGCCGATCGCTACCAACGGCCAACCATTCCCGTGGCTGCTACCAACGTTACCGAACAACGTGAAACCAAATCGGTACATTCTAACAATACATCCCAATCTAACGACGCTAGACGTAAAAGGTAAATTGTCCGCGATTCCGGTTTTTTTTTTTCTCTCGAAACTATCAAATGGATTGCATTTATGATTTTTCATTCCATAATTCAACACCTTCGCAATACCGTTTTATGTTTCGGGTGGCAAACGGTACACCGGCAGGTCAAGTGTCGATAGAGCTGTACGTGGAGAAGGAGACGAACTTCGTGGTCTTGCACGCACAGGATCTCAACATTACCGAAAAGGTAGGGCCATATCAATATTGAATTACGTTTGCTCAGTTTACCACCTCACAAAGAAAAGAACCCTTCGTCCTTACTGCGCGATACATAAGAAATGCATCATACATATTGAATTCTACTGTTTTATACTTTGTCTTTTTAAACACTCCACCCTGCTCTCTCTCTCTCCGCTAGGCATTGGTGGGACCGAAAGGATTTGCGTTGAAAATTCTCCGCATGCTTGAGTATACGCCGCGCCAACAGCTGTACATCGAGACACGGGAAAAGCTGCGGAAAAAGGCAAACTACACGCTCAGCATACGATGGCACTCGAAAATGATTCTGGATCAATTCGAAGGAGATTTCGATATGAAGAAGTATGAACAGTCTATTTTCTGGGAACTCATGTTGCTGGACGTTAATACTGGTTTGTTTTTCAACTCCACAGGACATTAGCCGCCACGGTTCTAAAACCAGGCAGCACCAGGAAAGCGTTCCCTTGTTTCGATGAGCCACATTTGAGAGCAGCATTTAAAATATCACTTTTCCGTGATCGGTTCCACATAGGCTTGTCCAACTCTATTGTACAGGATACGGACGATGTTGGCTTTTATATGGGAACTGGATTGGTAAGTGTAGTGGGTAGTATCGTTGTGGGTGAGATTTCATCTACGATTTATGTTAGTCCGAAGTGTGCCACAACGTGAAAGTCCAATATCCATCAAAACTCACATTCATCCCTACGCGTATTAGAGATTTGAACAAATTTGCTAACGTTTATCAATTGTTGTATCATCTTCCAGCTTAGAGACGATTTTGCTGAAACACCGCCACTTCCACCGGATTCGGTTTCGTGGGTCATCAGTGACTTTAAGCGCGAACTGCTTGAACCATCGGCAAAATATCAAAAAGTGAACGCAAGTGGCAACGGTGCTCCGGGTACAGCGGCTGGCAAACCATCTGCCGGCACAACTGGAGCTGGGATGGGAAATGGGAAATCCACCCCCACCAAAGTGGCCAAAACGGACAAAAAACCCTTCCGCCATCTGACTGCAGTGTTACTGTCGAAGAATTTGTTCAAGCTTACCAACCAACCACCCACGAAGGAACCTTCGCAGAATGAAAGCAATATAGCGATAAATGCGGCCGAGTCAACCACAATAGCGAAGCCGAATGGAACCGTGCTGCAGGAACAAGATGCGGTGTGGTCCGGCGACACTGCAATGATACGGACGGCACCGGCATATTCATTCTACGCACCGGAAACTCACATCGCCAAGGGTTCGTTTATTCTGCACACCTCACGGGATATTTTGGAGTATCTGCAGCAATGGCTATCGGTGGCGTACCCTCTGTCGAAGCTGGACTTTGTTGCGCTACCCTCGCTGCTGGACGATTTGTCCAGCTCGCTTGGCTTGATCGTATGTCGGACGTCCTTCCTGAACGAACCAACCGCCATTTCGTCTAAGGAGTACCACATGTCGGTGGTAAAAATTTCCGAAGGCATCGTGAAGCAATACTTCGGTGGACTCATCTCACCGAAGACCTGGAAGCATAAATGGCTGTGGGAGGGTCTGATACGGTACTTGAGCCGATTTCTGCTGGCCACCATTCAACCATTATGGCCGATGAAGGAACTCTTTCTGATCGATACGCTAACGAAGGCGCTGGACATTGATGCGCTGCAGGGTTGGGAAAGTATCAGTGTCGGTGCGAGCGATTCCGGCAATAATGATCCATTCTACGTGGACAAATCGGCGGCCCTGATGTCGATGCTACAGTCTGCCATTGGAGAGCGAAATTTTCGGCAGTGTTTGGGCAAGTTTCTGAAAACCTACCAGTTTCAGACGGCTGAACCAAGCGACCTGTGGGCGATCTGTGCGAAACAAGTTAACAACAGCAAGTACGTGAAGGAAATGATGAACCAATGGACCAACACGGCCGCCTTCCCCCTGCTGAACGTGACGATGAACGGGACCAGTCTCATTGTGAGACAGACCGGATTCCGGCCGGCCGAGTACCTGGCAATCTATGACGAGCCGACGGAAGAGATCGAGCTGGAAGGGGAGGTCGCACGCACCACCACAACAACGGCCGCACCGGTCGATCCGACGGGCAAGGGTGCTGCCGATGGAGGGTCACGGTGGATCTTTCCCATTCATTACATCACGGATGTGTTAAACACAAATGAAACATCCATCGAAAACAAGGAACAACAAAGTTTAATCATCTGGCTTAACTCGAGCGAAGGTATGTTCTCAAAAAACGATCTGTAGTTCTACCCTTTAATGACACATTCCTTATCTAATCAAGATTATTATTGGGACCTCTAATGGTACAAATATTTATCTCTCGTTTTTTCTCGTTCTCGTTTTAGTGATAATCACATTAAACCATACCGCACAATGGATCAAACTAAATCACGGCCAAACGGGCTACTATCGTGTTCTATACGATGAAGCAAACTGGGCTAAACTGGTCGAGCAGATGCAAATCAACAACGCTGTATTTAGTACGCAGGTAAGCAAGGCTTGGCATCATCATGACATCATAAAACTAACAGTAAAACGAGTCATGTTTTTGATTTCTTGCAGGATCGCGTCGGATTGGTTTCGGATATCTTCACACTGTGTCACGCTAATCTCATACCATGCCACGCCGCAATGGAGCTAATTTCGTATTTTCCGAAGGAAAAAGAATGGGGCCCGATCGTACTCGGCACCAGTCACCTTGAGAAGTGGCGCAAAATTCTGAAATATTCCGAGTGCTACCTTGTGCTGGCGGAGTACGTGCGCCAAAATTTGGAAAAGTCGATCCAAGTGCTCGGTTGGGAAGATACGGGCGAAGATGAAACAAAGCTACTGCGCCCCGTCCTGATGCTCAGTGCGGCACTCTGGGAGGAAGCGGAAACGATCAAATTTGCCAAGGGGCTGGTGACCAACTTTACCACCCATTCGGTACCGATACCTCCCAACCTGCGCTCCGTAGCGTACATCGGTTCGGTACTGTCGGGTGAATTTCAGTACTGGCAGTTCTGCTGGGATCGCTATATGGCCGTACGGCGCGAAAAGAGCTCAGTGTTGGAGGAGCGCATGGAGTTATTACGTGCGCTCGGTGTTACGAAGGACGCTTGGCTACAGAACAGATTGCTCTCGCACGTCATCACACTTCCGGTGTTTGAGATCGTACAAGTGTTGGACGCTATTGCCGGCACACCGACTGGTGGTGCGATGGCATGTCGGTTTTTGCAGGCGAAATGGTTCGACTTCCAGTCCAAGCTTGGCCGTGGCACTGTGCAGTTCGCTCGAGTTATCTCCGCTATCACGCAGTATGGTTCGACCAAGTTCGATTACGATGAGGTACGTAAATCGTGCGTGACCAGCATGGACACTTTTCTAATCGCAACATTTCATTCCAACAGCTGAAATCCTTAGTGGAACGGTTTGGGGACGGGCCGGGCCTAAAGCTGCTTAACATGACGCTCAGTACGGTGGCCGCCAACGTGGAGTGGGTAAGCCGCTCCCAAGCATCCATATACAGCTGGATCGAGAGCAAATATCACTTTTGATTAGAGCACCGAGCAATAGGGGAAGAGGAATAGATTTCGTTTCGCCCAACAATCCAAGATTTTCTCATCAATGCGCGGCATTCCAGTTTTTCCCCCCTTTCTTCTACATTATTGATATATTTTGGATGCCTACTTTCAAGGTTTGACGCTCTAGGAGAAGAGATATAGAAACAAAATACGGACATAAAGATAGAAGAAAACGAAGGACAATTTCGAGGACAAGCAACAACAAAAAAACGCGGCAAGAATGCATTTATCGTAGTACAATCTCAAGACTCCTTTTATAGATACCAAGAGAGGACGGCGCGTGCAGGAGGCGAAGTGTTCTTCAATCTTCCACTGTCTACGTTTAGGTATATAGGTGTAAATATATATATTCTACAAACATATAAGTTACCAAAGAATGCAAAGAATAGTTTGTGTGATCGACAATTTATATCGTATATCTCGCCAGTAAATTAAGAAACATAGCGAAACAAAAAAAAAAGACAACCAAAAACCATACCAAACGGAAATCATACCGACACAGAAAACCGCAAAAAACGATAGTGATTGAAGGATGCACAAATGCAACTGCAAACCCCCCCATTGGTGCGTGTGCGTGTTGATTTGGTGCGTTTAGCTATTTAGGCTGTTTGGTGCTGAATACACCCGCCACGATGTGTGTGTGTGTGTGATGTGTGCATCCCTTCTAGAAATAGGAATCCGTAGGCCGGATTGTCCGTAGACAATCGTCCCGGTGGAGCAGCAGTACGGAAATTTAACCAACCAAGAAGCCCATGAACGGGGAAGTAAGGCTATTTAGTAATGAGTCATTAAGCAACAATCCTATGTTCCCGGTGTTCAGTGTGTATATTCGCCTGAATGTCGCCATTTTCGCAGCAGCCAGTGATTTACGTTGAATATATGAATAATCAGTGTTCAGTATTGGTTTAGTGCATCTATCATCTCTCAGAAACGTGTAATTTCCTTTGCAAGTTAAACAAAAACCAGCAACAAGCAAACACGAAACTGCATACCATGGAAGACAAACTAATTAAATGGTGTGTGAAAATGATAGAACCGTTTGTTTCATTTTGTTCATACGAAAGGAAAGAATAACAAATAACTTGTCCGGGCACAGCCGTGCACCAACCAGCCGCGAAGTAGTGTATAAGTACTCTTGCTTCCTACTACTAACGCATCCTTTCATTATTCCGATCCCAGTGGACGATAAGCGGATCCCGAGTGTCGCAAAGGGTATTAATAAATTGATCTTTCCGACCATCCAAGCATTTCACAGGAACCCAACAAGTGTAGATCCGCCACGACAAGTAGGATTCAGTTGAGCACTTGTTGTTCAAACCTGTACAGTAACTAAGGAAGCTCCAGGAAGAAGCTAGCATTACAACGTCCTAGTCATACCGGAGCGTTACGTCGAAAAGAAGATGTTGGATGGCTCCGATCACACAACGTTTGGAATAACGTACCCAAACATTTATTTCTATGATAGAAATATTTTTAATGAAATATCTCCATAGACATAAGGCAAGTGAAGCTAAAGAATTTGTTGTAAACAACTGTTTTCACGTGCGTTTTGTTCTGATGGGGAGATATTCAAATTCGAATGCCGTGAATGGCAAAGGAGGCAGCTGGGCAAGTATTCGCCACCCCACTCTAAACAGCCTCGACCGTGTTTGTTGTGTCGAACATTTCTAGCCGTGAATAACGTCATCGCACTTATCAAAGTTCCACTGTGTACGGAAAAGTATGATTAATTTCGTACTCGTGTATCCGAGAAACCGACTTCAATTTGCACAGCGCGTGTACATTCGCTTGTAACCGAGTACGTTCGTTCTATTGTTTCGCATATTACGCACACCAACATTTTGTTGTAAGTATTTACACGCCTGCCATGCCGTGGACGCGATCGTATTTCGCGCAAGCAACAGGTGAACCTTTTCGGTGATCAATTGAGACAGCTCGTGCAGTCTCGCTTGCGTAAGGGTGTAGTGGTAGTGGTGGTGGCGGTGGCGGTGATGGTACCGAGATAATGCGCATCGCCCAAATGGCGGGATGCTTGACCAATGTTGTGTGTTTACCCCTTGTGTAAGCTGAAACAACATTTTTTTTCGCTCTTTTAGAACCCTTTTGACCGATGGCTGATTTTGATTTACCGCGAATGCAGTCGCTAGCGCCGGAACAGGAACCGCTCACGATTGCCTACAGCCACCGACCGATGGTCAACCAGCATCAGGTAATGTATCGCACATAGCCGCGTACTGAACGTTTGGCGTTTCGCGGAGAGCACACCATATTCCATCCCGATTCCATTTAGCTATCATTATGCAAACATACTAAACCTCCGCTAGCTGCTTTATCGTCTGTATTGCATCACGTTTGTACTGGTCAAGCAATATAATAGTGAATAAACCGACATTTAACATTACAAACTTAATCAATACATCATGTTCATTATTCTCATCTGAACCATCTTTCCCCACACTAATCATCGAATCAAGTGGAGCGGAGTTTTCAGCACCGAAAGAAGGGCAAAAACAAACATATCATCATCTTCTGTACCACCGCAGACATCCGGTAACGGGAAATAGTTTTAGGATAATCGACCTACGACACACGCCATAACGTGCCGACGATCTGTCGCATATCTCATCGTTCACGGTTGATGATCAACACGCATTCATTCCTTTTGCCAACAGTAACAAAACAAAAAAAAACTAACATGATCACAGAACTCACCTACAATAATTGGGGGCTTACGACATTGCATCATTATGTATAAGGCACACAACAAAAAAAAAAAGATTAGACAGAATCCGATGTTCTGATCTGGAACCGAGCGAATGCGATGGTAGGGATCAGGTGCGTGCTTTCCGTGTTGTCGTCATCGGTGTGTTCTAATGTCAATTTGCTTTCAAGATGTTACGGAAATCGGGGATATTTTGGGTGTTCTTAGAAATGCCATGAATTGCATCGGGACACGTGATACAACTTGGAAGAATTTATCAAGCGCAAGCCGAATTAATTTTTGAAAAATACGCAGGCAATACACGTTGAATGGGATCGGTACCGTCGTTGGTGGCAAACGTCAACAATACGCACCATTCGCCATCTCCCTTTCGTAGAACTTGAGCTGGGTTGTCACTGGGTTGACAGATAGCAACCGGCTTTGTTTACAGAACGGTACCACGGCGTAAAATCTTTCGTTTTTCGCGTGTTTTTGCGTTGTTTCTGCAAGTAAAAGTACGACCATAGACATTAAAGTGTGGGAAAAACACCCTCAACGTTACACTGTCGTGCTGTGAGCATATACGACCGGCCAGACTTTTGTTTAAGGAACGAATTGGCGAAGCTCGCCCCTCGTCTCGTTCAAAACCACAAACGCTGATGCAATTCTGAGCCGTACATTCTGGAAGAATCTTCTGTGTATGTTTTGCGGTATTGATAGCGTTGGGGTTGTCGCTAGCATTAGTGTTTGGTGCGTAATTTCAGCAACCATCGTCGGCAGTAATTCACCCTTCGAGAAAAAAGCAACTTCTCCGCGATACGCTCTGCGCCAGGCTGGCTAGTACTTGACCGGGGCGTATAAACGCCACTTAGCGTAGTGTGATGTATGCGGCGTAAAGTTGTGTGCGAGATGGGTCGTATGATAATTACGATTTCACCATACGGCGCCCCCTTTGGACGAGGGACACTGGCACGATTGTGCATTTGCCTTTAATCTTTGTTTCCAAACCAAAACAGCCGTCCGTATTTTGGTATCCGCAACAGTAGCATATGAACATTCTGCTGGCGAACTTCCATTCGCCCTAGAGTCGCGAAACCGTTTCGTCGTCGTCGGCATCGCAGTTACGTCGCCCGTACCTGCATTACTTGCATTACTCACGCAAACGACAGCACAGATCGTACCGTGTGGAGTGTACCGTTGTGACGGGTGTGTGTTGGATGTTTTACAAAGGGAAGAAAAAGTTTCACTAACTTGCTGTGTATATTTCTCTTTGCTTCGAGTGGTTGTTTGTGCAAATCGCTACGCAACGAAGACAGATCAACGGCTCCACACCTGGAGGATGTCGTCCTCGTTTGAGAGGTCATTTGTTGTAGTTTCGGTTCGGTTTTTGTGCGTAAGTGCTACCTGTGTATGGTGCAAGGTGCATAATTAAACTCCCCGATAAAGAGAGCACGTCAAAACGGCAGGCAAACGTCGACGGGACGGTGTACGAGTGTGTGGAGTATACGGTGTGAGATTGTGGTGAATCATACACATCAGCCAAAACGCAGTGGTGTGTATGTACGCGGATTGGGCTGCGACAATACGCGGAACAAAAGTGCTGCTCGGTGGCTCAGTAAAGAGCGAATTCATTAACCGGTTGGTTTGCTGATGTTAAAGCGACGAACCTCTGCTTGCCCCTTGGACGAAGCCGAAACACAAAGCGTGTGCGTGTGTGTGCGTAGCGAAAGCTTTTTCGTCAGTGAGTTGTTGACATACAAATTAGGCAAAAACTAACAGGTATTTCACGTTGCAAAACAAAAAAAAACACACACACATACGGTGAGAAGATCCAAATATAGGCTGGTTCGTTTTCGAGTGAGCAGAAACTAAAGGGAAGGTGCGTAGATTTGTTCGCGGAGTTCGATGTATGTGGTAGCAGGCTGCGTCTTGCCAACATCACCACCATTGCTGACCGGCAATAGCAGCTATGCTCTCGACGAAGAAGCTGTTTACCGAGCACTTGCTGACGCTGGTGCTCACCCTCAGCCTGCTGCGAATCGATCCGGAAAACTATCTCGACCTGCAATGGGGCGAACGGTTGGTGCGGGTAGGAGATGCGGGCGGGTGGCAGTTGGAGCTGTTGGCCGCCGGTCCGGACTATTCCAACCAGTCGTACGTGAATCGTAAGTTTTTGCCGCCCATCATCGAGGATCTGTCACGGTTCGAACAACCCTTCATCGAGCAGAACCATCGCGGACTGCAGACGTACCTGCTAAACGTGCTCGACTCCAACGATGACAGCACATCGGCCGGTACGATCGCGGAGGAACGACCACCATCGCCGGTGCCTTCGGTTGCGTCCGGTGGGGGTGGTACGGTACTGCCCGCTGCCCACAATGCCACGATGAACGCGCTGGCCAACTTCGACGTGGATGCGGAAGATATCTTCCTGAGTACGAATCTGTTCGAGGAAACGACCTCGGTGTTTGAGCAGAATATGGCCGATCTGAGCGAGTACGATACGATATTGTTGGAGAATCCGATGGTAAAGTTTGACGCTGCTGCTAGCATGCCCGATCTGGAGGGTACCATAATGAGGGCAAGATCGTTAATGAACTCTGCCAACGAGCAGCAGGCGACCAAACGGTTGGAAGTGAAGGTAGAGGCGGAAGAAGAGGCCAAGGCTACGACCAGCACTTCAACGCACGGAGATGCTAAAGGAATGGAGGCCACCAGGTCCAACAAGACCCGTGCGTACGACGAAGAAGACGATGATGATGATGATCTGGAGGATGGGCAGGATAATAAGGCAGCTGTTCAGCGGCAGATTAAGGATCAAGTAAACACGCAGCAAAAGCATCTAGTAAGCACGGATCTGGACACTGCTGAGGTGACGGTGAAAAAGGAGTCCGATCTAGCCAACGATACGACGGTTGCACCGCCTGCTGCAACGCAGGATCTTACACAGGAGGTAAAGTTCAATCCGTTGGGGTGGTCCGTAGAAGAGCGAATAATTGACCCTTTGCGTTTTGTGAAACATCCGTCCAATAATCCGCTATTGGTAGTGTTTGAAACACAAAGAAACCAGCGATGCATCAGGGACAGTGACACAAGTACGTAAGAGGGGTGCAGGGTGTGGACCCGGCATGTGTGGTGTACCGTGGGTGTGTATAAATTATTACATGACGCGCCCTATATTCTGTCCGCGACGAGTCAGCGTCAGATGCAAGAGAGAATATACGGAGGTCGTCGTATCGTCCTCACCCTCGAAGGAAACACAAAGATCTCGCCGATCACCGAGTTGTGCCGAATAGGATTCGCTGACCTTTTTTGGGGGGTGTACTGGACGGTGGGGACAGGATTGCGAGTGACCGGTGCCGAGTGGCAACAATTTCAAGGCGTTTTCTTTCTTCGGTTCTTTCACCGGTGGATATAGATTATTTTTGCTTATTTTTGCAATCAGATCTTTAGTACTGGCTGGCCGAAGATCATTGGACGGCATGGGGTGTTTCTTTGTTTCGAATATTTCGAGTATACACCGAAAAAGCCGACGCACTCGACCTCCTCCTCATTCGCGAACGAAAATAACGATGAGGACGGGTAAAAAAGAACCATGTATAAAACTGTATTTATTCAACAATTGTGGGGGAACCAAAAGACAAGCGCGAAAGGGCAAGTGCACACTGCTGCCTGCATCCGCTTTTCGATGCATATGCGTTTAACCGGTCTCTCTCTCTCTCTCTCTCACACTCATTCTCTGTGTGCGGGAAGATGCGACCTGCGAAGATACATGCATATTTGGATGTAAACAAGCAGACCGACGACCGGCGGGTTAATGCGCATCTCTAAAGGTAACCATGTTTGATAAACGTGAAAGGAAGAACCACCGCACACACACACACACACGCCGTCTGTGTCCTATTTTATCGATGCGAAATGTACCAGATGTTGTGATGGGACAAACAATATTCGTCAATGGCCCCCCACCCGAAACACAAAGATAGGAATGTGAATCAACACGTCAGACGGAAAAGGAAATGGGTAAAAAAGTGAAGAAAAAAACACACACAAAACACATTTTAACACTTTCCCCCAGATACGGCTGTTTAAAAAAACAACGCACAGATAAACTGGTGCTGCCATCTATGCGCAAACACGCTGAAACTGGTGTGTTCTAAAAACGTGTACTAAAAAGTGTTTGGTACAGCTGTTGGAAGCTTTGTATGGAATTCATCACACAAAAGCTTCTCTCGGGAATGGAGGAAGAAAGAGATAGCTGAATAATGGTATCCTTTTTCGGTAAGGTACAATTTTGAACGCTATATATCACGTAGAACACAGGAGGAGCTTAGGAATGATGGATGGTTATTTTTCAATTGCAAGTAAATAAGAATTTATTTATATACCATCTACCGCACACATGCTACCAGCGTCAGAAGACTGTGTGCGTGTGCTGAAGAACACAAGCATTGTGATAAATTAATGATAATTCCTTTGGAATTATTTATTTTATCATCTGTGAAATGTGCCCACAAACATGCGTGTAAAGTTGTGATCCTTTTAAAGTTTGGAATTATAAGCGTCATCGTGAGTTATAATAATGAATAATGATTAAGTTAATTAGATCATTTATTCGGCTTTGCTTTTAAAATTATTGTTCCTAAAGAAGCTTATCGTGCTTATCTTTATGCTATGAGGAAGTTTTTGCTGATATGATGGAAATGTCGTATAAATCGTTGATTTGTTCACGTATTGTACACTTGTTTCCCCTGCACTATGGTGATATCTCGCTACGATCATATGTCTTGCGAGTACTATTTTAACACGATTGTTTAACGGCACGCTAACTCGCGATGGTACGCAACGTTGGCACAAGCGCGATGGCTGTGGCTGCTTTATCTTAAAATTTGGTCGTTATCTTGTGCCTTTTTTTGCTCGTTCGCTTAGCGATAACGCTCTTATCGGCGCTGGTACACTGGAATGAAGGTAAACTGACCGCAGTGTAGCAAAAAAAAAGGTAGCCCCTCTCCAATTAAAACACAAAAGTACTGTGGGCTGGTGCGTACGGTTGTGGTGTGTAACGCACGCCAGGAATAGTTAACGCGCTTGTACGTTAGTTTTACAAACAAGCTGTTACGTTGTGTTAAATATCATACGGAAGTTAATAGCGGAACCGTGCACCGAAACGGTGGGAGTTTGGAGAAAAAACAGACACAATGAAACACATTAAACAGGTCATTCTTAATGTATCGTTTTGCAATTGTTTCTACAATGTGCTTTTTTTTCCAGAATTCATGGTCATCCGATTTATTGCCGTATGCAAACTTGTGTTTAGCCCAAAAATAATCACAAAGTGTCGCGTTATTTCCCCGGTTGTCTCTTTGCTTTAGGAAATGGATCTAATCGAAGTCCTCTGGAAGCAGGATGTCGATCTTGGGTTTACGCTCAGCAATGCGGCTCTTTCATCCGCCCCGGAAGGAACCAGCTCATCGGCAACGGAGGGCGCATCTGCCACCAACATCAAATGCGATACTGAGGACGATTTGGAAAAGCTGAAGGTGTTGCTTGAGATAAAATATGATAAGGTACTGGTTTCATTGTGGTACGGTTTTAAACCCTGTTAAATGCATTATACTCACTGTGGCGGTATGTCTTGTAGAATGCCGATTATGAAAAGCATCCCGAAGCTTCGGATGAAAGCAGCCTGGTGGATCCTTGGGCAGGACTATCGTACACAATCGACACGGAAACAGGTGAGTGTTGGCTAGCGTAAGCTATTGATCTAACACCACACAACCAGTGGTATGGAAGCGTTAGGGCATTGAATTAGGCGTATCATCTACAGCTCGCTTTGTTTTCATTCGTCAATAACGATTTGATTAAGCGCATTCAATGATATAATCACACAACAAACCTGTTTGTGCGGATTGAAACCTTTCACCCGGCGTGAAATGAATAGCGCTTTGTACGAATCGTAGAAAGGCCGGGCGTATGTTTGCGCACGGCTGACAGTGAAATTTATCCTGCAACCCAAACAAACGTCAAGCAGACAGCGGGGCCAAGGATCAATGGCGTATCATAAATTTTGGGGGCTCCATTAAACATTTAGATGGTTTCTCACATCGTAACCAAACAAACCATGGCTGGCGTTTATGAAGCTATAATGGGACCAGACCGGACGGGGCTCTGGTCAACATGGCTATATCACAGAACTGTTTAACGTTTTTTACATTGAGGGGCGTTGATTGTGTGTCATGAAGTTTGTTATTCGTTAATTCATACTGAGAATTAATGAGTAAAAGCATTCAAATTAATTGAATTTTGTTTTGAATATTATTATATATTGATGTAAACACTTTTATTGCAATAGTATTTTATGTAAGTTGCAGTTGAGTTACAATAAAGTAACAGTTAAACAAATAATTCCAATAGAGTTATCATACTAAGAAAATTCAGCAAAAATTATAAAAAGCTGCATAACTTAGTAAATTAATGTTGGACTAGGATACATTAACATAACCTCAAAAGATGTTTAATATAAAAAACTTTGAACATGAAAGTACATAAATTGATTTCATTTGAGATACACTATCGCGGGTGTTTATAAAAGTTTCATGTATATCTGTTCAGACAGCGAACAATTAATGATTTACAGCGCTGTAGAAGACAGTACGCGCATACAGAAAATGTGTAGAAACACAGACGCAAAATCCTCGCTTATTTAATTTCTGTTGGCGCACGCCACCAAAGCCACCGATTGTGGTTGGCTTCCAGCAGTTTTCCAATTCTGTAGCGAAAACAGCACCACCACTCTGCACCACTATTTCCCCGTTCCTCACCTTCAAGCGGTCATTGTGGGAGCAACATGATATTATTTGATGTGGTTCCATTGGTTCCACCGGCACTCCAGTGCGCTCCCGTCGTTGTGGAGCGACGTCGGCATGTGCTATGCATGCCTGAAAGGAGAGGAAAAATGCGATAAAGAAAATAAAGCACAAACGAGAAAACGCACCGGGGGGAAACGATTCGATGGTTCTCGAATAAAGGGATCGTTGATTGCCGCTGAATTGTGTACACCCATCGTCATCAGTCTGTCAAACTTGCGTGCGGCGTCTGGCGGTGGTGGTGGTAGAGGCAGCGGCGTCCGTTTCTGTATCAGCGGCCATATTAAGCCAAGGAAACACACCAGAAACCGTAGGGTGTCGCGTTCCATCGTTACTAACACACACGCACACATCAGCCCGATCGAGGGGCCGTATGTGCTCCTTGCGTCCTTTTGGGTAGGCCGCCGCCGTCTCCCAATAGGCCGAGGGTACATGTGGCCGTATATATGGAGCAGCAATAAAGGAGATATATAATTCGGCTTTCCATTATTTTTTCGGTGAAAACTGCAAGTTCATTTCACGTTCATTTTTCATTCCGTGCTTCGGCCGGACGCACAGCAATGCGGGGTCGGCACGGGACGGGTCGTTTTCGAACGGAACCGCGCAGTGATGGTTATGGAAGAAGGCTTTTCGCTCGTACATTCGCTCCCTCGCGTAGCCGGCACAACCGCCGAACGGCCAAAGACGGTGCTGGAGACGACGATGAAGATCGACCCGTCGCCGGCCATGTGGTGCGCGACTAAAAAATGAGTTTTCTGCTCGTTACTGTCGTGTACTGAGAAACATGTTCTTATGTTTGTTATAGAGATGGAAAAGTCTATCGCAGCGTGGAAAAGTAACTTTAAGTAAATAAGTTTTGTAAGTTGTTTGCATATGATATTTGAATTACATTTTTACTTCTTGGTCTTGGCCTGCTGCGGGAGTCCTCTAACAATAACATATTTAATGATAAATATATCGTTGGTTATTAGATAACAGATATTAGACTACATTGACTATCAGTTTGTCAGTTTGTATAGAATATATGTTGTATGTCTAAAAGTATTCTGTTTCTTTGTGATGTATGCTGATAAATATTATATTATATAGTAATATTATGAGGATAATCAGAAAATGTCTTAAAAACTTCATAAATCATTGAAGGTTCGTAAATAATTTAAACGAAAACGTGATAGCACATTTTTTTAAATGATTTACGCTACGGTATTTTATACTAGGAATTTTCCATAGCTGATTCCTCATGATCATATCATCATATCATGATCTGACTAATGAATCTTAATAGATAAATGTATATTTCAAGATCCTTGAATTTTTTAGAAGTCCAATAGTTCCTTTAGACATTAGAAATTGCTCAGAAATTAACCTTCAGAGATTCACGAATCTCCAGAGTCCAATAGTTCCTTTAGACATTAGAAAATGCTCAGAAATTAACCTTCAGAGATTCACGAATCTCCAGAGTTCCATTAATCTACAAAGTTTCATGCGTTCTTGTCAATCAAATAAATTGGTGGAGTGTTGACTGAATGACTCTTCACTGCAGGTTCATATGAGTAACTCTTTTGCTTAGACTAGTTAAGCCCAACACTGAAAATAATTCAAGATGTTCTATGAACTTTTCAAGCTGCGCCGTCCAACTCCCTTACACATCCAATGTGTGCGAAAGTGCCGGCAAGCCATCGCATAGTGGCTTAATAAAGCCCAAACAAGAGAAAAGTAGTTCGGCCGTGTGTGTGTGTTGTTGCCGGACCGGGCACAAAGAAAAAACCATGCGAGGGCGGGCGGGTATTATTAAATGTATCATCTCGTGGAGCATTATCTGAACAACGAAACGCGACCGAAACGGAAACGTGGAGTCAACGTGGAAATCGTATGGAAGACGGTGAAAAGCGTTGCCTTTGTTTCGCGGTATCATCAATCAGTAAAAGGACATGGTCCTACCATTTTGGTAAAGAGAGACTATTGGGAATGGGTGTTTTTTTTTTGCAGGTGGTAAAGAAAGGAAAAATGGCAGTAGTATTTATTCTAACCAAACATTGCCGCTTGCTGCTGGTAGGATTCGTTAAGGATAACTTTTTCGATATTTACTTGCGATGAAGGGCGGCCGTTGAGTAAGATGGAAGATAGCTCGTATGGCCATTAGCTCAGGAAATGGAAACAACTGCTTGCATCTAACAATATCCGTTCGTTTTTAGTGGGCAACGATGAGTTTGATGAATGAAGAGCATATAAATCAAGAAGTATTTCTGAATGTGAAGGAAATTTATCATTTGTTTTATTTCTACATTAAATAATCGTTATAAGAGACATGGCATTACGAATGTAGGTTGCGCAGTCATGTGTTGTAATGTTAGAATTTAGTTCTCTTTTCTGCTAACCTTTCTGATATAGCATTAAGTATTACAAACATTGCAATTAAATCCATAATTCGCCGTATGTGTGTTTGGTCGTTTGGTTGCAGTTCAGTTTAAGGTATATTTATTGCCTCAACCGTTTTCTGCAATATACACACCACTTAACCTTCTGTTTGTGTACATATAAATCTTACTTGACATTGATCAAAAGAGGGATAATGTAGTTTAAATATATAGAAACTTGTGTTATTGTAAAATGCGGAACTTTAACCTGATTGAATTTGTAGCTGATGAGCGCAACCGACAAAATGTTATCGATGAGTTGTACCTTCTTCGCTCACATCTGAGAAGCTGTAAATAACTTAGTTATTGCTCAATTTAGGGTACAGTTAGATTTTCATTGATACGTACTGCACAAACACAGATGACGCTTAATTGGCTTCTGATGAAGTTCACTTAACCTTTACCCTTGTACTGGCTCTTAGTATGAATTTTGTTTAGCGTGAGATGACGAACTTCGTTCCTATTGTTTCGTGATTAATGCATTTTGGAGAGCAACCATACGTCACTAAAGCGTGTAATAACACTATAAATCATGATTTTTGGTACAAAAAAACACCTAAGCATTCATATTCATAAGTAACAAATATGTTGAATGTAATCTAAATTTGTATCTAATTTAGTAAAAGATTTTAATTTATAGTAGAAACTCTGCAGAGCCCTATGTTGATCCAATGATATAGTTTAACATCATCCATCCTTGCTTGCTAGTTGTATTCCTATTGGGCTCAGGATTATATTACATTGTGTTTCATTTTATCTTTACATTTTTCTTTATCATCAATTCAAGCACAATCTTTCCATTGTGCAAAAGTGGAATGCTTTTGACCGATAAAAGCCTCATCTAAATGATTGCTATTTTGATTTACCAAGGATGGGGGGGTAAAAGTTTCTCAGACATTGATAAATTATGCTCATTGTGTTGGAAACAAAACAAACACACACACGCACGCGGGCGCGCATATCCAATGTAATGCGAAGAAAGTGTGCTATTACCAGGCAGGGACTTATACCATGGGGGCGGGAAAAATTGCGCTGCAGCAAACATTTTCCTTTCAACGTTACTGCGCATGTGCTCTGCTCGGCAAATATGTGCGATGTATGCACATACGCTTAGGGCGGTACTTGTGTGAATGTTGCATTTCGATAGTACCTCCTATTACCGAACGGAAACCTGTTAAGAGGTTAGAAATATTTACCAGGCAATAATAATTTAATACATTTGCTATATTCGAGAGAAACAAAAATGTTTCAGACAATGTGTCATTTGAGAACAAAAAATTACTAATAACACTTCATGTGCGATCTTTCTCTAAATTCTTTTCTCTATTTCTATTCTCTATTCTACGTAGTTGGATATTTAGTCCTATCTAAACAATGTTCTACCAATAGACATGTTAATCTTAAAATTCCCATATATTTTGCTAGTCGAGAGTTATACTAAGCTTTGCTTATAATAATAGTAAGTAAAGTAGTAGCGCTAAAAAATATTTATGAGATCCATAACAATACATTTTGTGTCATACTGTTGTTATAAAGCCATTGATTTCATGTTTAAGGACGTGGTATTTTCATAAACATTGAACACAATTGTACCCACAACTTCGAGATTTCGAATCGAAATTGTTTGAAACTTGTATAGAATTGAGTTTTTTTTACATCTTCATATACTTTGATGATGCTCTTATAGTTGTAATTGTGTTACGTTACTATATACCTTTTACTTTTAAAATTAAGAAGATTATTTTCTTAAGTAGAGAAGGAATTTCTTAAACTAGGTTATACTAAAGAAAGTCTAACATTTACCTATTTTTCTATAGCTTTTCCTATTGCGGATTATTTGTGTATTTTCTCCCACTTCTGTTATTAAAAGTTGTAACAGTCGTAATCTGCGTGATATTTACTACTTAAACCACTTGTAATACTAGAAAAAATGCGGTTTTTTAGTTTGTTCGCCTTGATGTGTAACGATCTTGTTTTTGCGTGTTTGTTGTTTTGTGGTTTTGTTTAGCTTATTAACAAACATTTCAAAACTGTGAATTTGTATAAAATAATTAATTACTATGTAAAACGACATTGAAAAAAGGGGCAAATTATATTAGTGTAGAAAACTAGCTATGCCATAATTTAAATAGTTTTGTTTTCCTTTTGCACTGTTTACTATAACTGCCGGATAGTAATGCAAACAAACGTAATTTAACACGATTTGTGTGATTTTTTTTTCCTGAACCAGTCGAACTTTCGTCTCTATTTAGTGTATCACAATGAAAGTTGAAGATTCATATGACGGACACTTTTTTTTTACCTTCGTCACGGTTGTGCTGCACAAAATTTGGATGATCTGCTACTTTCGTAAGCGCTGAACACTTCCCGTGAATGGACAAGTCTGTCCTGCAGTGTCGACCACTCGTCAGAAGTGGCTCTAAATCATGCTCTCCATTGCAATATTGGCCACAATGTTTACATAGTATCGTGCTGCACTGGGGGAAGGAAAAGAGGAGCATATGAAGCTAATTATGATACTAGAGCGAGAGATTCGGCAAGTTGTGGTCAGGTGTTTGGGCAGGTGGTTGAATGAATTATTGGACTTACAGATATTTGAATGCACCAATGATTGATATTATTAGAATCCGCCCTTAGTAAGTCAGGAAGTTTTAGATAGAAGAAGTTAGCTAGCTCTGTTTCATCACGTTCTTTAGTTCCCATAACTTCATTACAATATTTGAAATCATTCAGCAAAATTCCTGCTCGGATTTTCAAAGCCCAAAAAACCGATGCTTGGCCGTTTTGGACACCCTCGGAGCTATCGCATAATACGAACTTCATTAGACGTTTCCATTCGTGTGTGAATCTTGGAAAAAGATCGGACCGATTACGTACGATTCGCTACGGAGAACACAACAACGTATTAACGAATCGAAAGACAAAAATCGTTCCCCCCGTGGATTATTTCCCATTATAAATTATGAGCCCCCCCCCCACCACCCACACCCCATTCTCGATATTTGTCGTGGAATGGCTCGGACTCTGTGGGGCAAAAGCAAAATGTCGGGCCTCATGCCGTTTTTTCGATCCGAGCGAATTCAACACGCTTCTCGTCTCGTCGGTGGCTTCGTAGTTCGTATCCTTTTTGGCTCCACATTTCGAGCCCCACGGTGTATTGGATGTGGCCCCGGGGAGGCGCCCACCGGTGGTGTGTGGTGTGATCGATTTTGATAGCGTTGTTGCAGTCGTTTAGTGTAAAAATCGTTGAAACACGAATAAAAGAAAACGTAGCGACACATAATGGCGCACACTAGAGTCGCTGTGTGTGTGTGGTGTGCGTGGTGTGTGCTTTGTGTAAATACAATAATAAATGGGTTTTTTGAGATGAAAAAGAGAATTCGAAAATTAAAGGGGCAACACATAAAATATGCACACACACGCATACCACCGCGCACACAAGCGAGAAACGCGAAACGAGTAAAACAAACCACGCCTTCTCTTTCGAGTGCGCGTTAGCCATTTCCAACATGGCATGGCCTACGCGATGGTGTGTGGCACACAGCATGGCTGTCTCTTGTGCCTGCTAGTCGGCCGTTGCGTTACTACGACGTCCCATCAGTCGCGTTCGCCTTATTTACCTTCCTTTTTCTCGCATCATTAATATCTGCCAAGTGCGGAACTTAGTATAGCATTCTTCTCATATGCTGGAAGAACACACACTCGACATCACACACATCACTTCGCGTGCGTACGGGCGCGGGTTTTGTGCCAATGTGTGGTGTGCAACAACAAAACACGCTCGTTGAAGGTGATCGGTGATTCTGTGCTAAGAAAGGTTGGCCGTCTCCTGTTGGAGGGCGAATAATATGTATTAGCGACATAAAAGATCCACTCACACACATACACAGCACCGACACAAACATATTGTTTTCCGTTTTTGTGGTATGCGTATGTAAACGTGAGCTACCACGGGACGGCACAACGGCGGGAGTTTAGTTAGTTTCTCGCCCTCGGTGCCCTTTCTGATGCTTATTGCTCGGTGACCGGGTAATATGTACTGATCATTGTAATACTGCCATACATAAGCACCACTCACCGATACGCACACGAAAACAACCACACACACAGGCACGCTCGGTTGCCTGCTTGAATATGGCGGCGCGCGCGCGGCCCGCAAAGAAACCCAAACCATTTACCACACGGGGGGCCATGCATGTGTGTGAGTGCGTTGGCAGGTTTTTCTCTCCTTTTACATGATGCCTTGGAGGGCTTTTTATGTTGTTGTTGTTGCTGTTCCTTCTTCTCTTGTTCCCTTGCACACACACACACGGGGATAATCAGAGCGTCTCCGCCCGTCCCGCGGCACCCTTTAGTGGCCCGGCCACCTTTGCCCGCCCTGTCCCGCACTGTTAGACACACTCACGGGGTCATCTTTGTGCAGAACATTTTTCCTCGAGTCATTATTACATGGTGATTTATATTGTGTGGTTTGTTGTTTGGTGCGCGCTCTCTCCTAGTGCTGACTAGTCCGTTCTAGTCGTTACTTCCTAGTTTCCCGTGTTGCGGCACTTGGAAAAAAGGCCGATATGGCGCTACCCGAGCCCCGTATGCGTGCGCTTGAGTTGGTGATTTTCGCTGATGCAGCATTTTGATGCCATTTTGCTGGCGAGTGCATGGTTTTTGGGAAATTTGGCAAAACGGTCCGTGCGCTTTCAGTTGAGAATTTTACCGCCGTGAATGTACGCCCGGTGTGAATCGTGTTGTGTTGTGCAAAAAGAAAAAAAAAATCCCGCACGGGGCTGGGTTTACACAGCGATGAGCCGTTCATAAAATTGTGTTAAATATGGAAAAGTGATGTAAAGAATTTTTCAACAACAAATGTTCAACAATTAGTTTATTGAAAAACAAAAAAAATATTGGGTGCATGAAAGTGCTGCACCAGTGCTGTATCCGTCTTAAACATACTTAAAGTGAAGAAATGTTGTTTTTTTTTGTTGATAAAATTGAAACAGTGTAGTGCAGTAGCAACTGTAAAGCTAAACAAAGTCGCTGCACAAATTGCCGCTCTCTATCGTGGAGTTCACTAGCCTAGTCAACTGTAAAACGAAGCGAAAAGTGCAAAAAATATACCAAACGAAAATCATTCTATTCATTGCTATAGCACTACTGGTACATGTTGAGCAAATTGTATGTGTGATTGTGTGTGTATGTGATTGTGGTAATACAAATAATTAAAAATAAAATTTGTGGTGTATAACAGTCAACATCAAGATCCATTATTTGCAACAAACAATATTCGATTTGTAAAGGTACGTAGTATTGTTGTTAAATTGAGAAGGGAAATTTTAAATGTTAAATAAATATAATGTTTGTAGGATATATGTATTTAAATCCTAAATGTACGATAGAATGGTTGGTGTTAATTTTTATCGATTCCAAAAGTTTTATTGGAAATTGGAATATTTTTAGGAATAATCATTATATTAGCAACTGAAATGATATCGGAATTCAAAATTGCAATTTTTATTATTCGACGATCACTCGCGTAGCGATCGAGAGCTTGTAAATCTTAACATTACGACCGAACACCGTGCTTTTACTGGATGAATATAGTGTCAAAAAGATTTTCCATATATATTTTTTAAACAAAATTAGTATGCTGATAACAACACTAATTGGAAATGGAGATTATCATCGAATATGTATGCTAATTGGCACCATTACGATGACAAATGATCCAAATTGTGCTCGAAGCTTTGAATACTCAGCTAGTTTTGTTTGTATAATTATAATAAGCAAGAGTTCTGCATGCAAAATATGTCATCTTGTTTACCATTACAACAAGTAGCAAGGACTGACTGTCTAGCTGCGGGTAAATAAAGTCCACAAAAAGCCAGAAACCTCTTGAGGTAATTGTTCCCATAAAGAAGAAGAAAAAGAGCCTTATTTAAATTTTTTATCTCTGCAGAAATCTGAATTCTTATACACTAAAAAATTAGGTTTGATCTAATCAATGTCTCTGTAACAACCTGATTGGTTTTGATATCGTTTCCAAATTCAATTCCCTTCGAAGATCAGACGATCATTCTTAAACTCGACGCTCTATTCCTTCTTCACATTAACAAACTGACTGTAACGAATTATTAAAGCACTGCCAGAAAGTTAAATGAAGAATGGTCGTCTTTTGATAGTTTATTTTTATGATATTACCTCTTAAAAAACTTTAAATTGTAATGGTCTGTACAAGTCTTTTGGAATTGTAGTTCAGAATCGAAACCAAAATAAAATTTTTAATCAAATCTTGCTATTATTGGAAAAGTAAGGTGATTAATTTTAAAATAACTTTAAAAATAATCAAACTTACAATGTTGAGCTTGCCGTTTTAGATTAGCGTTTTGGTACCTGAAACGTCAACTCGAGGACTTGAGCCATCATTGCCACATTGATTTCTAGACCTCAATATGAAAACTGCTTGTTGGCTGTGTTCGTCGTTATAGCAAAATTAATAAACCGCTAAACTATTTGGACACCGAGTTTGGAGAGATTTATTTGGCTTTCGATTTGAAATAATCCCATCTGTCAATAATCGTAATAAAAATAAATCTAGCAACAAAAGGATATTAGGCGTAAGCTAATATGTATTTGAGTTAAATAGAGAGAATGAAAGTGACTAAAGTTAACGAAACGTAAATTTCTGTAGGAATCTCATATGAAATTGGTACGCAAATAACCAAACCAATTGAATTTTAACCATGTTTATAGGCATTTCACGTCTCATTCGAACCGTCGCCCGTTTTTCCCCGTGATAATTGAATTGTACAAATTAAACCGAGCAACCATTTTGAATAACAATGCACAGTTCATTTGTCATGTTTATGGGTACATGCATGATAGCCTGTTCCACACGTACCAAAGTCCTGTCCCACATATGCCGCTGCCGGTTTCAATAGGGGCAGCGTTTGTAAGGGTTCTTCGGGAAACTTTACAACATTCTAAAGGTCTAATAATCCTGGTCACGTTTTCCCATCCCAATAACTGTATTAAGTGCACCCGGGGATGATTGGTTTTTGCTCCCTGTGGCAGCTGTAAAGTGGCCATTTTTCCAACACTGCCGTACTGCGCTGCCGTTGGCTGCAACATCTCTATTCCCTGGAGGAAAATGGAGGCATTATTTATTATGCAGCAATGGAGAGTGGAGAATGGAGAATATACACAAAAAAGGAAGAGAACGCTGCGCTGTGCACGACAATTGAACCGATACCGATGGTTGGCCCTTTTGATTTCATACACGGGATGGCACGGTGGAACCGAGAGTGGCCGGTTCATTAATTATGTTTCGGTTCGGCGATGGCTTCTCATTTATTTTCAATATTAAACATGTATAATGGGAAAAAAAATCTAAAACCCCAGCAATGGGAAAGCAAAAAAAAAAAAGATCCTTTTATCGTCGTCTTCCCTCTTCGTGGTAGTGTGTAAGTTCCCGGGACTTCTTGGGATGCGTGTATATTTTTTTTTGTTTCGTTACCCCGGGATCACTATGAACGTGCATGTGTGTGTGTGTGTGTGTGCAATGCGGATCATTAATCAATTTTTCCTTATTCAAATCCCACACGAAGATTCCCCAGTTTTATTGAACTGTCGCACTGGACGCAACGGAAACCATTAGTCATATTTTTCTGACACAGCCCCGCTTTCGGGGTAGGTCCCTGGCTCGGCACACAAGTTTTGCGCATCAATGTTGGGCCAAAAAAGAAGAAAAAGTAATGCTAGAAGTTTTGATTGGCCCCAGTGGTGAAGTTTATTCGCCAAAACGCTCGCGAAAAAATGGCGCCCTCGGGAGGTTTCCCGCGTGCGCATCATTGAAGTCGTTCTGTTTTTTGAACGTTTAAACCGTTTTTCGTTTGTTTTAATGTTTTTAAAAATATTTTTATTATCATTATTGAGTATTTTTTCAGTCATAAAATGATTAAAGAGAGCAACGTAAATGCGGACGGATCCGAATGTTTATGAATGATGTGCATTAATTCACCGAAACGTCACTGCACCACATCCGACGGTTTTGCTGCTTGATGTTATGATGATGCAGCACCTCCGCGCCCAAATTGCCAATAATCGAAACCAACGATGTTCACTTTTATTGGCCATTTCATTAACCACCGTCAGACTTCTGGCTGAATTTTACTTTCATTCGGCCACGTTTCGCCCCGTTTTCTTCACCCGGTTTTTCACCGTGGAGCGGTCCGGGGTGGGAGAAAAGGAAGCCCACTCTGCTCTAATGAAAAGATTACCAAAATTGATCGCAACCCAATTCTCCAATTTCAGTTGAATAATAGTTTCGTGCGCAGCAACACAACGCCTCCGGACGCGCATCTCGGAAGGAAACTCTCGGACAGGCAGGTGTGGAAGAGCATTTCTAGTTATATATGCCGCTGCGGTGCGATGCTCAAGTACACTTGAGAGAACATGGAGTATTGCATAGGCTTCCTTCCCCCGGTCACGTACACTTTGTGGCGCCCGCGAGCGTTCCAAGGGACCGTTGAGAGGGTTCCAGAGGGTCAAATATAGGGGTTGTTTTTTGTTTTGTTAATTGTAATTTGTTTCCCGTCCAAAGACACTGTGCAGAATATTGTGCGATTGTGTGCTACAGTGTATAATTGTAGCGCACATCTAGAATGGCGTACCTTACGCATCCTTCATGACGCAAAACAATCCAAATTGTGTAGACGGCAAGGAATTGGGAACAAAAAATCGGCTGCATAAATCCTACAGTCAAGGCAACGGACAGCTAAAGGAAATCCGAACTTACAGAACAATAACTTTAAAAGGACGGAGGGACGCAAAGGGAGCAAAACACATTCCGGCGGGGCGAATGGGAGAAAAAAAAGACTAATTTAAAAACATTTTGGTGTGTTTTTTGAAGTTGAAGGTTATTTTTCATAATTGATTTCTATGTACAAGCAGACGTTTATATACACCAGGCGACGACGCGGTGCTTGCGCTAGAGGGTAAAGAAGTTGTGTGTGTGTTTTTTTTTTATGTTGCTTCTTCGTCTCCATATTCGACAACGACTAAACACACGCTCACGATCGCTACGAACGAGGATCGTTTATTTACGTTGCGGCGGCGGCTCGCCGTCGGCCCAGCGATCTGTGTGCAAGGAAACGAGAATGATAGACACACAAACACACACACACACATCAAAACCAGAAGACTTCCAAAAGACACCCACCAAAAGCGGAGTAAAAGAGAGAGCGGAAAATTAGAGGAAGATTATACGAAAAGCAGAGCTTATGTACAATTATCTACCAAAGCCGCGGCGAAAAAGCACGCCATCGTAAAACACATGGACCCGAACCGAGTTCGAGTTCGCTTTTCGGACGTTTGTTTTGCCGGGTTGTGTGCTCCTACCCCCGTGGCAAGATACGCGTTTGATCATCCTCGCCGATGGTACTCGAGAGCGCCGCCACTGCAGGCCGAGAGGCGAGGATCAAAAACCGATAGTAGTGCACGGTTTGGTGCGTCGATTCGGCTAATTGGAAAATATAGATTTTTGGTGCTTATGTTTTGTCGAGCTGTTCGAATCCAGCGTCGGTGTGCGATTGCCGCCCCGCCTTGACTAGTGATCGGTAGTGTGGTTCAGCGCTGTTGCGAATCTTTCCTTTGCTAAGGCTGCAATAAAAGCGAGCAGAATCGAATAGCAACAAAATGGCGGCAAGTTTTTGCAATTGAGGTGCATCTTTAAGCAATTTGTTATTTGTTTCATAACATTTGAGTAGATTTTAAGTAAGTTGTTTGATTAGCATAGCCTACAAAATAATTGCATTCCGTTTTAGTACATGCAAAACTGTTCAAACTGAGCAATACAACTAGTATTTTTGCAATAACAAAAGTATTAAGCAATACTACAATTAGGAAATAACTATTTCTCCTTCTTTTCTTAAGGGAAGATAAACACGCAGAAGCTCATATAAAGGTCTTTTTCTGGGGTAATATAAGTTTTCAGGGTGTTTATTGAGGATATTGTGGAAAGTCCATTGCAGTGCAGAAGAATGTAAACAATCTGGTGAAAACTGCAAATCAATCAGTTCACAGTCCTACCAGAAATTCTGGCTATCGATTGGTCAACCGTAGTCTTGTAACAAACTCAAATATTTTCAAGTTATTTTTTGGGTTTCTATAACTTTGTATTTTACTAATGTAACAATCATTTCCCGCGTTACGCGACATTCGTGATACGCGAAACTAAAAATTTTGACATTTTGTGTTTTGACTATTATAAAAACTACTTTCGGTAAAACATTTACTCTAACTGTCAACATAAACATAGTACAGTAGCACATCGATTATCCGGGGCCTGATTAACCGGCGGGCGGATTATCCGTGAGCTAAATAATGACAGCTAGTAGATTAGTTTTGAATTTTTGATAGTTTAATCGGTTAGCCCGAGAGGAATTTGAGATTTTTTCTACAAAGAGTTTATCAAGCTAAACTCTCTGGAAAATGTAACAAATTGTTAATAAATACTTAGTTCTTACATTAAAAACACATTAATACTTATAGCATTAGCATTTTTAATTATTTGCACGTATAAAGCTGTTAGGACCTGTTATCCGTAGAAATCGATTAACCGGCATGCAGCCGGTCTGCAATTGCCTGGATAATCGACGTTCTACTGTACTACCTATTATGAGTTTTATGTGTAACTTGCAAAGAATTATTCGATCCCTGAATTCAAAATTTAAACGGTATTATAAAAGAGAATTCGATTTACGCGAAAATTCGAGTTCCGCGAATTTCTCTCACACGCATTATTCGTATACCTCGGGGAATGACTGTACAACACAACATGAACATACGCATCAATTTATCCCTGAAACTAATTCACAAACCTTAACTGGGGTTTGACTGGGGTTCGGGGCGGCCCGGTGGCATGATGGTAGCGGCGCCGGTCTTCACACGAACGGACTGGACCAAAATCCCATCCGGGCCAATCCCCCGTAGCAAGGACTGACTATCCGGCTACGTGGTAAAATAAGTCGATGCGGCCAGGCCGTTCTAACGAAAAAATAACTGGGGTTTGACATTTATTTAGACAGACAAACAGACAGCTAAGCTGTATATTAATTCGTCTCTCATTTTTATAACTGAAATCTGGTTAAATATATCATATACAAATGAATATATGATGTACTAAGACTCTATTAATCTATTTTATGTAATATTATGGCATATTATGGAACTAATCCTAGCGTAAAAGAGCAGTAGTTCAGCTTTGAAATGTTGCACTGAAAAGCTGAATTCAAAGTGTTTTTGTAGAACTCATTAAAATTATGCACCATTATTAGCAATGATTCGTTATGACTTCATAATCGCTTACTCGGAGGGGGAGCTAAAAAATGCCTGTCTTATTATTCCTTCTGGAGCATAAACATTTAATTTTGGTAACAAGTTATGGGCATTAATTTCTTCAGTTCAAAGTTTAGCTATAAACACCCATTTGAGCTACTGGACGTCTTTGATTTGAAGTGATTGCAAACTTCGCAGTCAACACGAACAGTTGCACTACGAGAAAAACGCCTGCAACCTGATGTATGCAAGAGCTCGCAGTCGGTCACAAAAGGACGCGATGAAACTCTAAATTTGACCGGACCACCGGCAAACATTTAACTTTCATGGCTACTCTTCAACAAATCCAAAACAAATGTTTTAAGTAGATTTGAGGAATTGCGTCAGTGTGATATATACTAAATAGAATTGACTACTGAACTAAATACTCAAGATCTAAGCTTGGATTTAATGATTGCATCTCAATTTGGCGCCTAGATAATGAAAGCCGTACTCCAAAAATATTAATCAATTACTCTGTAATAGTAAAAATTATAGCTCGATAAACTTTTATGGTAGTGTCTGACATGCTTTAGTTGTTTTATTTTATCACTTTATGTAGGTTTTTTTTAACATTTTGTAAAAACATAAAACCCATATTGTACTAGCGGTCACTTCCCACCTGCCGCCGGAATGTACCGCCAGACGGTTTGGTCAAGGACGAACAGTGGGGGGGGAACACTCGAATGCTTAAAACCATCAGCAATTCCGTTGCATTGTTCCGATAACTTTGCGACAGTAAACGTTCGCAAGAAATGTCTAACAAACACCCGCACAAATGCAGCTGACTCATCCGGTGTTTGTGCGTATGTTAGTTTTACTTCAATCCAAACCTCCAAAAGCTATTCACTATCACCGCAGGGTCAACCACAAGGGCGAGAGGGAAAGAGATGATGTTTCGTTTCGCTTTTCTGCCAGGGTGGCGGAAAAGCGTAACAAATTGGGACCTCTAACAAAACATGCACACATGCGCAAGGGGCGGGTGGGGGTGGTGGGGAAATTCCTTACCTTGAGTGGGGTGGTCACCATCGCCTAGCGTCCATCACATTCCCGGCGTCTCCATCGCAGCTGTTGCCTGTGTTGATTGCTTTGCGAAGAAGGTTTGTCAGAAGGGAATGAAAAACGAGAGCAGCAGCAACAAGAGGAGCGTTACACGCCCGAAGACGACCACGGGCCAACACGCTGGAAGTTGAAAGACGAAATGCCGACAGAAATGTCGAATCTTGGACGATCTACGGCGACGATCGTCCACCGCCCCGATCCCGACTCATCCTCCCGGGCAATAATTTTCACATGCCTGGCGGTTCCAATCGATCGACGATCGGGTTCGACAAATCGTTCGAACAAATCGAGATCATGCGACGGTCTTCTTTTCCTATGTCTCCTCCATTCTATCGCTCTTTCCATCTCTCTCTCTCTCTCGCTCGTCTTCATATTTTTCTCAACCTCAAGCATCGTCACCAAACCCTTCTCGACTCGCGGTCGGGTGTCGACGTGCCGGAATGGCCAACACTTCCTCCTCGTCACCGTACCGCTTCCCCTTTTCCACCCCTCCATCAAGAGGATGGAAAAAAGTGTATTACATATTTCGTCCACAAGTTAACTAATAATCAACCGATATCTCATGGATAAAATCAATAAGGAAAGAAATTAATAGCATTCCCGCGTGGCGGCTAGATTCCCCTTACGGCGGGTTGACTCCTCCCTACCAAAAGGGGGCACTTCCCATCTCCCCCCCCCCCATTCTACACGGTTGGGCCACCAAATCTGCCTTGATGGTTGAAGTTTTGATGGCTTCGCCTTCCAGTTTCCTTCTCTCTTGATTGAAGTGTTTCTTATAGTGCGTCGTCGTGGCCGTCGCGGTAAACATTTCCACCATCAAATGCGTTACGGCGCGCACGTCCTCGCTCGGTTGATGATCACTGCTACGAAATGAAACACACACACACACAGAGTGTTATTTTAGGGGGGGGGATTGCACACGTTTGCCAGGCGTACAAAATTAAAGTTGATGGAAAGACGCTCATAGAATCGTGATGGAAAAAGGAACAATTTCAATCTTTTTCTAATCAAACGCACATCGTCCACCCAGGCTCTTCATGTTTTATCGAACAAATTCTATTGAAACGGATTGTAATTTCTTGACTGGAGTTTAAATGTTTAAGTAAAAACTTAAGTAAATAAAACTTATTTCTCATTGGCATTCCGACCTCGATCTTAGCATCTTTAGCTGATTACTGTTGCTGACATTGCTGATATTAATGTTAGCTATAAAAAAGATGCTATAAAACAATCGAATTCGGATCGGTCCATCTACATTATCAGTTTATTTACTTGATCGTTTTTCATCTTATAAGTTGTTTTATAAAATTTTTAGTTGTTTGGGTTGCTGATACATACTGTTTGCATTGTAATTCATGTTGTCATGCTGAAAATATGTTAATTTGTGTACGTTCACTAAAAGCACCTTTAAACCCGTAAGTCTAAGTGCTTCTTTACATCAATTAATGGCAATTAAGGGCAAGCGTAGGCTGAGCATTGTAGGGTAAATGTTTAACCTCTGTACGTCTGTAACGGCTGGTTGTATATTAACGTTTCTTTCCCCCATCCCATTCTTGCAATCTAGGCGAGTACGTTTTGAACAGTTCGGACATTGATAACAGTCTGCCACCACCGCTGGCAGACTTGTTTCTGGAGGAAGGCTTAACGCTACCGGACCTCGGCGAAACAGTGGTAAGCAAGCGCGCTGTGGCGCAAGAACTCACACTTGGACAGTCGAATCCACAATAACAATCGCCCGTTCCGCAGGTGGACACAATCGACGAAGTCAAGTTGGACGACAGCGAAAACGTGAGCGGCGAGAATCACGACGAGCAGGAGGTGCAGCGCATCGAGCGGGAACTGCAGCAGGTGTCGGTGGACGAGATTTGTCTAGGTGGCGCTGCCGGTTCGACGAACGCTGCCGAGCACAGCAATTGTGACGATACCGGCGAGAACCTCGGCACGGTCAACGAAACGGTCGCGGACACGGCAACGTCCGACGAAGGTCTTGACGAAGTCGCACCGGTGACCGATGATCTAGAGGATCTGCTTTGCGACATGATGATACAAACGTCGTCCCACTTTCAGCACACGCGCCAGAACACACAAGGCTACGGCCATGGCGCTATGAGCAGCTTCCGGCAAACAACGACGGGGGGATCGGGTTACCATCACCACCATCACCACCATCACCATCATCATCAGGTAGGTAGGGGAGGCGGCGCATCCGTTTGCGAATTCGTGTGTTTCGTGTGCAAAAAGCCCAATCGGGGATGGTCGCTGGGCGACATACTAGGCGCCAACACACGATCAACCAATGTTGAAAAAGATTTTGGCAACTTGTGCCTCAATTGCTCAAGGTATTTTGAAATCTTGAGGACATTGAGGTACATCGTAAAATTGTTTTATATTTGGTTATGAAAGTTAGAATTATGTTTCAAAGTTAAACATTTATGTACAGGCAGTCCTGGAGATACGCAGTTTCTTTTATACGCGGATTCGGAGATGCGCAGAAATCTAAGCAAAAAAGGGAAAAATTGTCGAAAATACCTTCCTTTGTCATATAAAAAAAAACATTTGTTCATTGTACTGTATTCTTTCAAAAAAACGGCTTAATTTGCAGAATAAATTAAGTACAGAGAAGGAAGCTAATTACGTAACTTTAAAGTAAAAACGATTTTACTCCCGCATTTGACTTATAGCGGTCCGCTATGATAGCGTATCTCGGGGACTGCCTGTACTGATGTTGAAATAGACCGTTTTGGGTGTAAAAATTGCCATAATTTACATTAGAATTGATTCATAGCTCATAATTTAATTCTTATATTTTAGTTAACAATACGACACGTTCTGTTCTTAGCTGTTTCTTTTAAAGTTGTAGTTTTGTTTCTTATTTACAATCAGATTAGGAACACACAGACACGGAATCATTAATAGAATAACAATTTGTCATCACACTTTGACAACGATCCCATTAAAAGCTTGTCAAAATGTTAGATATGCCCATTGATCGTTCCTTACCTCGCTCGGGCATTTATAGACCATCTCAGCGAACCGTACGGTTCTGCCTTCCTTGGAATGTGTTCCGAACGATTTGTCTGCCCAATATTGACAGCCACGATGTGCGATAAAAAATTATCACTAAACACCATGTTTTACCGTGCCCGCGTGCAGCAGAAGATACCCGCATCTAGCGCATCCTGGCCGCCTAAGAAGACAAAACATGCCTTTCTGGTGCCCATCAACGCATATTTAGCGTTGTGTTATTGATCGTTTTTTTGTATGCAGTCATTGTGTCGCTACCGATAAAAAAAAAAACCCCCGATCACCGCCAACATTTTGATGGTCGGTTCCTTTCTGTTTTCCACCTTTCTTCCACATCCTCCTTACGATCGATTAGTGATCGTACCGCCAAGAGAGTGTGTCGATGATCGATTGGGGATTTGTTCGCTGTTCGAAGCATCTCCGAGCGCACGGCTTCGGAAGGTGGGTGGATATTGTCCCCGAGGAGAGAAAGGTAATAAATTATCTCGTTTTAAACACACCGCAACCCGGGGTCCTCGACAGGTCCTTCGATGCATTCACCCGCTGCGTGCTTTCTTCGGGATTGCAACCGCAACGCAAAACTCCACTCGTCCAGCGTCGGCAGTGTAATCCTTTTATGCATAAAAAAAATGATGTGCCTTGACGTGTTTACAATTAATCATTAAATTGCCACTAAAAGCCAACCCAGCGCATCCAGTCGGAACAGTGCACTGCTGTTCTGCCGGTGCACTCCTACGCACACCTTCTGCGGTGTGCGGATGCTCGGAGAAAAAGCAACCGGTCGGTCGGTGGGACACACGGAAAACGAAGGAACCAAACCGAAAAAAAGGGATGTTATCCGCAAATGCTATCTCCTGTTGTTGCGGTCCCAAAGACATCCCGGGGTGAGGCGGCTGTGTAGAGAGAGAGAGAGAGCTCTCACCGAACGAAAGCACTCTGGGTGCCGGGGCTACTGATGCCCGTTTTCGTGTATTGTGTGCATAACGTGTTTAATGCTTCTTTCTCTGCCGGTCGTCGCCGTAGGGACGACAAGTGGAGTCCCGGGGATGGAGTGAACGGAACGGGGTTTGAAAGTGCTGCTGAGAATGGAATCGCAGGAGGGCCAACAAGTTGCACGGACGATTGTTGCACTTGTGTTGCGGTTGTGTTGCGGTCCCGTTTCCCTCGGTTTCGGGGTCGTTTGGACGGCTCGGGGGGAAAACGCGGTGGTAATGGATGGACCGCGCAGAAGATGGACCTTTCAGTCAGCCGGGTAAGATTTAATCGATGTCAGCTTCCCGGGAAACTGCACGAACGCTCGAACCGGAACCACTGGTGTGTACCTGTTTCCTCCCGGGGTCGCACAAGTGTGTGATGGTGGCGATCCTACATATGCGCGGTGACATGTGCACAGAATGGGACAGACAATAAAACAATAAACGGAAAACCTAGGGGGCTGGGTATTTTCAACCGCCACAGTGTGGAAGAACCATGCATCATTCGATTATCACTCGGTGTGTGAAAAAGGGGCCCCGTTCTTAAGGCAAAAGGTGGGAAAAAGGAGCACAATTGGATGAATTATTGCCACTTGCTACCGGTTTTGTGGTTGGAGGATTGGTTTATTGCTTGCTGCACAAGCGAGATGGTAAACTGGAGCGATGATAGGCGCTGACTTGCCTCTTGCCGGTGTGTGTGTGTGTGGATAAGAAAGTTGTCATTAGGAGGACGTTTGCCATCTTTTGTAGCTTTTGTTTTATGTTTTCTAACTGTTTATTTATCATACAGACAGTAGTACAGTTACTGCTGTAGATGAGTGTCAGGAAATGAAGCTGTTTAGCTTGATTTTCAAGTGCACAGGACTGCAGTCAGACCGTTCTGAGACCATAGAATATTATAGAGGAGTCATTGTAGAGGAAAAGTTTCAACTATCAAGCATTGTTTGCAACGGAGATGCAATGTTTTAGCATCAAAACCTCATCATGGAGCAATATTATTTGTAATGTTTGACCGCAAATAACTTGGAAAACATCTTGGAAACTGTTTATCAGGACTCATCGAGACTCACAATCTCTCACCGATAAGAAGTACATCCGTTTTTTTAAAGTCTAGATCGAAATGATTCCAGAATGTGATTTACTTACTTATCAGGAGCTACAACCGCTTCTCGGTCTTGGCCTGCTGCAGGATTCCCGTGAATCGCTCATAGTCGAGCGCCCTTGTCTGCCAATCCATTGTCCGGGCCTTTCCGGCGGACGCATAAACGCCATCACTCCATCTCAATTTAGGCCTATTTCGCCTCCTCTGTCTATGTGGATGACCTAAAAGGACTAAAAGGGATGGGTCGTTCGGTGTCATTCTCATTACGTGCCCAGCCCACCGGAGCCTGACGAATTTAATCCTCTGTACGACAGTAGGTTCGCCGTACAGCTCATAGAGCTCGTCATTGTACTGGTTCTTCCATTGTCCTTCCACACATACGGGGCCAACAATGCTTCTGAGCATCTTCCTCTCGCACGCGTCTAAGAGGGTTTCGTCAGTTTTAGACAAAGTCCATGTCTCAGAGGCGTATGCGAGTACTGGAACTATATAGGCTCTATATAGTTCCAGCTTTGTTCGTCGCGACTGGTACTTTGACTGGCCCTGAGAGTTTGTCATCTACGATCTCCTGGCACGTAACGTTGGTCATTGGCATTCGTACTAGTCTGGTAAGTTTGGCCAGGATTCCATTGCGCATTGCGTCATCCAGTTTTATCATGGCTATCCTGTCATATACGGTTGCTGCTCCGCCATTTTCTCCAAAATCTGCCGCATGCTAAAGATCTGATCAGTGGTTGTAATTGTAATTTACAGGGGTTCCGCATTCAAATGGCATACTTTCATCCTGTTGAAGTTGAGCTGGAATATGTCGAGGTACATTTGGAATCGTCCTCAATATCTGGAACCTATTCCGATACACTTGAAAAGCTTTTGGGCATGGCGCATGAGTCAGACAAGAAAACTCTGTACAGAATCACATGAAATGTTGAAGAAGATCCAGAAAATTGAGAGGAATCAACACATTGGAGTTCAGCTTGACAAAAACTCCGAAATAAATCCACTTTGACCACTTGCTGTCGACATTAAATTTATAAAATGGTGGATTCGTTATTCCACCATTTCATTGCAGACTGGAAACAGTACAAAGGAAGAGCCCACAATACCGTGCTAAAACCGGTGCAATAGTAATTTGCGTTCATTATCTGCAGTCTTTTGTCGTGTTTTAGGCCGTTTTTTCTTTCTCTCTCTTATTCTGTGGCACCATCTGCAAAGTGCAACAACTTGCCCGCCGAGCGTCTGCCACAACCCCCGCCTGATGTTGCAACCGTTGGTCCACCACTCGAACAAAAGGGCGTTTGCTGCTCGTAAGAAGGTTGATTTGTTTTTCTTTTCTTTTCTTACTTTTAGGGAAAAGAATTTTAAGGAGGATAAGTTTTTTTTTTAAAGTAACTGCCGCGCACATCGTCCCCGTTGGCAGGCAATAGGCAACACGGGCTCTCGCTGTACGCTTCCGTCACCATAATTATGGTTGTTTCGTGCGCTTTTGAAGCGTCCAGTGTCTGTGCGCGGGATGGATTGTTCGTTCGCTTGAGAATTCTGAAAACTCTGCGCTCGTTCTTTTTTTTCCCTCCTCCCTGTGATTACGGAATGCCGGCGGTCCGCGCATCCCGGGTGCTTGCTCGCGCGCACACTAACCTGTCGAGAGGCCTAGAACGGGCGCGGACACAACGGAACGGGCGTACGGAAGAATAGCATTAATAATAGCACGGCCACCACAACCATCAGCACTGGGCGAAGTGGGCGCGAAGGCAAAAAGAATAACAAAATAAAACGAAATAGAGATGATTTCGATTGATTTTCAAAAACGCATTAAGTAAGAGGGTGCCTTGCGAGAAGAGCAGCGAGAAGTGGGTACAGCCCGCAAGGGTGCCCCTTAACCATCGCAACCTGAAAAGGGCCAATGAGAGCCGAGAAAGGAGATCACACCGGCCACTGGTCAAGAATGTAGGAAGGAAAACGGGAAGAAGACGCACCGGCAAAAGCGAGAACGAGGCGGTTTTGAAAATGAAGGCGCAACAAGTACACGCTTTGCGCGGGGTTCTGTGGTACGCAAAAGGATCGATCCGGATCGATCGTTCGCCGTTCGGGGGGCAAAGTAAGCGCTGTGGCTGGGTGTGTATTATTGTTACTTGGTTGTTTTGTTTTTCCACCGGGTGACTTCCAACCCGGGGATATGCCCTACATTATACGGGAACCACCGAACGCAGGGCGAGATACGATCGGCCGTGAGAGCAATAATAACACAGGAGAAAAATAAAAACAAAAATTACCAAACCCCAGACAAATCTATCTCGCTCGCTCCCAAGTGCGGCCGAGTCTGCGGCGATCCGTGCGCATCCTTCCTCAAGAAAGATGGAGACTCGATTCCGGACGAAGCCAGAAGCCGCACTTGGGTTTGCCGGCCAGCGCGAAAAACCCCGTGTTAAACCCCTTTGCCCAGACGCGCACAACAAGTGTTGTTGTTTTTAAAGTAAACTTTCAAGCTTTTCCTCGCCGTTTGGGCAGCGCAAACGTCTGCTGTGCTGTTATTTCTACGCAGCAGTGTTCTCGGTATGCCTGTTTTTTTGCGGATCGTGTCCAGCAAGAGAAAGAAGGACGTCAGTGCGAGAATGTCCTTTCGGGCAAGTGTTGTTTTATCCCCTCGCTGTCGAAAGGAACCTCACCGGTTCGGGCTTAAGGGCACTGGCTGGGTTGTTGGGTTGGGACACGAGATGTTCCTGATCATGAGGTCTTGTATTTCGCCCTCCCTCTGCCCCTCACCATCCTCGGGTGCTTTTGGACAATTTGGGGTGAAATTATGTGCTGGAAGCGGAGGCGATGGGCAAGCTATTTCACAAGTACTTGAGTGCACTTGGTTATTTATTTATTTTATTTTTTTCGCTCGGTTTTATCCGGTGCTCGAACCCGGTGGTTATGCCACTTAAGCCGGTTATCCTTGCGTCCCATCGACGACGAGAACCACTTGTTCGATCTTTGATGAGAGTGGTTTAAGTGAAGAATGGTTAAGAAACGATTCCTTTTCAAGCAGAATAAGTTTTAAAACCCAAAAATTCCTGGTCAATGGTTGTTGATTGGGATTTTGTTTCGTGTCTGCGGAGTTGTTGAACGTATTTCGCAACATGATGTGATTGTTGTTACGATAGATATTGCAAAGACTATTGCGAAGGGGGTACATTAAAGCATACAGTTTACACCTTATGAAGAACTTCTTTCATTGTTTCTATTTTTTGTTGCATGCTTTCCGTCATTCGTCCCCTTTTCCCGTAGCTTGTTTAATACTGCAGGAAAAAACGCTTTTTGAGACGCAATTATACGGTGATCAATTTTATTTTTATAACTTCGTCCTATCGACGAGACAACACCACCCCCTTGACACACGACGGGGATGTATTGAGTGATGTGACGTTAAACGCCATGTGCGCCACAAAGTTCATCAGGAACGTGACCGAAATTGGCACGCACACACACATCCGCGACAAGGAGGTACAAACAGTTAAACAAACAAAACAAATTGATTTCAGTATGTTTTTAGCACGATCAAGTGCGTTACTGTGAGTGTATTTGTGGTGGTTTTTTTTTCGTGTTTTGTTTGCATCTTCTTCTGTTCTTTGTTTTGGAGAGAGAGATAAAAAAAAGATCCACATATCGATCTTTGCAACAAAACATTAACCATTACCCCAGCCGATAATGTGGCCGGCTCTCCCTTCCTCCCCAAACAAAAAAAAAAACAGTAAAACAAAAAGAGAAGAAAAAACTGAAACACAATTACAAATCAACGCCAACTCAAATGGGGGTTAAAAAAAAAACAACAAAACGCACAACCGCGGATCGACGAGACACGTCAAGTTCACGATCGAGTGGACCATCATGTGCGTACAGCACACGGTTATCTCTCGCGTGTACGTCCACGCCGTACATTCGTACGGAAGACTTGCGCGCAGCGGCAAGCGACGAACGGGCCGTCCATCCAATGTGGTGCGGGCAGAACTGTCGACTGTCAGACAGGGATGGGACGCATAAAAGGGAGATAGCACAGTTGATATGCAAACCATTCCGCGTTGGTACGATCCTGCCCGGTCCGGTACAGCATCACCACGCAAATGGAACTGAGCACCGGTTGTGGCTTCTGGGTGCGCAACAAACAAATGAAGAACGGAACGGAACAGAAAAAAAAGGCCAGCCAACACACACCACCATGCGATCGCGTACGCAAGAACTCTACGATCTACGAGGGAAGAAAGAGAGAGAGAGAGAGAGGCCGAGTGGCATGACAACGTGTGTGCCGCTTGTTGCCGTGTTGCCGAGAGTTTGGCAGTGGCTGTTTAGTTGAATTTCGTCTTGTGTTCTGTTAACACAGTGTTGTTGTAGTACAAAACGGTTAGAATTGTTTTCGCTTTCCCCCGGCAGTTGTTCCCGGTCCCAGGGTGGGCAAACATTGCTGCACACGCCGATTTCGAGCTGTTATCTCCTCTTTCATCTTGCACTGCGAGAATGCTAATGGATCCAGCACGTGGACGAAGGTATTTGATCGCTGCAAATGGTGGTAACTGCTCGGGTTCTTTTAACTCGCTTAGATTTCCTTCGGCAAATTTACAATCTTTTGCATGAAGTAATACAATAACACTGCCTTATTTCACCTTCGAGCCGATTATAAATCCCATTCGGGATGGGTTTTTTTTTTATAACGCGTTCGATGCGTGAATTTTGCCGTAGTAAACCACCGTCCGAAAAGGCTTGACCTTTCCGCATCCTCTACGCGATCGAGTGAGCGATTTTTTTTTCGTTGCTGTCGTTGTTGTGGTGTTCGCTTGCTGTTCTTGCTTCGAAAAATTCTGTAACCAAAAATCAAAAAACCGATCGCACGATCATCATCATCGGTCGTGTCCGGGCTTGTGTTGTGTCTGTACGCGACCTGTCTTTCAATCGCAATTGTTGTTGTTGTTGCTTTTTTCTGCTCTACTCTTCACCACCAGAAGACTTCCTTCTCTGTGCCCCCATCGCACAGCGCGGTTCTGTCTGCATACGCCACACGGGGCAGGGGGAGGGGGGATCGTGTTCCGCACTGAGTGAGTGCCAAAAAAGTGGAGTACTGTGTGCGCAACAAGCAAGCGCCCAAAAAAAAGGCTCACGATGGGAGATTATTTTCAGACAATTTGTTTGTTTTTTTACAAACTAATCTTCGCCTTGTACTGGCGCTGTAACCATACGGCGGGCCGCGTAGGGAGGATGCTTTTACCCCCCCCCCTTTTTTTAGCCTAATGAGTGACGAGTTTGACGTACTTCTGGCGTAGGAAAAATGGGTGTCTCATATTAGCTTTAAATGGCTGTGTTGGAGTATATTTCGAGTTTGAACAGACAAGCCTTCCCCGGTGTTACTAATAATCGTCGGTTGAAGAATAATTGCCGCCACAGGAGTAAATGAGTCGCTAATGAAGGTGGACCAGTGCACGCAACTACTAGTGCTGGCGGGCAGTGGAATCGATATTGTAAACTGCTCCTTAAACAAACATGTTATCAATTCGTTCGAAGCAAAATTCGATTGCAGCACTGCGTGTGTTGTGTTACGAAAACGGGCACTTGCTCTAGCAGACATTGGCTTCCTACCGATAGACAACACCACTTCCCCTTTGCTAATGAGTGGCTAATTATAATGCTGCTATTGCAGTAATAACAAAACACCCCCCAACAGAGGAGGAGATTGAAGCAAAAAAAAAATAAACAGTGTGGCTCTCGGCGATGGAACCGTCCGGCTAAACGCTTCCGATTCATGCGTACACCGAAGGTACACGGGCGGCATCGTACAGCTCTTTCACTACCCCATAATAAAGTGAAGCTCCCAACCCAACCCCGCTCAACATCATCAACCTTTTGCCGCTGCAAACGGGGCGTATGCGCTGGAGTAAAGTGCAACCCTTTAGGGTCCCCCCCCCCCCCAAGTTGGGTGGAACAGGGTGGCGGAAGAGATGCACATGAAGTGGCGGTCGTCAAATTCGATTCCCTGTTCGAATTTGGCCTAACCATAGTGTGTGCGCTGCTGGCCAACCTCACCCCCCGTGCACGGGGGAGGATCTACCATCCAAACCAATGGATGTCGCTTGACATTGTGAATGTGTGACGTGACCTTGGCGGTAGCGTAAAATTAGTTGAGCAAATGATATACAATTAATTTGTTCTAATGTTGACCCGTTCGATTGGGGCGGAGAAGATTGGACGTACGGTGGGAGCCCGCTTTGTCGTTTATGTGTCGCGGCATAGTGGCATCCCTTTTCGCTTTGACCGTTCGTAGCTTCCTTTCTTGTCGTTTTGTGTTTCGACTATCACATAAGGGTTAGGTGCCGTCCAACCAAAACAATGCCGTGCAAATGTACAGTGGCACCAAGGCTTCAAAGCTTCAACTTCGTGTATTTAGGTATGATTGTACGTTTTCCGTACCGTCCGTACTGCTTGAAGTTCTAAAGTTCTAAGCCCTAATACATGCACTAATTGGCCAAATTAACCATTTGTCTACGTCTTTCTTTTCTTACAGTCTCGCGTACCGTTGAGTCGAGCAGTTTCGATGGAACAGCGCTGGCAGGATCTGGCGAATCTGCTCAGTTTTCCACCCGGCATGGGAGTGGGCATGGGTGTCGCCGATATGCCACCGTCCCATCCGTCGCATGCGCACTACCCATCGCACTACCCATCGTACCAGGTAAAGGGCGTCCATCCTGCGGATAACGCTGGCGCTAATGACGCGCGCGAAATGTGCGAAATGTATTGAACGTTTTTTACCTTTTCCTCTACTTTTAGCCGAGCGGTGCGATCGCGGGTCCACAGCATGGCCAATATCACCATCCGTCGCACGCTGCTGTCCTGCAGAATGCATCGCTGGCCGATATTTCACCGGTCCAGCCACATTACGGTGCAAACCTGGGTTCGGCCGTCGCCACCAGCATGCACCTTACCAACTCGACGTCCGAAACGGATGCCGGCACGTCCGGGTACAAAATGGATCCCGAGATGATGTACTATTCGGTAGGTATGGGAACGGGAAGAGGCCCCCCCGAATGCCTGGCCCGGTCCGGGGTGGCAGTAGTTATGGTCGCATTAGCTATTACTCACACCATCCCGCAATCATCGCCAATAATAACCACCATCCACCATCATCATTATTGGCTGTCTCGATCGATAAGTAATCGTGAGTCCTTTTCTATCATCCTGCCCATTACCAGAACACATCGTCGGAAATGAATCACACCGATGGCTTTTTGAATTCCATTCTGAACGACGACGATTTGCAGCTGATGGATATCGCCGTCAACGAAGGTAAGTGTTGAAGGTTGCGATTGCCAACGGGACAGATCGGTCGATTGAGTGATTATATATGCGGTGCGTCCCATAATGTATCGCACGGTCGCGCCATAATGAAGGTCGCGCCTGCCCGGCTACCGCGGTGTGTCGCGTACCGTTCGGAAGTGAATTTCGCCCGCCAGTCTACGTGTTGCAGACGCTGTGACATGAGAATTGATAAAAAAAAAAAACGATGGCTTTATCGTACGGCAAAGCTCCGTCAGTGTTAGAAGCGAGCTACCGCGTTCAATATATTGCTGCAAGATAAATGTGTCGCGTTGGCTTGTCCGCCGCACTTGGTCAATGAAAATGGGGTCTTATCTTATCCGTTCCATTACGTTGCGAAAACTGGTGGTTTAAAAATGTAGAGTTACCACCAACGGGTACTACATGTGTGAAGCGTTACTTGCGCTTTGAAAGCATTGTGTGTTCTATATAATGACACTTCAAAATTGTTTTCTCTGTGCAACTTCATGCTGTTGTGCCGTGAGTTGCCAATGCAGCATAACGCATATGTTGCAGTGGGCCGTTGCAATGTTTGCCATACGAGCCATACCGCATGGACTGTGTGAGAATGTAAATAATTGGAAGATATTTGCCGTAATTACTTAAGATAATACATCATTGAATCTTTGAAAAAACATTTAAAATTTGAGAAATTGTGAAGAGCTCAGCGTTTGGAGAGCTTATTTATATAAAGAAGAGTCTTTTCCGATTGGTAGAATACGGTAGGGGTTATGGGGCCCGGTAGTGTATATAGCAGGCCTCTAGATCTCTTGAGGTTGTTGTGCCGATAAAGAAAAACAAGTGGAATACATAGGAGGTATAGTATCAGAGAGGATTCCGAGTGATCAGATCATCCTCATGCATCAACTTTTGGAGAAGATAGTGGAGCATCCACTCCCACCTTTTGGAGGCTACTCTGAACTCTTGGAATCTCGGTCAAGGTTACCAGATTTGTGAGAATGACTATGACCTACGTCCGATGCTAGGTCATCGTTCAGGTCACGTTTAGACTTTTTGCTTCCATCAAGTGTCTGCGCCAAGGAGATAGATTATCCTGTCTAATGTGGAACATAGCGCTAGAATGGGCCTTTTCAGTGTCCGGAAGTAGAAACAACAGGGATCTTCTTCCAAAAGTCAATTTGGATCCTGACGTACACCGATGGTACAGACTTATTCGGTTGACGGCTCTCGTAAGTAGCAAATACCTATCAGCGGTTGATCAGGTGTTGGAATACTTCGATTTATAGATTTTGCTAGGGAAATCCCCAAAAATTATATTGTTTTGAGCCCAGTGACACTCAAAAAAATAAAGAAATCATCACTTTTTGATGATCACTATGAATTGGAGCTGCCGTTGGGTCCGTTGGGCTGGTGTTGGAGAAGGATATCAGAAGACTAAGTCTTTTAAATTTTTGATATACATAGTAATTGCGTTGTGAACCCACCATTGCAGGCTATCGTATGCAATAAAATTTAAAAACCACTCTAAGAATTGCAAGGTAATCCGGATACAATTCAAAAATATTTTTGTATATTTATTGCAATTACAAATTAGTTGCAGAAAGAGCAAATAAACTGTTCCTCTATGTATGTTTAGGGTATGATGAAAGGCCGACTCTGGGTTAGTAAATAGGATTTGAGTGAAACTTAAGGAGAGTGGAGATTTGGTGTACTATTCTACTACAAGTACAGGTACTACAGGTTTTCTCCCAACAAATGATGCCCTTTTTTGAGCTTTTCATTCCCCGGCGTGTCGGTTGCGGCACATCAGTTTAGACAGCTTTTCCCTGATCAAGCATTAGATTAAAACAACCCAAAAACAAACAAAATAGAGAGCAAAAATGATAATTTTCACCGACAAAGTTAAATTTTTCCAATTACTAGCAACCATCGAAATTCCCCACAGTGCATTCTACTGGAACGACCGACCGGAGGGCGGTTATAAAACTTCTTTCATAACAAAAAAAAAGGCAGTAGAAAGCTGTCTCCCGAGAACTTTGCGTGCGTGGTAAGCGAATGAAAAATAGAACAAACTCTACACTCCGTGCGGCATAATTAAACGTACCATCATACATATATCGGACCAGTGAGGCACCCGGGGGTACGTGTGTTGTCAGATGAAAAATGAAACACACAAACGAAAGGTCCAAGTCATGGTTCGGGACTCTCACCCTCGAAATTCCCCCCTCGCCGACGTTTTGTTGCAATAGCGTTATGTGTGAACCCTGAAAGAACTAATTTTTCTATTCGGCTTCAATATTCCCATCACCACCACGCACACGCGTCCCATCAACACCAAGCGAATACCCGTCGTCCCGTCGGTTTTTCATACGCTCCGAACAGGACTGGAAAACTGCCGTCTCATTCGGTGCCGGTTCGGTGTTCTTTTGCTATTTGGACGAAATAGAACCATCCGGTGGTGCGCACAGGATATTATTGGAGACGGTTGCGCCACCATCCCGCTGCCACATGCGTCCCCTCGTTTGCCGGTTGGTGGTGGTGGTGGTGGTACCAGCGCGATGAAAAGCGGTAGACAATGTTTTAATAGGCTTAAGAAGTAATCTAGAGCTGAAACCCTCACTGGGCCGGGGTCCTTCTTTCAAGCGTGCACATGTATCTCTATTTCTTGGGCACCCTTACCGTACCTTTATTTCGTGAAAAATGAAATGTAAAAATCGTCCATTCGAAATTCTTGCATAGAGAAAAGGGAAAATGGCGCCCTATGACGCGCTTCTACCAACGAACCGAAGTAATGGAAATGTCGGCTGCTGACATATTTGATCATTAATTTTGATCCGTTGTCCTGCCTCGCTTTGAATGCGAATGTACGGTACCTGCGTACGACAAAGATGTAAAAACTTTTCTAATCACACCATACGTACCGTTTACTACCACTACCGGTGACTTTGACCCAACATAACGCGTCATTTCTCGCCGTGTAACGCGTCTCCCATTTGCGTTACACCAAAGTCGATGCAAGCAAAATACACACAAACCTCCCTCCGCCCAGTTCGTCATCCACCCGCACAGAAACATGTCCAATCTCGCTGGCTGTGCGTGTTTGTATGGTGTTGGTCAAAAGATAAGATAATGATAAGACACACGGCTTTACACTCCGCAGCCAACAACGCCTTGAATGATATCGTTAGAATAGGCACGATCAGCACGAAAATGGTGCTGTTGCGTATGTAGCAATGAAAGTAAAAAGGGACAAAACAGTACACGAATGTCCGTTGGCCCGTGAGTGTGTGTGTGCGTGCGTATGTGGGCGGTGTGTGAAGGGCACACGTGTGTACAGAGCGCGCGCCCGCTTTCCGGTCCGTCACGCACTGCGTTCATCCGTGCACTACTGTTAGCGCCATCTAGGTGTGAAAGTAGCAAGCTAGCTTTGATGAGCCGTTGATCATCGTGTCGGTGTGAAGTTTGTATTTTACAATTTAAATAGACCAAAGAAATGATTCACTACCAGTGCATTCACCGTTTAACCATTCGTGCGTTAATCGTGTCGTGAAAAGTTTCAGTGTACAGCAACAAACATCGTGCGCACTGTGTAAATGCAAAACCAGGTGTGATTAAATCCAAGCGTAAAAACTAGCTGAACATCATTCCGCTAGCCTGGCTGGGCTAAGCAACGGTGTGTACGCATCATCGGGAATGACTAAGCGTTTGTGTGTTGCCGGTTTGTTTCGCGATAGTCGGCATCACCTCGACGCACCTATACACACTCTCTGCTGCAGACCGCTAGGGCACAACTCGGGGCCGTGGTGTGATATCGCGTTACGTACGGCGACCAAACGTTAGATACGAATTGGCCTGTGTGCATTCTTGTGCGCCTTGTTTGCAGGAAGTCCCCCTTTCGCTTTCAAGCCCCAAAGGTGTGCGTGAAACACGGCGTGAAGGAGAAAACAGTACAGAGCGCAGGCAACACACACACGCACACAAAGGAGAGAGATAATCTTTGCCGTTCCTTTCCCGGTCGGTCGGAGCGTGTGTTGTGTGTGTGTTGACGGACGGACGTGGAGTTTCTTATCACAACGGTGTACGAAAAGGAGTGTGGATAGCGCGAAACGGTATTAGCCAAAAATATCCACCCGTGTGCTGAAACCCGACTCTAGCCCCCAGGTTGCTGCAAGTCATCATTATTTACTACTCAGCATTATTACCTCGTTCGGTGTTGCAACGCGTTAAACGTTAAATCTAGTAGCCGACGGTGGCAACTATTCTGCAGGGGTAACCGCCCAAATGTCAGATTTTTTTTCGGCAATGGAGTGATGCTTTTGTTTGTAAACTTTGATCTGACCAAGTACCCAACCAACGTTCCCCAACGTTGTACACGTTGCTATACCATCGGTGAAGTAGTGAGGAGATAGTTTTGTGACCAAAGACAATCTCGCGCCACGGCTAAGCCATGCTGTCACCGTACGCATTTCTTGGTAAATAAGTGACAAATCGATGTTAGAGCTTTGGCGAATCGACTCTTTTCCCCATGGGCTTTATTAGGGGGTGTACGTGACTGTGATTCCGGTACTTAATACTGTGTCTGTTTTCTCGTCCCTTTTTTGCAGGTATGTACACCATGCGAATGCTGGAGCACAACGGTACCGCCGGCAACAATGCGTCGGGAATGCTGGGTGTATCCGCCGGCGGTGCATCGAATCTGGTGAATCATGGTGCCCACCCGCACCATCATCTGTCGCTTATGTCGTCCGCTAGCGCTACCGGTGCCGTGGGTGGCGGTAATCTACATAATGCCATGAACGTTAGTGCACTAGTCAACGGATCGTCCTCGTCATCCGCCTCATCCGGCGCTTCGTCCGGCATCGCCGGAAGTGGTGGTGCTACCGGTGGTGGAGCCGGTGCACTGACCGGCTCCGGTACACCCGGTGATCGACTCGACGCGTCCAGTGACAGCGCGGTCAGTTCAATGGGCTCGGAACGGGTCCCGTCGCTGTCGGATGGTGAATGGGGCGACGGTGGCAGTGACAGTGCGCAGGAGTACCACAATGGCAAGTACGGTGGACCGTACGATTACAGCTACAACCAAACGAACGGCGGTGGCCCACCGAGCCGGATGGGAGAACACGGCACACGGCAGGCACCGCCCGTAGCGCAGAAAAAGCATCACATGTTTGCGAAGCGTTACTTCCAGGAACAAAACACAACCACGGTACCGTCGATTCATCCCTCACCTAATGGGCCGGGCGTTGCGGCGGGTCCGAATGTGGCGGCTGCAGGTTCAGCCACGGGACTGGACGGTAGTGCGCCTGGTGCGGGCGGTGGAGGTGGAGCCGCTGGGGGCGTTTTGTTGCCTACGGCTATCAAGTACGAGTACGACTACATGAACGTAGTGGGACCGACAGCGGCAACGATCGGTGGCCCACTGGACGGGGCAGCAAAGCAGGAAGATCATCAGTCGCATCTGCAGTCGCATCATCACAATGGCAGCCACCACGAGTCATCGGCGGCCGCAGCAGCTGCAGCCGCCCTTACCGACATGAAGTATCCGTACGGGCTCGATTTCCCGCGCAGCCATCACGCGTCGTCGATGGGCCGTACGCTGCAGCCCCAGGATATGATCCACCACAACCACACGTACACGCTGCCGTTCGCAACGCCGAACGGTGGGACAGCCCACCAGGGCACGAAACCACAAACGCGCGACAAAACACGATCACTGCATAGCCGCAAGGCGGAGGAAGAGCATCTAACGCGCGACGAGAAGCGTGCGCGTGCGCTGCAGATACCGATCCCGGTGCACGACATCATCAATCTGCCGATGGACGAGTTTAACGAGCGGTTGTCCAAGTATGATCTGAGCGAAACGCAACTTTCCCTCATCCGGGACATCCGAAGGAGGGGTAAGAACAAGGTGGCGGCCCAGAACTGTCGCAAGCGCAAGCTCGACCAGATCGTCTCGCTGGCGGATGAGGTGAAGGACATGAAGATGCGCAAGGAGCGGTTGATGCGCGACCGGGAGATGGTACTTTCCGAGCACAAGAAGATCCGGGACAAATTTTCCATGCTGTATCGGCACGTGTTCCAGGTAGGCAACGAGCTGCGTCCTTGTAGTGTAATATGCCGATTCAATTTATCTTTTTTTTTCTTTTTTTTTCTTTTAGAACCTCCGCGATGCTGACGGTAATCCTTACTCGCAGGAACATTACAGCCTGCAGCAGAGTGCCGACGGTGCCGTGGTGCTTGTGCCGCGCAATTCCGAACGCCCGAATGGTGGCCCAAATCACCTAAACTCGGGCACGAACGGTACCGCGAACGGTGGTTTACATCCATCGCTGCACCACTCGCTAACGTCGTCGGGCGGTCACGGGGCGCATCATCACGGCCATCACCATCATCACCATCCAAATCTGCATCAACATCTGCAACATCACGGGCTGCTCGGAGGTTCGACTTCGATGGTCGGTGGTGGTGGTACGATGAGTGGCAGTATGTCCGCCAGCAGCACCAACGGCAATAACAGCAGTAGTAGTGGTGGTAGTGGAACTGGTAGCGTACCGGCAGGAAGTAGTATGAATGGTACAGCGGCATCGACAACTGCCGCCGTTGTGCATCAACGCACGAAGGAGTAGTGGTGCTCCTTCCCCCCGGGGTGTTGGAGAGATGTGCTGCTTCAATTGGTTTAATTGCTTGCTTTTGCCCGCGCGGAAATGATTAACAGAGCGGGAATTAAGGAGCAGGGAAGGGTTTGCTTTTCTCACTCTCTCTCTTTTGCACGGAATCGTGTGTAGATTATCCTATGCCAAGGAATGTCGACTATAGCGTTGTTGTCCCGCTTGGGGCATTGTGGATGACAATTTTGAGCCTACAGTAGTAGTAACCACGCGTGTATCATGTCATACACTGGGCCGGATGTTTTTTTTTGCGCTAAAAACAACTAATCCCGGCCCTGATCTTCACCTGATCAGTCTGTGCTGTGCAGGATAGAGAGATAATTCTGATTCTGTTTTAAAGAAGACACGGCATTTAAATCGTTGACCGATGGAAGATCGAAAGACGCAGCGGTTACACCCGATAACGATACATATAAATGTAACGCAGGCACTACTTTTTCACGTGTGTATCTCTCTTTCAAAGGATGCAAAGGAAATGGCTACTAGTGGGTGTGGGGATAAGTGTAATTTTCACATTACTATTAGCCATATTAGGCCAACGCAAGCAAGAAGCATGGAATAATGGAATACTTTCAATACATTGAAAGCGCTTTTACGTCCCCGGTTTACTTCAGGTTAAAAAAATCTGATTGGCCACACAGAAGAACATACTTACAAAAAGAAATTTGATTGTGGGAATACTTTTACCACGTGGTTGGTGCTAACAATAGCGTACTAAAAACGAAAAGCAATTGTCAAACGTGTGTTTGTCAAACATTTGGAGGCAGAAAGAAGAGACAAAACAGTTGCCGCTACGCTGTTCTCCCGTAAGCCTATTTATCATCACGTTATTAATGTTATTAACAATGTATCGCTATTTATCAGCTTATCAAAACTTGTACATACATTCCCCGCCTATTCCGCCGATGCACCGAAACATTGATTTGGAGTTCCTTCTGTCTGTTTTCTGTCTATCCCACCCAAAACAAAACAAACAAACAAAAAACCTTTACCGAGTTGACCTCAAGGGTTAACATATTGGTACATTCAGCACAACAACGAAGAAAAAGGAGTTAGAAGCGTATATTGTAGGGTTTTGGTTTACAAAACGGGGTTAGACTGAAGCGAAATAAGCTAAAGAAAAGATTTAAAAAACAGTAAGAATGGCCCTCAGTACAAGGAATCGCTGTGGCAACGGTGCTTTATACTATGGTTACGTTCACGTAACGTATCGTAACGCAGCACGTAACGAAGGGTGCTTGATAACGGCAGGGCAAGAGTCTTTACCACCGCTGTTTGCTTAGTAGCAATAAGCATAAGCATAACAAGCTCAAAGCAACTGGTGGAAGCGTTGTTGTCGTCGTTGGCAATGTGCAATGTGTTGCTGCTGCTGCTGCTGCTGCTGATGCTACGGGCACTAGCTCTATTTTAAGAAACCGTTTTTCCTCCTAACTGCTAGCCTACTAGAACCAACACTACTGCGACTACTACCTTTTTTTTGATGATGTTTTGTTGTATCGGTACCGAACACAGATGTGATGGATAGTTTTGCTTTCCCGTGTTTTTTTTTTTTTATTATTACTTGTAGGATTAGTTTTAAAATATTGTGTAAATATACAACTATGCATTAACATAGGGTGCAGTAAGTCAATAAAAAAAAAACACTTAGCTTTCCAATACAGTAGTAGCAGTAAAAGATAACCAAGATTTGGGGAGTAAGAATGCAGTATGCAAACTGCAAGGGGAAGAAAAGAACGATGCGATAAGGGGTTATAAAATATCAAAAGAAAGTTGTAAAATAAAAAAAAAAAAAAAAACACTCACACACAAACACACAAAAGAAGAAAATAGCTGCCACAGAGCATACAAAAGTTGCTATTTACTAAACGCGGTGGGGTTTTTACTTTAGTAGAGCTTTAATAATTAAGCGAATGTAACGATAACGGATGGGGAATAGTAAGGTGCAAAAGGTAATATAGAGAGAAAGAGTACACACACACATACTACAAAACCAGTAATAAGCAGCTTAATAAGCTATGCGAGCATGTAAAAAATTTAACAGGATGATCCACCAACACTGTGTGTAGTTCGGTTCGTTTCGCGGTTTCAATTATAACGGGAAATAGTATTTTGTGAGTGTATGCGTTTTGCCAGCGAACACGTAACACTGGAAACACTAAACTGATTTTGTTTCGTTCGAAACGCCCCCGTTGTTTGCTGTTTTGCGGTTATAATGCACCTAGGAGACATATAGATACAGCCAGCAGGGAGTCACAAAATCAACCGACAGGGCAGTGTTTGTGCAGATGCGTACCATCATCACCACCCTGCGTGGACGATGTGTGGTAGAGCAAGCTTTGCAAGCTTTGGATGATGAGTGTAGAGCAAGCTTGCAATATCTTGTGTGTAGGGCAAAATTGCAACGAGTTAAACACGTTACAAATGCTCCCTCAGAACATGTATGCAAATATATACATATATACATTAAACATTAGTATAGAAAGATGTCTTGCTGTAGCCGGTTAGGTCATCAGCACCAACTTGATCATCATCGTCACAAACAAGCAAGGGTGGCTGGATTGTAACAAACTATTTTGGTGTAAAATATACCAAATGTGTATGTATGTTCTGCAGGGTGGGTGCGCGTGATCCACGATTTACGGGATCGCAACATTCGTGCCCCCTCAGTAGCTTTTTTCTATTTTTGAATTGTTTCATCCTTAGGCTTTGGTTGGTCTTGTAAGCTTTGGATTGTGGTATAAAAAAAACAAAAACAAACCTATCTTTACGATAAGTTTTGCTGGAGAAATCAAATTATCTTACTTTGTTGTGTACATAAGCAAAAACGGAAAAATAAAACACAAAACTCAAAAAGAAAATGTCTGTGTACTATCATTTACTACCTGAATTTAGCTAAATTTCGAATGACGAAAGATGATAGATGAACGTGACAGAAGATCGTCCACTACATTGGCTATCACAATTCGCATACGGTTGCGACGAAACGTTCGACGGCTCTGGCGTTGTGCCACCCCTGGCGCGTTATCAGGTAATCAGGACGAAATGATCGCGACGCCCGGGGGAAACAAGAGCAGAACGAGTTGATCACTAAGCCGAGAAGGATCAAGATCAAAGTAGGTAGCGGAGACGATCGCGAAGGTGCAGCGAATTAACTAGGACAATCAGTGGCAGAGCCCAGTCTCCTTCATCTCTCCCTAACTCCCCGTCGTCGGGTGCAAACAAACCGAAGATCTAAGATTTCTGATACCAGGAGAGCATCGTGCATATTGTTGGCCGTGACAGAAGATCTTCTACTGCATAGGCAATCACAATTCGTATACGATCAAACACAGGATGTTGATCGAGAGTTTAAGTACGATGGACAAACCGGAACCGAATACTTTGCCGAAGCCGAATGATGCGAATCAGCTCAGCTGTATCATGAACTAGAGCAATGAATTTGCTCAACGATGCAGAATTTGCCGGATTGGAAGAAGAGAAGGAATCTCTTCGCTTCTTCTGATACACCTCAAGCTATAGCTTTTTGAAATAAGAGGCCCTAACTACCAGCCCCCCTAGAGCCTCCATGGGGCTTGATCAACCACTGCTTGGCGAGTTGGCTCTCAGGATCGAACAGATACGTCGTGTCTCAACGAAGCAGACAATCAATAGCCGACGACGCAGATCCATGTCCTCTACTGGAATATTTCTCAACAGGATAAAACACGAATCCCAATTCCACACTTATGATTGTATAACATTTTATGGGGATAGATATGAAACATATTCCACGCATCCCTGATGCCCTGTCCAGCTTAATTATATAGATTTTCATGCACGTCTCTGCAGGCGAGAATGATTATGTATGGACAAATAGGGCTACACGCAGTACGAAATAGTACCATGAAGGTTGGTTTCCAAAGTACTATGACTGTGCAGCATTATGTACTGTCGAGTGGCTGTATTAAGGAATATCTCCTTGAATTAGTTTTGTTTCAAAGTTATATTAAATTTATTCCAAAGACAGCTGAAAACTGCTGGAAGGTGATTGAATCACCTTCGACATATTGAAAACTAATAAACGTATTCCATTTTCTTGTTGCAAACAGGTCAACAAACAGCTCAGTGGGGGGGTTAAAAAAAAACAACCTCCATAATTTTCCCAATTACGATATTTTAGTAGAAACAATGCAATACAATAATCCAAAAACGCACGAAAATCGTCGCCAAACATGTATTGCGCTTGGTGGCCCTATTGAGAAGAGTTATTCGTATGAATTTTCCGTGAAGTCATACGAACCATGAATCGACACGCATGAATCTCTGATACGCCAGTGGCGGATCAAGCTCAATCGGGTTGATAGCCAGTTATTGAGCACGGCTCAACGAAAACGGCTGATTGCAGTGAGCGCTGCTGGTACGTAGACCACGGTCCTTGAATGTTCATGAATCTTCATCATACAGAGTCATTGACTCCGTTTAAAGATTCATGAATCAGGATCAGATTCAAAACGCAACACTCAACTCAATACAGCTCCTCATCAGTGCTGGAGTCAAACTCGGAAAGTTCTTCGTAATCTAACTGCTCATCGCTCGCTGGTGTTCTAGCGGTGACGTCAAACTCATCCTCAGTCTTCTTCAGATCGCCGTGGGATTTCACCGTAATGTTCGTACCGGACAGCCCGTAGAAACTTTTGGGTAGAACGTTCTTCTTCTCCGCCACAAACTTCCAGCCAAGATGCTGCCGACAGTTCGCACAAACCTGTACGAGAAATGTAAAGCGTGTGTTAGTGCATCCGATGCTATCCTTACGGCGAGTATCATCCGGTTGACCGGAGAGTTGAGGATTGTTGGGAGGTTAACATTACTTACTATAATTTGCCAAGAGTAGCCCGGAAACCAGCTAAAGTTCGTTGAGGGCCGCTCAACGGGAAGAGTCGAGTTTTCCTTCGTCTTGTGGACGGTTAGCGTGTCATGCACGTAGCCGGACGGGTTGCAGTAGCTTGTTTGCACACCCTGCTTCGACATAGCGAACATATCATCATAGTTAGCGATCTCGCTTTCGCATCGCTTGCAAATAAAATACCACATCTGTAGAAAGAAACAAAACCCAATTATTACTGTGCTGATGATCCCAGGATCGCGAGCATATTCTTACGTGATCGAGCGCCTTATTGATGATCAACATACGACGCAGTACGGAATCGGTGCAGAAGATCATCTTCCGATATTCCTCCGTCAGCGGAATATTTCGTGCCAACCAGAACGATAGCTTCACCTTATCGGTTTGCACGCTGGTAATGTTGAGTGACGAAAGAAACCGTTCAACCTTTGCCATCACCTCCTTCGTGTCATACTGATCGTACACGAACTGGGGCCAAACCGTCGTTTGCGTCAGCAACCGCTTAAAGCTCGTCAATCGGTCCTTCCGACTGCTGTATGCGTACCGTACCATGGCATTTGAGCAACAGCTGATCAGCGGATCGGGTAGTACGATTTCGGGTAGAATTTTTACGTCCGCCCTGGTGGAATTGAGAACAAAACAAACCCACACATTAATACCAAAGCTCTATGGCAACCGTGCTGTGCGGTTTCAGCATAGCAACGCTGCGTGTGTACATACCGTCGCTCCTGCGAATGTCGTACGATGTAAAACCGTTGCTGGGCAACCGTTTTTAGGAGAGCCGACAATCCTTCAGCACCACGCTCATACACCTGACACGTTACACCGTACACGCGTCCGCTAGTGCTGTACTGATTTTGAAACACCAAACCAAACTTTAGCCCATCGGAGGAGTCGCTCGAACCTCCGCTGTAAAAGTTTGAATCGTTCAGCATAAGTGGAACAATTTCGCCCGGATACACAATCGAATGGTGGCTGTATATTGGGAGGCGGTATGTTTTGCCCGGTTCCAGATAATCCACCCCTTCCACTCGCTCCATCTTGCCAAGGTACTGTGTTGTGTGGAAAAGAAAATACATATTTATCATAAACCTGCGAAAGGTTTCCTACGCGTCGTTCCATTCTTACCGCGTGTTCCGTGGGAAGTTCTGTGTTGTAAATTTCCGTCGCAGCAGATTCGCGTTCGCGGATGTAGTCTTCGAACAGTCGTGCTGCTTCATCTTCTGGCAATTCCTCACCATTGGGGCCATGCTCGGTAATTGCGCTATTTGGTGCCAAATCATGTTGTTCGCTTCGTTCGTCTACTTCATTATTGTTATCTTCCATATCGCTAAAGTTGCTGCTGCTGCTACTGCTTCGACTACTATCGTCTGTATCAATCGTACGTTGCGTTATGCGCATTAGACGATTTCTTCTGTTGGCAATGTCCCTTTCATTACTGCCACTCGGAATCGGACCACTGCCACTTTGCTGCGGATTGGGTGAATTGCTATCCATTCTTCGTTCATCCGGACCCCAAAACGGGTACGGGCGCAGGCTTTGGTGTAGAGAAAATACTTTCGTTGTAATACAGTATTGGCACAATGTAATGTTTGGTTCCAATCACAACACTAAACTGAAGGAATCTTTTCTCCCTTCCGAGCAGGTGTTATGTTGCACTCTTTTTGCTCGGAACCAGATATACTTTGCTCCACCAGAGGCAGCGATTTTTGACCAATAAAAAATACACAATACACCAACACACACTCGCGTCAGCTGTGACAGCTCACCAAGGGGTTGCTAGCGACCATCGAACTCGACATTTACTTGAAAATGTTTTTCATTCAGAAAATAAAACTAGGAGCATTCCTCACACTATTCCAGCTTTGCTTTAGTACAGCATTATTATCAAATGAAGCAGTTAACATAAGTTCTATCACGAAATATTTACCATAAAGCGATTAATATTGCTCAAATCCGTACCAGTGCACCACAGCAACGTCCAATATTTGTTTGACATTTGACAAAAGAGCCAACTGTGATTTGCTACACCACTGCCTAAGGAAAACAGATCAGAAAAAATCAACACCAAGCTACGGCTAGTCAAAACACAGAACGAAATAAACAAAAAGCCTCTTCTCTCCGGAGAAAACGACCGAATCCTGCGTTCTCGTGTCGATTGAAGCTAAATCCATTGCAAAATGGCACAGGGCAGTCGAAATGAGGAGCAAACGTTCAATGAATTTTACACCGAGGTAAGCTACTGTGTGGGGTATGCAATGTTGCCGATGGAAGCGCTCTAAACTACCACCTTCTTCCCGCAGGTGAAAGAAATAGAGAAGCGCGATTCGGTGCTTACATCCAAACAGCAGATCGATCGGTTATTGCGCCCGGGTGCAACCTATTTCAACCTGAACCCGTTCGAGGTGCTACAGCTCGACTGTGAGACACCGTTGGAGCAGATAAAGAAGAAATATCGCAGCCTCTCGATACTGGTACATCCGGACAAGAACCCGGACAATCTCGATCGCGCACAGCAGGCATTCGAAATCATCAGCAAAGCTTACAAGACGCTCGAGAACGAAACAACGCGCAAAAAATGTCTCGAGGTCTACGAAGAGGCGAAGGACCGCACCGATATGATGGTGAGGACAGCACGAAATGAACTCGTTTCCGGGTGGCAATATTTCCCAGAAACTACTAACTCACACCTTTGATCATGTGTTGTAGATTGTTGAAAAGAAGAAAAAACTGAAGAAGGAAGGCAAGTACGACGGTGTACCGGAGGACGATCCAGCCAAGTACAAACACGCCATCTACGTAATGGTGATGAAACTGTTCGCCGACATCGAAAGACGCCGACAACAGCTAGAGGTGCGCGATATGGAAGAGCGTAAGCGCAAACGGGAGGCAGAGATCGAGGAAGAGGAGCAGCGCGATTTGCAGAAGGAATGGCAGAAGAACTTTGAAGAATCCCGCCAGAGTCGGGTCAACAGCTGGCACACGTTCCAAGCCGGTTCATCCTCAACATCTTCGTCGTCGTCCACCGCTGCGGCCGCTTCAACGGTGAAGAGCAAAAAATCGAAAAAAGCCAAGTACACCTCGTTCAATCCACCGAAAATCAAACCGGAGACCCGATAGATATAGAAGCGGAGCTTACCGAAACCACAGCAAATCGTTCGCAGCGTACGATGCTGATGCAGAAACAAGGAATTTAATTTTAATACTGCCTTCTTCACAAAATCACCTCACCGCATGTCCTGTTTTGGCGCGAACCTTGTCATGATGGATGACCATTGGACGACTATTCCTTTAAACGTTCTTCTAGGTGGTAGTGCGGTATATCTTTCTACAGAACTGCGACCAAATGGTTGTTTCATGTTCCCATTTGAAGGTAGATAAAAGGGACGTTTTGTAACCCCATCCCACTAAATAGGTTATGCAAACGATGTGAAACGAAAGAGGAGCGAACAAGGGTTTGTTTGTCGAAAAAAAAACAACAATTCAGCTTTTGTGAGAGAATAAAACGTACATGTATCTTGACCATCGACATGCTTCAAAGACCATTTTTCCATCAAGAAAAAAAAACTACCCCAGCTGGATGCAAATCAGATGTGTTTATTGCATTTGCGCTTGCAATATTTCACGATACACAGATTTAGCTGCCAACCACGTTAATCACGCGTTCTGAGACCCCAGATCGAAGTTCTTTTGCTGCCGACCGTAGGCCGTGCAACGGCACTGTGATAATACTTATTGATTCCAACGTCACTCAACGAGTGTTTCAGTGCTTCGATCATCTGGTCAGAACCTAGCCCAAATACATCCAAATACTTAAGCGTATTTAGTTCCGACAGAAGCCTACAATACCAAAGACAGATTACTATCATTCATGTAATAAACGGACATAGCTACTTACAAATACGACGGTAAAGGAATATTGTAGCATCGCGACACCGACAGGTACTCTATCTTACGTGCTCTGCATAGCGTTTTTATTGACCCATCCGTTAGCAGTGTACAATCGGAAAGATCCAACGCGACTAGTCTTGGACAGCGTTTAACTATAACTGCCACCGCTAGAAAACATTAAAGATATTAACCGATGTCGTCCCACCATTTCTCCGCTCCACACACTTACCCTCATCATGCAATGTACTTCTGCATCCCGCTATGTTAAGGTGCATAATCTGTGGCGTTAGATTTTTTACCAGTTCCTGCACTGCTTCAGAGCTTAAGTTCGTCCAACTTACGTTCAGATTGAGCAGTTTCGTTAGCGCCGTTGCCATCAGGTGCATTCCAGCCGTATCAATGCCTGAGCACATGGTGAGATTCAGCGTATCTAGCCGCCGATTTTCGGCTATTTCTGCACATATTCCTCCATCCAGGGGAACGTTCTCTAGGCTAAGCTTTACCAAAGCACGACAACTCGCTAGCAGCGCGTGCAGTATTGGTTTACTGATAGTGCACATGCTGAGATCCAAAAACTGTACCTTTATCCCTGGGGGAATGTCCAGACAGCTGTCCGGGATAGGGTCAGCGATGTGTGTTTGTGCTAAGCGCAGCACAACGACACCACGGCTAAGCACCTCCAACAGCCCATGGCGCTGGAGCGTTCGATTGCTGAGATCTAACCTATACCAAAGCGTTTCGTCTTTTGTCACACGATTGAGCCGACGATTCACTAGGCCACAATCAAGTAGTGTCTTTTTGGGAAGCCATTTCAATATCTGCAGCAAAACTTCATCGGATAGTAGATTGAAAGGATCTGCAAATATGTGTTGCATGTTATTCATCGTGTTAAACAGTTGTGATCATGCACGGTACTCACTGCCATCTACTTCTTCGGTTCCTCTATGTTGGTCCGTGCGGTGCATGAAGAAAATTTCTTCGTTAACATGGGTAATCGTTTTCCGTAGTTCTTCCGGGGGATCATCGCATTCTTTGCTGGTTTTACATGATCGTGGATGGACATTGTTGGAAACGTTTGTTAGCGGTAGCCTTTCTTTACTTAATGGTGGATCCATTTGCAGGCAAGCAATTTGTACAACGTGAGTTCGCTAGCACAAGACAAATATTTTAAATGCACAACACCAACGGAAGAAAAGCATATGGTGGTAATTTATTTTCCGCGATCCGCGCTCTTCGCTTGTGTTCGGTTGGAAGGAAATACACAGTGAGCGGTTTGTTTACACTGTACTGCCGCGCTTTGTGACGTTTCGCGGAAAATACCGAGCACAAGGTTCTCAAAACAAAGGTATGCCCAAATTCAACGGCAACGGTTGAAATTTCAACATTTTGAAAAATAGAGACAAAACTGTATTTTATGATTCTTAGTTCTATACATACTATTAACACATTTGTTAAAATGAGTTGCATTATTATAAGTTAAATTCCGGCAAGTACGAGAGGAAGATAATGAAAAGGTCAAAGGGACTGCAGAAAATCAATTGCTTCCATTCTTTTATCACAGATTTTATTCTATTGGTCAATACGAGGCTCATTTAGACACTTTTAGCATAAGAAACTACAATCGGTTTGTCTTTTAAAATGTATCCATTAACTGTGCTCAGCGCTCGCTCAATACATTGCCGAAATCTACCGCAACCTGGCGAATCTTCATCTTCCTCAACAGGAACAAAGGTAACAAATGCTTGGCCCTTCATTCTTCCCGTTTTCATCAACCTCACGTCGATTGTTTTGAGCAATTTGGCTTGGAAGAACATGCCGAACAGTGCCATCAGATCCTGTTCCGTCACTTGTTTGGCGAGATTCTTAATATACAGCTTGTTGGTCGGTTCTCCTGGACTGTAGTTTTGGAAAACGTTCAATGTTTTTCGTTGCTCGTCAGGAATTCGATTGGATACAATATCTTCTATCGATAGTGTGGGAGCCTCTTCCTGTGTGTATGGGATGCTCTCCACTGTTTCTGGGACAGTATCGTTCGCAGGTGATGCTGGTGGAGGTGCTGTTAATAACGCTCCGGAAATATTTATTTCAAGTTTCGCCTTTTTCGGTGGTTTCTGGGTAGTTTGTAGCTCTACTGAGGAAGGCTCATAGTTGACTACCTTCATAGTGTGCTTTAACAAGTTATAGGATGTTTTCGTCTTTCTAGTACTGTTTAATTCCGAATCCGATTCAAGCTCCGATTCCTCTTCCGACAAATTACCCGAATGCATTTGAGAACTTTGCTCCGGCGCTATCGGTGTGATTGTGTTCTCTTTCTGACGACTTTCAAACGGTGGTTTCAGGTTCATTTTGTTCATCAAATGCAGCGTCTGATAGTAGAGCGCACTGTTCGAAGCCAGCTCTTTGGTGATGTTTTCCAGTATTTCCGGTGAAGATTTGGGATATCGGTACGCAAGATGCGGCGGTGGGAATCCTTCAAATCCGATTGGAAAACATCTCTGTTCAGGCGTGCCGACAGCTTTATGTTTTGTTGGTTCTCTCCCGGCGGATGAGTCTGGCTCGTTTTTATTCGAATACTCTACTTTTAATCTGTGTGTTTTGATCAGCAGCTGGTGTAACCGTGCAATCACTAGCCGAGCTTCCGACTCGTTGTTTACAATCACAATCGCACCGTCAGCATTTCTCCGTTTGATAAAACGTACCGCTTCCAATCCAAAGAGGTGTAAAAATTCCCGCACATCGACACTGCTAAACATTGGTGGAAAATTGAATATTCTCAACGCAATCGACGCCATGGTGAGCGCGTTTTGATCACGCAAATACGATATAAACAATGTTATAACATCAATAGCAACAAGAAGCAGGAACAGCTGACTGTCAACGGCGATTACCGCACATTGTTTACCTTGATTCGTTCTGACAGCAGAATGTTATGCCATATTCACGCAATACAACTTTGCGGCTATTTTCGGTTCGTTCCGTGAGCGGGTTAGGTTAAAAAAAATATTCTTCCGAATAGCAAATATGTTTCTAACGAGGCATCTACGATTGGCGACGAGCGTGTTGAATCATCCGGCACGATTAGGCATCCCGATTCGACAGTGCGGCACACAATCAAAGGAAGGACCGGCGGACGACGGTAAACCGGACAATAAGAAAAGCTTAATCCTCCGCACGAATCTCTTCGAATCGGCGGCCAAAAAGGACAAACAGACCTACATAGAGATGGTGAAGATATTTGAAAAACGTAGCGTCCATCGGCGAAATCACGTCGAGTTCATTTATGCCGCCTTGCGCCACATGGAAGAGTTTGGCGTGAACAAGGATATCGCCGTGTACAAGGCGCTGATCGACGTCATGCCGAAGGGCAAGTTCATACCGACGAACATATTTCAGGCAGAGTTTATGCACTATCCGCGCCAACAGCAATGCATCATAGATCTGCTGGAACAGATGGAGGATAACGGTGTGATGCCCGATTACGAGATGGAAGCGATGTTGGTGAACGTATTTGGCAAGAAGGGACACCCGGTGCGGAAGTATTGGCGCATGATGTACTGGATGCCAAAGTTTAAAAATCTCTCGCCCTGGCTACTCCCCAACCCGGTCCCGGACGACACATTCGAGCTGGCCCGGTTAGCAGTGGAGCGCATGTGTTCGATTGATCCGCGCAGTAAAGTTGACGTATTCGATACGAAAGCGGTGGAGAATGCGCTCGATCATACGTGGGTCGTTAGTGGACAAAGTGTGGAGCAGTCGGAACTGTTGGAGGCTCACAGCAAGCAGGAACCGGTCTATATCGAGGGTCCATTTGTGATATGGTTGCGAAATCGTTGTATCAACTATTTCGTGCTTAAAAGTGCTCCGAAACCGTTGGCACCGATTAAACAAACGGAAGATCCAGATGGTACGGAAGAACACGCACAGAACTTGGCACTTGGTTCTACTTACTAATTGCGTTTTTTTTTTGTTTACCTAGATGTTAGCAATCTACACAATCCCTACATTGGGCTCGATTTACGGTTCCGCAAGGGTCAACGGACAGGATCGGCAGTGAGCACTCGTCGACGGTCAGTTCACGAGCAAGATGACGGCATCATCTATGCCATCTGTTGTACTGGATCTTCCACAAAGGATTCGCTACTGTCCTGGATCCGATTACTAGAGAAAGAGAATGGCAACGCAGCATTAGCCTCGCTTGCTGTGTTGTTTAAATTTACTTCTCCCACAACTGAAGTGACCGTTCGCGACGAAGATTCCAACACTGTACAACATTAGCTGTATGCAACTCGTTGCCTATAAATAGAATCAAAGTAAACCACGGAAAACACCTGACGGTGGTAGAAGCAAATTTCATCACCGATGACAACCAGCCAGTGGTAACCATGTGTAAAATCACAGAAATTTTATTTCCATTTAAATCGTCACGCTAGGTACAGGCTAATTCATACGTCAATTTATACACATTCAAGCAATTGTAACGGTCGTTACATGTCGGGGCGTTAAGGTTAAGCTGCACAGCCCTAGCCGGTGGTGGTAGTGTTAAGTGTTTTCTTCAGCGGGAATACCTGCGTTACCTTGCCGATGCCCTTGCTGGTACCTTCGCGGAAGAGGATTCGCATCCCGGGACGCACGTACTCAGGATGGCGCACGAACCGGAACAGTACCGAGGCGGATTGGTTTGTACCGATGCCGGTGTCCCCGGCACCCATGATACCCTCGATGATGGCCGTTTGTCGAATGCTACCGATGTGCACGGTAGTCTGAAATCCTTTGAAGATACGTGTCGCGTGAAACAGCACGGACACTTGTGCCTATGGGCGAAAAAATGAAGCAATTTTTTGTTCTGATTAGGTTTTGTGTTATCAGCGACAACAGCGCTCGTCCAATACCTGAAAGAAGAAGCACCCACATGCAACATCGTTGCTTTCATAGTCGGGCAGTATTACCATTCCGCTGCGCAACGCAGGCATCGGTTCGACCGTGCTAAAGGACAGTGAAGCACTTTGTCCCGCGCGCACCACCCGGCACGGTGCTTTGTTACGATGAATCGTTTGGACTGTGACCGAAAAGAACGATCCGTCCTGCAGTGGGCCCACCTTCACCTGACTGTTCTCGGTGAGTACTCCTTTGCAGAGTAACCCACCGGCCACGGTTCCCACTTCGGAAACGCGAAATATCTCATCGATCTGAAACTCGATCGGTTGCTGTTCGAGTCGTTCCTTCTCCGCGTTGCTGATGCCCGGTGAGAGCACGTACAGATACTGGATGAGCAAATCCAACCCCGCGCCGGTCACGTTCGACACGCAAAAGATGGGCACGATCTGTTCCACGTTCTGGTGCGCGTTCGCGTTCAGCACATCGTCCTGGTTGCTAATTAAGTACGGTACCTTCCGATAACCGATCGAGGTGAGCAAATTCTTCAGCTCGAACAGGATCGGTTCGGGCGGTGCGAGATCAATCTTCGTGACGATGATCGAGAACGAGATGTCCAGCGCGTGGATGATCGCTAGATGCTCGCGCGTCATATTGCTAATGTTGCCGGCCGCTATCACAATCAGTGCGTGGTGCGGACAGTACCCGGACAGGGCCTGGACGGTCGTTTTCAGATAGCGCCGGTGCCCAGCCAGATCCATGAAGGTGACAAGCTTCGTCGACCGGTCGCTAATCTCTTCCGCCGTCATCATCTCGTTGTACTTGTAGTTAATCACGCTGCCTTCCGCATCGAAGCCGAGCGTTTCGTGTGATATGCAGGACGTCCGGCCCGTCTGTATTTCGTGCATGTGCCGGAACATGTTTAACCGGGCCAGTCCGCGCCCATTGTCGAACTCGCCCTGCGTCAGCACACCGAGCAGGGTGGACTTGCCCGCATCGGCACCACCCAGTACGGCGACTCGCACCTCGATGTTGTGCTGATCGTCGGGAATCTTGCGCACCAACACCTCCACGACGCTACGCTGGTCGGCGAGACTTTTCCGCCGCAGGATGCTCGTCGAAGCGTCCAGCTTGCGGGCCATTTGATTGAGCGTTTGCAACGACACCGTCATATCTTCGTCATTCAGCCCATGCAGATGACCAGAGTCGGATACACCGATTTCGTAGATCGCTTCACCATTGCCTTCCCGCAAGCGCCATTTCATCTGCGTCACCAGATGCTCGAACCGTTGCTTCGAAGGATTGATCAGCTTTAGTTTGTACTCAATGTTACCGAGCTGGGGCTCGGGTGGCAGGAAGCCACGGTTGAAGTCGATGCCCTTCAGCTCCAAGTCGTTGCTGCTGTATATGATGGTGTCGATCCGCTCGTTACTGTCGTCATCATTCCCGTTCCGGAGGTCCGTGTCGCTGCTCGAACCCGATGACGTTGGGGACGGGCCGAAAAGGTCAAAAAATGAGTCCATTTGGGGAACTGTTGGAGAGCATGTGTAGTAGTGGTTCCATCGCGAGTCGTCGTTAGCGCAAAATGGTTCGTTTTTTTTCCCCGCCAGTTCCAAGAATAGGCAAAACCGCAATGAGAATAAAAGAGAACCGAACGTGGTGTGGTTAGTAAAGGAATATAACACACTTAAGGAGACGGGGCGAGAAATACAAGCACAACACATAAATAAAACTTATTGCTACGCGAGATAAAACTCCTCGAACGACCTTCAGTGGAAGAATAAGAGGTCCTCAGCTGCTGCACTGCTTATGCTTTCACTGTTGCAACGCACTGAATTACTTTGCATCAGCGTTGCAGATCGATTTCATCATCATAATTTATCAACAAGCACAATGGCACGTTCACTTTTGGTTGCGACGGCCAAGCCTTCGCGGATACGCGTTTTGCTCCCCCGCCTAAAAGCACACACAACACAGTGCACTCGCTTCTAAGCCCAAGGCAAGGCGTTATTTCACAACGGCGCTGTTTCTTCAGAAAGTGTAGCAAGAAGGCTAAGAAGAAACCAAACGTACCAAAATAGAAAATTTTCTTTGTTGATAAACAGACGGGATGAAATTAAAACATCAACAACACAATGAAACACCACCCCGGGAAGTCAATGCACCTTTAAATTTTGTACATCTGCAGTATGCCTTTCCACGGAAACCAATAGTTGCGGCTAGAATGGTACAAATCGTTCGAAGAAATATGCACAATTCGGGTATTGAATCCACCTACCCTATTTTGTGTGCTCTCCACACGTATGCGATATTTTTATACTTGATATTTCTTTCTTCCAAGTGTGTAGAGAAGGAAGGTATATTTTGACCAACACATCCATACGCGTTTCCACCACCAACACTACAGCATTATGCTTGCTGATAATTTTGCTGTCAAACTTCGGCAGACGAGCGCAAGGTGTGTATAGGCGCCGGAGACCAAGGTGTTAGCAGTAATACAGGGGTTTTAAGTTGATGCAGCCGGTTTGGATCGCGGTCCAGTGTTGCTCTCCTCCTATCCCCTCTACAACAAACCACTGCAAAGTTTAGCATCATTTCACGCAGCCAACGTGCTCGCTGTGATCGTGTCGTTGATAGGACATGAGACATCCTCATTACGTGCCATAACCATCGCACTCTTCTAGGATACATGGTCAGTCAAACAGTTCCTTCTCCTCTACCATCTCGAAATCGTCGCCTTTAACTGATACTCTGCTTCCCAGGCAGATCCTATCATGGTGAGAGCCTGCGGATTAGCAGACACTCTTAGTCGGTGGATTGATCCTAAATCCAAGCTGATGCAATGGGCGTAAGTCTACCGTAGACAATTCGGAACAGTTTTGTAAGCGCATTTAGGATAATGTGTTTGCTTGATAGCTGGCATTGAACTGTACTGTTGCCTTTTTTGTATTCTTGACTCCTTTCCTTTGGAAATCCTAAGAGCATCACGTTATTATCATTACAGCGGTTGCAATGAGACTCTCCACTGTTCTTAAAAAAATACTTAAAAGCCCTGTATCATTTGAACTCGCAAACCCTGCCTCACCAGAGCGGTTTAATCGATAAACCTTGGTAGGGACCATTTTTGGCATATATATGTCATGTTATGTTTACGTTTCGTATGTTCGTCGTCCGTGCAGTTTGATCAGATTTGTGAGGCAATTACAGAATAATTAAAGAGATTGTTGTTCGAAAATGCTTCTGGTAGATGTATTGTATAAAAGTGTCAATAGTTAGAATTGGTGAGCAATGTTCTAGCGCAAGGAGAATCCGTGTTTAGAATCTAATTAAAAATTAAACCTATGCTATGTGGCAATATTTACCTTTTTTCTACGCAGTTGCAATCACTCATTAAGCAAAAGCTTTACAATAAAAGTGCTCGTAAGATACAAACTGAGAAAAAATGAGCTGGTTTGATACGACAGGCATAGCCAATTTGGCGAAAAATGCACTAAAAGAGGCACAGAAACAGATTGATAAAGCGCTCGATATCAAGGATGAAGAAGACACTGCGAGCCTTCATGGTACAAGCGCCCCGGATGAAAATAGTGACCATGAAATGGTAGGAAACAGCTCTGCCCAGTCCGATGTGGCTACCAGTTCTTTGGCAGTAAACCTGCCTAACACGCTAAGTGCGTCCGTTGAGACAACCGATGGTAAGCGATTAGATATGTGTGAAATAGAGCAATGTTGTTAATGCCTGGGTGCTTTGTTTGCAGGTTCGTTCTTTGATCAACCGATACAAAACTCCAGCACCGTTACCAAACCACCATCCAGCTTGAAGTGTAGAAGCTTGGAAGATCCAAAAAACGCAAACATGTTAAGTTCACCGACAACCGAAATAGATAGCTCAGAGTCAATAGAAGTGCTAACGCCCGTTACTAACTCTGGTTCAGCCCTCACCTCGCCTAGTCGGCGATCGTCCGGTGGTGTTACGATGCACGAAGATGAAGAATCCGAATCGATTGAAGTGATTGGTTCCGTTGGAATGTCACCAATTGCTACGCCGGAATCGATAAGCATAACCGACCATACGCAGCCGGAGCAGCCGAGCAATGTATTACCAAATCTACGCGAGAAAGAGGAGGATGAAGTAAGCGTGGAGGACGATTCCATTTCCAACACACTATCGGAACAAACGATCACGGTTCTGGAAACTGATGCAAATTTGCTACCTATTACGGTGGCACCGGGTCGTAGCAGGCACCAGTTTACCATTTCCAATGCTCTTCCCGTAAATGTTGTTAGTGTTGAATGTAAGACGCTGTCTAGAGCAGGTGAAAAGTGTAACGATACTGAATCCGAGCCACCAATTTCGCTTTCCAATAGCAATTCGGAAGCAAACCCCGTCACAGAAGGCCACCGCTATACATCACCGGAAGATGAATTGCATTTAAAACAATTACCCAAACCAGAACATGGTTTAGATCAAAGCTACGAGAGTCTAGATTCACAGACACAAATATCTGATATGGCACACAGCTTTGAGGAAATTCGATCCGGAAGCAATGACATGGAAAGTCAACCATCGACAGTTACTTCGACAGTGCAAAATTCAGAACAATTTTCGGATGCGGTATTAGAATCGCCGGATGGTCCAGGATGTAGTCAAAGTTTGTTTCAAAGTTTGGGAGACGATGAGATCGAAACAACTACTTCGTCTGACATAGAGATCATCTCCAGTCCGAATGGGGATTCCAGCAGCACCCACAGTGGAGCCTACCGCACTAGCCCACTGAAGATAAGCGATGGAAAGGGTGAAAATTTTGACATGCTTCTGATCAAAAAACGGCGTGGCCACACGCGCGAACCATCGGAAATTTCCATGAACAGTGGCAATAGTGACGATTCGGGACATTTGCCTGAAACGGAACGATTGATGCGACGGCTAGTAGAGGTCTCAGAAACGCTTGAACAGCGCGAATACCGACTGGTGGAACTGGGAAGACAAAACGCAGAACTAACCGAACAAAACTTTCAGCTGACAGCCCAACTGGAAAGTAAGGCGAAACGCGACGGATCATCCGACCCGGATGGATATATGCAACGCTTATCTGCGTTGGAGCGCAAATTTCAACAATCCATTCGCGAGAAAGAAAATCTAAAGTCCAAACTGGAAACGCTCCGAGCGGAAGCTAAGGAAAAGGTTGCCAAAAGCGAAATGGATAAAGCACTGGTCGAGCGGGACTTTATGATCAACGAGCTACAAAAGGAAGGCGAAAGTCTGTCGAAACAAGTACTGCAACATTCAAACATTATCAAGAAATTGCGCGCAAAGGAAAAGGAAAGTGACGCACTGATACGCCGACAGTGTGACGAAATCAACGAACTGACGCAAGAGACGGAACGGCTGAAGCGCTCACTGTCCGCAAAGGATGAAGTGGAACGCTCACAGATTGATGCCGTGCACAAGCTGACATCGGAAAAACGTAAACTAGAGCGTGAATGTGCCATCCTCACTGGGAATTTAGATGATCAAACGCAAAAGTATGAAAGTCTGCGCAAGTCGTTTGAATGTGCCCGTAAGGAGCTTACGGAAAAGGTGGACCTTTGTCAAGAGTTGCAGCATAGCTTGACTAAGCTACAAAACTGTGAAACCGAGTATCTATCCTTCCAAAGAACTAATAAAACGCTGCTAGAGCAAATGGAAGAGCTGCGCGAACAGTTGCGCCGTACCGAGCGCGAAAATGAGCATCGGTTGATTCGCGCCAAGAACGAACACGTGGAACTGTTGCGCCGGCTAGAAGCGTCGGAAACGCGTGCCGAAGAGGAAAAGAATGCATCCGCCCTGCTGACGGTACCGTTGATGAAGCAGCTTGAATCGGTACAGTGCACTTTACGGCATAAAGAACGAATCTGGGAGCAACGGGACGCTTCCTTCACGCAGCAATTGTCGGAAGCTTTAGAGCGCGTCAAGCTGATCACTGAAAAGGAAGCAACGCAGCGGAACACAATAGCCACCCTGCAGGATCGCATTATGAGCCTCGAGGAGCGTTTAACCGAAACTCTTGTTCAAGCGGAAGAAGCGCTAGCGAGTTTGCAACAGAAAACCCTGGAAGCGGAAATACTTGAACAAGAGTATCGCAAATGTTTGGCAGCAAATGAAGCAAGGCAAGCGGTATCAATGGAATGCTTGCAAAAGCAAGAACATTCAGCTGAAGTTCAACAGGCAACGTCACCATCAAAGAAGGATAGTACGGAAAAAGTTATAGCTGACGAGGCAGGAACGTTAGAGGAAGCCAGCGATGTGAAGCTGCAGGTCGATATTAACCCCACGGTGCAGGCGGGATTTGTCGCGCGACATGCAGAGGATGGTTCTCCTACTCCTAGCATGGGCAATTTATCGCTACCAGACTCATTGAACAGCATTCCATGGAATACGGCAGATGATAACCTTGGAGGAACCTCGGCGGAAAGGAACGCCCCGCCCGCCGACAGTATAGGCGATGTCGGATATAATCCATCGATAATGTTCAACAACACATCCCTGCTCGAGACGTTACAATCCTCGCTAAAGCAGCGCGATGGCGAGGTGTATCAACTGCAATGGGAGGTGTCACGGTTTCAACAAGAACGCAACGTGCTCAGTTCGGAAATTTCAAATCTCACCATGGAGCTAGATAATGTAAGTGTTAAAATCAGAACCAGGGGGGGTCTTAAAAGCGATAAGCGGGTGGAATTGAAATTTAATCCCTAATCGTTACGGTCACACACAGGTACGGGAACGTTTCGAGCGGAGCATTCGGCTAGAGGAGGAGCTGAAAGATTTGCAGAATCGGTACGATGCGCTGCTGCAGATGTACGGCGAATCGGTAGAAAAAACGGAGGAGCTGCAGCTGGATTTGGTCGACGTGAAAGAAATGTATAAAATACAGATAGACGATCTGCTAAAGCGACAGCGTGAGCTTATTGCTTCTATGAACCAGCACCCTTCACTAGTGTCATCACCTGGGAATAGCCGTTAAACTACTGCTAACGCTGCCCTATGTCTTTCGTTTTGTTTTAAATGACTACTCCTGTTTGACCGTGTCCGGCTTAGTCTATGGCTGTTTTATCTGATAGTGGATTAAAAATCGATTAGTTTTTAACAATCCCGTTTGTTTGAGTTTAATTTGTGAGGTTATTACGTAGGTGAAGTTCAGCTTAATGTGCAATTTATCTCCCGGAAATCTATTGCGACGGATGTTGGCTAAATAAATAAATTAAATTAAACTAGATCAGCAAAGGCTACGCTGTCTTATTGAGATTCTTCTGTTGTAGTTGCTACATTGTAGTTTTTGGTTCAGCTGATGAGAACTGATGACGTTGATCTCAGTAGACCAAATAGTCACAATTCTGAGTCAAACAGTTAGAATAAAAATTTAACGCTTTAACTCACTCATAAAGATTTCAACAATTTTAAGCAAACGACCGGGGAGGGAGGGAGGGTGGACAGTCATTTTATTCATTAACTCCTAACGACGACTTTTAACACATGCTTTGAATCATGAGTGAACTCAGCATTTAACTCTTCAATTTTTCAGTAATTCATGCGTACTTCAACTGATGAATTAAAATCTTGAGTTAATTCAGGATACAAATCATGAGTTAAAGCTCACCGTGAAGAGTTAAATCAAAGTTGGTTTAGAATGATTTAATTATCTGTGAAGGATCTCTAATACTTTTCTTAGAGATTGAAATTAGTGGTCACTCCCTAGAAAAATGTAAATCATTCATTCATTCTGAAACGTTGTGCACATCCCTAATGGTGGTAACCTTGCTATGCAATTCCAAAGGTCTCATTCCAAGCACGCCCATTATCAAATATCTTCGATGGAGATAGAAACTCAACACTGTGATAGAATAATTGATACGATTAAATTGAAGGAAGACATAACAGTGAACGACACAATACTGATAACCGCCTTGTCCCTTGTTCTAGCATCCTACATAATATCAATCAATTAGGATACATAGATCATGGGGTGACAAATGAAATTACTCAACACTCATGTCACTCAACCGGAATGGATAGCTACACTCATCGATCAAATGTAATGCTGTGCGAGTGGAAATTGCGACTTCACAGGTGGTATTCAGTATGACTCAAACACGTCCCATAATGTGTTCCAACTCATATCCGACCCGCCCAAAGTCGATATGGCGCCGGGCGAATGATAATAAAACTCGACCGTATCAGTAAAACAGACATGGCGCATTGATAAGCAAGTTTTAAATGTTCTCCACCGGTGTATGAAGGGGAATCTTGCAACATTTCTGCCGGGAAAAATAAGTTCACTTTGGATTTTTTTAAACTGCAAAGGGAAAGATTGGCTTTATCTTATCTTTCAAATGCCCCAACAGAGAGCAAGTAAAACCAGAAATCAATTCCTTATGATGATGTATGATTTTTTGTTCTTTCTATGTCCTTTTTTTGTTGTTTGTTCGTACACTACATGTTTGTTTTTGCCTTATATTGTTTTGTGTCAAAAGATACAATCTTATCTAATTTATTGGAATTTCACTTTAAAGAAATCTTACACGGTGTCTCTATTACAAATGACGTGTGTTGAAAGTTTAAAGTTTGTTTAAAATTGATTGGGACCGGTCGGACCCTGTCTCGCCCTATCTGTGGGCGGGTGTCCATCGGTGTACTGTTTTTTTCTCTCTCTCGCTCTCTACTAATAGAAATAGGAACACAACAAAAAAAGACGGTTAAAAAACAACAATGGCGATCACTCCTGCTGCTGCTGTTGTTCCTCTTCCGGGATTTCCTCCATCTCGTCATAGTCCTCCACTTCCGCGTCCTGATACTGTTGGTACTCGGAGATCAGATCGTTCATGTTCGATTCCGCCTCGGTAAATTCCATCTCGTCCATGCCCTCGCCCGTGTACCAGTGCAGGAACGCTTTCCGTCTGAACATGGCGGTAAACTGCTCCGAGATGCGCTTGAAGATCTCCTGTATTGCCGTGGTGTTGCCAATGAAGGTGGCGGACATTTTCAAGCCACGCGGCGCAATATCGCACACGGCCACCTTCACGTTGTTGGGTATCCACTCCACGAAGTAGCTGCTGTACTTGCTCTGGATGTTCAGCATCTGCTGGTCCACTTCCTTCATGGACATTGTGCCTGCAAGTGAGGGGGGTAACATTAACACGTCAGTCTGGTTTGTTCTTCGGTTCGGCCCGAGTTAGCCGTACCTCGGAAGATGGCCGCACACGTCAGATATCGACCGTGGCGAGGATCGCAGGCGGTCATCATGTTTTTGGCATCGAACAACTGTGCAGTCAGTTCCGGCACCGTCAGGGCGCGGTACTGCTGCGATCCTTTAGCCGTGAGCGGCGCGAACCCGGGCATGAAGAAGTGAAGACGCGGGAATGGTACCATATTCACTGCCAGCTTCCGCAGGTCAGCATTCAGCTGTCCGGGGAACCGAAGGCACGTCGTCACACCCGACATCGTAACCTACGCGTTGTTACAAAACATACCAAATGTACAAGGGCCATGGGAAAAGCATTTGATACGCCGTGGTGACATAACGCGTATGCCACTTGTTGTGAGTGGTAGCAATGTTAGAACGAAATAGCAACAGGCTGCAATCTGGAGGTCTTACCCTACTGTGTCCGGTGTGTTACTTACAGAGATTAAATGGTTTAAGTCGGGATAGGTAGGATTGAAGATCCTAAGCGTTCTAAAGCAGATGTCATACAGCGCTTCGTTATCTATACAGTTGGTCTGATCGGATGCTTCGATGAGCTGGTGCATCGATAAGGTAGCGTTGTATGGCTCCAAAACTACATCGGACACCTACGTACACGTGCAAGAGAGTGTGGGATGCACAGGGGTTGGGGGGGCGTGGGAAAGAAAAGGACGAAAAGGGGGGAAAAAAGAACGTGATCAGAAAAACAGTGCAGTACTTACGGATACCAAGTGATTGAGGTCCCCGTAGGTGGGAGAGGATAGCTTAAGCGTTCGGAAGCAGATATCGTACAAAGCTTCGTTGTCGATACAGAACGTATCGTCCGTGTTTTCCACCAACTGGTGTATGGAGAGCGTTGCATTGTACGGCTCTACCACGGTATCGGATACCTACGGGGCAATCCGCCGGAACACGGGATAAACCGAGAGTATAGACAGAAGAAAACAGAGAATCAGAAACACTTGGGGCATCCGATCCCACCCCCAGGAAGCTGCGGAGATCCAACATTTGTTTTGCGATCGTTCTCCAACGTTCTTCAATATTCTCCAAGAATTGATCGTTTCCAAAGCTGATCGTACGATCGATCGTGCCCGGATCGAATGTCTACCAGCCCCGAACTGCTCAACCGCTAACATACCTTTGGCGATGGAACGACGGAGAATGTGTTCATGATGCGATCGGGGTATTCTTCGCGAATTTTCGATATCAGCAGCGTGCCCATACCGGAACCGGTACCACCGCCAAGCGAATGGGCCAGCTGGAAACCCTGCAGGCAATCGCACGCTTCCGTCTCCTTGCGTATCACGTCCAGCACGTTGTCCACCAGCTCGGCACCCTCGGTGTAGTGACCCTTGGCCCAGTTATTGCCTGCGAATGGGAGCGGAAGCGATGGTTAGCAGGAGGAATCCGAACGGTGGAACATGATACGTGCGGAACGACACTCCTTACCGGCACCCGACTGAGCGTAAACGAAGTTATCCGGCCGGAATAGGGCACCGTACGGTGACTGACGGACGGAATCCATCGTGCCGGGTTCGAGATCGACCAGTACCGCACGCGGCACATACTTGTTGCCGTTCACCTCGGTATAGTACACGTCGATGCGCTCGAGCTGCAAATCGGTGTCACCATGATAGTGGCCGGTCGGATCGATACCGTGCTCATCGGAGATGATCTCCCAGAACTGAAGCATGAAACAAGAGAGAGGGAAAGAGAGAGGAAAAGAGAGAGAGAGAGTTTACGCAACAATATGTAATACGACCTTGTAATAAGTTTGTAAATAACACACGAGCTAGTGATCGGTTACAATGCTTATCAGTAGTCATGATGATGGCATGATGGCGCCAAACGAAGATCACTCATCTGATAGAATTGTTTTACGCACGATCAGCGAGTTTTTGCGCTCCGATTCAATGGCTTTTACTTATCTCGTTTTTTTTTTATTATTGTAGCTAAAATTCAACCCTCTTTCATTCATATTGCACACAACGACGATCATTCATGACGACATCAGCTGATGGAGGTTACAATGATGAAACACAAGTGATCATCATGTCACCAAAACGAACATTTCGTTAATTGCTGCCCATTGCTGTGTTGTTCAGAGCTGGAGTCTCCACACGTGCCACCACACACTCATTCGCATGCAAATGGTTCTGCCCCATGGCCCCAAATAGAGAATAAAAGAAAATGGGAAAAGGGACCGAGTCAAACGCGGACAGGCGCGGTTTCGGTAACATGAAGTACTTTGGTTTCATTTGGAGACATCGCACCTTACCGACGATCTACACGATGCGGGTTTAAGGCGTTTGTACGAGCTTGCGCTTTTATTTTGACAGCTGCTGCACAGTGGGAAGGCACCGTGATGATTAATGGTAATAATTTATTGCGTTGTTTATATGGATCAAATCTTATGATGGTGAGCAACGAATATTAAATAAAGGTAGGGGAAACACTTTGTATAAATTAGTCATTATTTTTGCTTCAAATTTCATTCAAATTTACATCCGTTTGAATTGTAATGTAATATTTCAAAAACTCATTCCGAGCTAGCAGTATGGTGCAGTACCCCGATGCACTGTGCAGTTGAAGCAGAAAGCGCTGCAAAAGCGCGTCGTGTAGATCGTCGGTAAGGTCGCGCTTATTAAGCGCTGCTTCTTCTCTTCTCGCTCTCGCGCGCGCTATTTGCCACACTTAACCGCGCGCACACAACACACGGCCAGACGGTTTTCTATAAATACCGGTGGCTAGGTGTTTAGAACGGAAATACGTTTCGCGTACACCCTGGCATTCGAATTAAGGGGGACGCACCATTTTCGAAAAAAGGTACGAAACCTTTCTGGTTTCACTGCTGCCACGTCGCGTAGGCCGCTCGTATTTCGATGTCCGGCACCGGGCGCAATGTAACACAGCGCGACCGAAACATGATTCATTGATAAGATATCATCGCCCACCACCTTACATAACCACTGATCTGATAAACACTGACGTACGACGGGTCACGTCAAACTGTACGCGATTCGCAACCGCGTTGGGGACGTGGATGCAAGACGAAATCATCGCTACCTTAACCGTACCTTGGACCCGATCTGATTACCGCACTGGCCGGCCTGAAGATGCACAATTTCCCTCATGATGGTGAAATGCGGAAGATGCGCCGCGTACTGGACGGTACCACCAGCTCGTTGTTAGACGGTGACGGTTTCTGTGCGCGCGGGTGTGTTAATCCAATTTTGAAAACGTGCACTTTCTACCGACCGTCGCGAAACACCGAAAAGCAGAGAGACGACCCGGAGCACGAAGAGCGAGATGAGGGGAAACGGTTTCTAGAGCACACCACACCTGACTGTGGGACGCGCGCTGTGTTTCGGCCGTGGCACTCTCTCGGGTTCGCGGTTCGCAAGCTACTGAACGCCAGCAACACGAACGACACGGCCAAACGCAGCGCCAAACGGTTAGGAAGTGCGCGCTCGACACATACCGCGATTGTTAACCAACACCACCAACCGTGCGCCATGCACGCTGTGCTGTGGCAGGCAGGCAGTGCTAGTTCCACCACAAATACGACACTGCGTTCCGTGTGCCGATAATAGCCGGTAGATGATAATGTTATTTTCGGTTGTGTATGCACGTGTTCCATTACCTCAGACGCAACGCAGCTAACACGGCTAGGAATTGTGGAACTAATGGTGGTCATATACGCATGTATTTGTTTGCATTGGAAAATAATTTAATGATTGTTTAATTACACTATACGAGTTATATCAATTAATAAGCATGAGACGCAGATTTTCAAAGAATAGAATATCGCATTATGAATTCGTATTGCATTTCAAAATTATTCCAACCACCGAAAAGTGGAACTGAATGTGTTGGATTTCTAGGGTTTAGCTAGTTTGTAAATATGTCAAGTTATAGTTTTGTTTTGTTTATCTATCTTCGCACAACTCTAGGAGCTATATATGTAAACAGGACGCAACATGTTAGGAATATGAACTATGGTAGAATTAAGTTGCATGAACGCATGAATTGTAAAATGAACTCAAGGAGACAGTTGAATAAACAGTAGCAAAGAGAAAGCCAAACTGATCACATCGCAAATATTACAAATTAGAATTACTTTCGCCACTAGTGAAAATTCATACATTTTTGGTCCTTCGAACCGGATTGGGTGAAAGTAACCAGCTGATTGTGATATTTCAATTTCACTACGTGAATTGAGGGATAAGTGATTTGGCATTGCTATAGTTGTGTGAGCACGGTGAAACACAACGATCGTCGCCTAGCACCACAGGCACGAATTTAGTTCAAACGTGTATTACGTAGGCGTTTGTGAGAGACACTCTGTTCCTGTTCCGCAATTGTGCACGTTTAGTTCACGTGTCGTGAAGGTTGTGAGTTGATGCGCCGCATCAACGAAAAGGCGTAATTGGTTTAGCGTTCTGAAGAGCGTAGCGTCACTTTACCATCGCCATCGCGAAAAGTGACCATCTTTTCGAACAGTCGTTCCCTCACCAACACAACAGTCGTTCCCGCCATCATTTGAAGGACTTGCATGCAAGATAGCAAGTTGTAACGATCGTCGACCCTACAGCCGTATCTAAGTATTAGTGAAGTGCATTAAGATGGAAAAGAAAATTAAAGCCGCGCAGTTAAAAAGGCGCCAAGCTCAAACGCTGATCAAGAACATTGAGCAGTTTAAATTGAACTATTCTGATAGTGATGTGAATGAAATTCCCGTGTGTTTGGAACAGTTGGAGCAACATAATGCCAATTTTATGGATGCAATCTCCAAACTCGAAGAGTTGGATGAGTCCGCGGAATCTCTAGAAACGTATTTGCAAGAAAGGTGTGAAATGGACAATGTGTATCGCAAAATAAAGGGATTCTTGCTTCAGAAGCAGCCATGTGAAGCAAATCCGCTAAATGCTTCAGTGTTGTTTGCGAACACGAGTGTTGGTTCGTCGGGTCATTCGGGACCAAGCTTACGACTCCCGAAAATCGGATTACCATCCTTCGATGGTGATTCAACGAAGTGGCTCTCCTTCCGTGATCGATTTGTATCGATGATCGATTCGTCAGCAGAGATTCCTCCGATCATGAAACTTCAGTACCTGTTGTCTTCACTGAAGGGGGAAGCCGCTTTGCTCTTCGAGCACACCACGCTGATAGCAGACAATTACGCTGGCACCTGGGCCGCAATGTTGAAAACCTACGACAACCCGCGTATGTTGATCCGGCAATATCTGCGGAAAATTCACCATCTCCCAGCGGTAAAATCGGAATCTGCGGATGAATTGGCACACCTGGTCGTCGAGTTTAAGCGTCATGTAGACGGCTTAGAAAAGCTGAAGGAACCTGTCGACAGTTGGGACGCTCCGCTCACCACCTTGATGTTCTTCAAGCTGCATCCCTCGACTATGCTGGCTTGGGAAAAGCATTCGTCGCAAGCACCTCGAGATAAGTATAAGGATCTCATCGAGTTCTTACAAAGTCGTGTAATAATTCTCAGGTCAACTCGGGAATTCTCGGAAGACATAAAGGTCAATGCGGCAATGGGGGCCGGCGGCGAGCGAAAGGTTGGATCCAGACCGAAATCTGCCGTGAATGCAGCGACAACACAGCAATCGACGCATGGCCAGTCCAACCGCATGCAGCTACCTTGCCCGTTGGGTTGCGAAGAGGCGCACAATCTTCGCAGCTGTCCTGAGTTCCTGAAAAGGGATGTCCAGCGTCGTCGAGAAGTGGTGGCGAAGGAGCAGCTATGCTTCAACTGCCTGAACCAAAACCACCAAGTGAGATCATGTAAGTCACTTAATCGTTGCATTACGTGCAACGCCAGACATCATAGCTTACTACATGACAACACACGTCCGAAAGTGTCGATGGCGGCAAAGGCCGAACAAGCGATGTCATTTCTTGAGACGTCATTGCTTTGGGTGGTCGATGACCATGGTATTCGGCATGAAGCACGAGCGCTCTTGGATTCAGGATCCATGTGCAACTTCATTTCGGAATCCTTAGCGCAAAAGTTGCTTACCACGCGATCAAAGGTTAGTGTTTCGATCATAGGTATCGGTCAAGCGGTACAACAGGTTAACCGATCTGTCGTTGCTGCAGTACAATCGAAGTCAGGGCAGTTTGCATCCACTATGGAATTTCTGATTTTGAAATCACCGTCTGCTGAGATTCCAATGACACCGATCGACACAACATCATGGAAGATTCCGACTGTCACGTTAGCAGACCCATCATTCCACATCCCAGGGAAGATCGATATCGTCATCGGTAGTGATGCATATTGGGAAATGCATACTGGAAAAAAGCGTGCACTAGGTAGAGGCAGACCATGGTTGGTAGAGACGCCCTTCGGTTGGACAGTCTCTGGGAATACTTCCCACACATCGGCTTCGAGCCATCGGTCCTGCCTCACCACCGTCAGTCAAGCTTCACTTGACACTATGCTGCAACGCTTCTGGGAAACAGAAAGCATCCTAGAAGGTCCCGCGTTGTCCATAGAAGAGGACCAATGCGAGAAGCATTATGCGGCCACTACAACGCGTGATAGCCAAGGTCGATACGTAGTAAGCTTGCCGCAGAAGACCGATTCTGATATTGTACTGGGACAATCTAGAGCGATAGCCGATCGACGGCTCGTTGCCGTTGAACGACGATTGTTGAACAATCCTGAAATGGACAGAGAATATAAAAGGTTTATGTCCGAATACGAAACATTGGGACACATGAGAAAACTCACCGAACCTGTTGATGATAGTGCTCCGCACTATTACATCCCTCACCATGCGGTGGTGAAGGAAACGAGTACGACCACGAAGGTACGTGTTGTCTTCGATGCATCCTGCAAGACAACATCTGGGTACTCGTTAAACGATACGCTGCTCATAGGCCCTACGGTACAAGATGATTTGTTTACGATCATCTTAAGGTTCAGAAAGCACGCCATAGCCCTAGTAGCAGATGTCGAAAAGATGTATCGACAAGTTCGTCATTGTGAAAGTGATCACAAACTGCTACGAATTCGGTACCGAGAAATAATTCAATTGCTTTCTGAAGTAATTGTCGTATAATTCACTACGTGAATTATAGCCTCAGCGCCATTTTTGGCCACACGCACGTTGCAACAGATTGCACACGACCACAAGGGCCAGTACCCCAAAGCAATAGATCCAGTTCTACACGACTTCTATGTGGATGATTTATTGACCGGTGCAGCGGATCTGGCAGATGCCATCGAAGTGCGCAAGCAAATTTCGCAAATGCTGGATTCAGCCGGCTTTGCATTGAAGAAGTGGGCATCAAATGTTCCTGCTGCACTACGAGATGTCCCACTAGAGGATCTTGCGATCAAAACGATGCACGAATGGCAGGATGGCCAAGCAGTATCAACGCTAGGGTTGGTTTGGGAACCAGCCAATGATATGTTCTGCTTCAAAGTCAATCTTCCACCACCTGCTGAAGTATTAACGAGAAGTCTGGTCTTGTCGTATACGGCAAGTATATTCGACCCTCTTGGGCTATTGGGTCCGACCATCATCCTGGCTAAGATGTTCCTGCAGCGATTATGGAGTCTGAGGCATGATGGAAATGCTTGGGATTGGGATCGTGCATTACCGGGCGAGCTTCAGGAAGAGTGGAGAAGTTTCCACTCAACGCTATATTTGCTACGCACAGTACGTGTGCCTCGTTTTGTGTCCCAGGCTGAAATGGTTAGCCTACAATTGCATGTATTTGCTGATGCATCGCAAATTGCATATGGAGCTTGCTGCTATGTGAGAGCAGAATCCATGGGGTCAACTACGGTGCGGCTATTAGCTGCCAAATCAAAGGTCGTTTCTCGGGCAAACACCCATTCGATTGGCAGATTGGAGCTGTGCGCCGCACGATTAGCGACGCAATTGTTCCAGAAAGTGAGTCGAGTGCTAACGACATCTACGATGACTATCTGTTGGACCGACTCGATGACAGTCATGTACTGGCTGAAGTCTCCTCCTCGTCGATGGAAACCATTTGTGGCCAACAGGGTGGCCCAAATACAGGAGGAAACGAGGATATCATGCTGGCGTCATGTTCCGGGGTGTCATAACCCGGCAGATGACATTTCACGGGGACTAAAGCCAGACGAGTTGCTGAAGTGTGATCGGTGGTGGCATGGACCACATTGGTTGGTTCTCGGCGAAGATGAATGGCCACAATCGGTACCACTACCCATGAAGGATGACGGTGACATCGAAGAACGAGCAAAGGTGTCACTAATTGTCATAGCGAAGTGTGAATTCCGTGACAAACTCTTTGAACGGTTCTCGTCATACAGCAAACTGAGACGAGTAATGGGTTACTGCTTGCGATTCATCGAATGCAGCCGAGCAAGCAAGGTATCAACGAGCAAGTCCAACAAGCCGACTTCTATCAAGGAGTTGGAAAATGCTGTTCCTTCGCTTACAGCGACGGAACTGCGCAGTGCGGAACTGAGGTTGTGCCAGCTGGCACAACGGGATTCATTCGCGATAGAGCTGGACGACCTGCAACGAGGGAAACGTGTTGGTGAAACATCGAAGCTAAAGTGGTTGTCACCGTACCTTGATGAAGGAGGTATGCTACGCATCGGTGGCCGGCTGGGAAATGCAAACATTTCCAAGGATGTTAAGCACCCCGTCATCCTTGCGGCATCACATCACCTATCTACACTGTTAGTATCAGCATATCATCTGCAGTTACTACATGCTGGTCCGCAGTTGATGTTGGCAACGATTCGACAACGTTTCTGGTTGATTGGTGGTCGAAATCTTGCAAGGAGCGTTTACCATCGATGTCACACTTGTTTTAAGAACAAGCCGGTATTGGTGAAGCAGGCAGTAGCTGATTTGCCTGAATCACGAGTGACACCGACGAGACCATTTGCAGTAAGCGGTGTGGACTATTGCGGACCATTTCTTCTGAAATCAACGATCCGGAACCGGAGTCCAACAAAGGCATACATCGCGATCTTCGTGTGCTTCTCAACGCGGGCAGTTCACATCGAGTTGGTGAGCGATCTCACCACGACAGCGTTTTTGGCAGCATTACGTCGTTTTGTCGCACGCAGGGGCAAGGTATCTGAGTTACACTCAGATAATGCGACCACGTTTAAGGGAGCAGCCCACGAATTGAACCGCATTTATAAAATGTTGAAAGCTGATGATAGTGATAGGAGATTAATTTTTGATTGGTGTGCGGAAAATGAAATGCGATGGAAGTTCATTCCCCCACGGGCGCCTCATTTTGGAGGACTTTGGGAGGCAGCAGTGAAATCAGCGAAAAGGCACATAGCTAAAACGATAGGAGTTAGTAGGATTACGCAAGAAAACATGCTTACCCTTCTCGCGCAAGTGGAACAATGCCTCAATTCACGTCCGTTAGTACCATTGTCGAATGAACCGGCCGATTTAGAAGTCTTAACTCCAGGCCATTTCTTAGTAGGGTCCAATATGCAAGCGGTACCAGAGGTTGACTTTAGTAATCGTCAAGACAACCGATTGACAGAATACCAGCTCGTGCAGAAACATGTACAAACGATTTGGGCACGATGGTACCCAGAGTACTTACAGCAACTCCAGGCTAGAGCAAAACACGCTAACGCGTCACCGATACAGTTAGAAGTGAACCAATTGGTGATTATAAAGGAAGATAACGTGCCACCTAGTGTGTGGCCGAAAGGGCGAATAATAGCACTGCACCCAGGTAAAGACGGCGTAGTAAGAGTTGTAACGTTACGCACTGGGTCAGGAAAGGAAATTGTTAGAGCAGTGAGTAGACTTGCGCTTTTACCAAATCCTATAGAGGATCAGTCTGCTCACAACCAAACTACGTGCTAGAATGGAAGTAGGATCATTGTCACGACTGACATATGCAATGTTTACACTGCCGATCACATAGTAAACAATAGGAATTAGTTACACGAATTAAACGGCTACAGGAATTAAATCAAACAAGAATTGGAATTATAGAATTAGTACTAGATTAAAAGAATTCTCTTTTGGTGGCCGGAATGTTGGATTTCTAGGGTTTAGCTAGTTTGTAAATATGTCAAGTTATAGTTTTGTTTTGTTTATCTATCTTCGCACAACTCTAGGAGCTATATATGTAAACAGGACGCAACATGTTAGGAATATGAACTATGGTAGAATTAAGTTGCATGAACGCATGAATTGTAAAATGAACTCAAGGAGACAGTTGAATAAACAGTAGCAAAGAGAAAGCCAAACTGATCACATCGCAAATATTACAAATTAGAATTACTTTCGCCACTAGTGAAAATTCATACAGAATGTTAAAAATGGTAATTTCCACAAATCAGCGTGAATACTTTCTGCTTACGCTAGCGACAACTAGATGGCGCAAGCGACTATTGCTATGGTATCTCCCCATTTAACATGACAGTTGTGTTGTTTCGTTTCGGCCCATTGGTGGTGGTTTTCCTTCTCACTCACACACCTGCTGTATGAGGTTCTGTTGGTGCAGCGCGTGTGAGCGTGGTTACAGTTATCGGTTTATGCTCTTGTTTATTATTATTTAACAGGTGTTAACTATGGTTGATATTGTATTTTAAAGTTTTACTCTTGATGGAACGTTCTTTTACGCTACAAAAGAGCTGTTTTACAATGACATGCTCGTTGTATTAGACCAAACGTTGAAGCACCGGACACATGAATCGAGCCTGAGGATGGGAAGCTACAAAAACAGGTAAGCTAATAAGTAAATAGGCCATTATGGATTATGGAAGCTAGAGAACATTCATCCATCCGCAAACTAACATACCGTATCTGAAAATACTGACCGATGTGACCTCGTAATTAATAGATTTTAGGATAGAGTACCAGCACCATTAGAGGAGTGCTCAAAAGTAATGGAGAATTCTATGAAGTTTCTAAAATTTTCGTCAGAGGTCATAAGTAACGAAGCGAATATCCAAAGTGTCATCATCCACTAGTGGAGGGGCAACAATTGCCATTTCAAAAAGAGCCAACAAGGTGCTGGATTCACAAGGGTGAAGGAGATGTAAACAAACAAGTTAAGGAACAACCGAGGAGTTCCACGATCTTTATTCGCTGCAGAAGCAAATTAGTTTTGAGAAGGAGTTGGCGATGAAGGAAGATAACTCTTCCAGCAGTATAATAGAGGTCTTGATGACTCTAAGCTACTTTGGCAGTGGATATCTCTGACCAGGAGATTAACAGGACGAGGTCGAGATCTTGGTCTGTTGGAAGACGTCCGTTAAACCAGTATCAGCCGAGTCCCGTCGCCTGGCAAAACAACAATCGAACTGACCATACATCTTCGCTTCATCACAATTTGGATCTGAAATAACAGAGATGAGCTATAACAGACAAGCATATCAACTGTTTCTAGCATCATTTTTTTCGATTGGATCTACAACTTTAAGAGGTATAGGCCTGCCATTTTTTGGTTTCTTTAACTATATTTACCCATAGCTGGAAGTTTTGTCACCTGATAGTGTAAGTATTCTATACTCACGAGAGCAACTTTCCTTTTAAAAATATCATTTCATAATTAAAACCAACAACTTCGATGAAGAAATACATCGTCAGCCCAAAAGTAAAATGGAAACGCTTTGCGTATGTTTGGGGCGGATTGTTTATTTGAAAATTGCACATAAGACTACCTTCCTTTGAAGGGTGAAATCCCCGAATCGACCGAAGATTGCTGGCTGTTTGGGGAATGATAAACATTGTCACGCGCGAAAGTTGAAAGCAACGTTCGCCCAAGCTAAACCAAGCACCCAAGCAGTATTAACGCCTTCTTACGAGGTATTAGGCGTCTCCATGCAACGTTGGCGGGTTCCATTTGCGTTCGTCAGCCAGCGCACACTTGCATGATGTATGTTAAGCTGGTATGTTTTGGTTTATAATACCGGGTAAATGTGCGTGTTTCGTGTGGTTTTTTTTTTTACTCCTTCTTCCCTCCTGGACTGGATGAACGGACTCGCGTTACTTTGCATATCTTTGCACCCCCATCAAACACACACACATCTCGTGCATGCAGGGAGTTGTTGTTGTCTTTTTTTGTTTTTGGTGTCGGTTTTTTGTGTACCAATCAAACAAAGAAATCCGCACGGGCACATGCGCACAGGCGTGTGTGCGTTGTACGTGTACGCAACCAATTTCGGATCCGCTCAACCGTTTCGAAAGCCACACATTTTGCTCGCATCACCAGCAGGGGGGGAAGGGGGAAGGACGATGGAAAGTAATGGGGCACGTGAAATGACGTCTTGGGCCCCCCATAGACACACGCAAACACACACACACACACACAAGATTGGTTAGATTTTCTTGTTGATGTTTTGAGTACGGAGCACATCAAATTCATATTATATTCTTAGTCCTCGAACCACCCTCCCCCCCCCCCCTCCCACCCTTCCCTTTCCCATCTCCTTAAGAAGGTACAAAAGAGCACTGGGAAAAGGGAAATGCCCCGCCATTAGGTGGAGCCGCATGGCGAGGAGAACCAGAGCTGAAGTCTTCCCACACAAACTCCACGTGGGTTAACTCCACGTGCGGGAGGGGAGGCAACAGGGCACGGGCCGGTAGCTTGAGGCTGGTGGTTTTACTTGTTGCTTAAGCACACAACACAGTAAATGGGAGGGGGGGGGAGGGGGTGTTTCGCATTGACGAAAAAGGGTGTGTATGTGATATCTATTACATTAGTGAGTGTTTGTATATCGAATCCATTCGCTGCTTCGCTTGCAGGTTCGGGCCCATATTGGGGAACGGACGGTTGTTTGTACGTACTTTCTCTTGCGGGAAGGAGGGGGCGAGGGGGGAGGTGAGGCTTGGGGGTGCAAACAGTGGGACAGCAACCTCTTCGAAGCTTGCTTTTAATTATATATTAGAGTAAATTGCCCTAGCTCTAGCAGTTGTGCCGATGGATTTCTCCGGGTAAACTCGAACAGCAAAACACAGCATTGCGTGTGCCGTTACCTTCCCTTCCCCGTACTAAAAAAAAAAAAAACGGAAAATCCCAAAAAACAATAGTACATAGAGCGCACGGCGGAACATGAAAAGTGAACCCCGCAAGCGATTTTGCTTTATTTCACCACCCGGGCAGAGCTGGTGCTTGTTGTATTTGCCATTTTTCTGTTCGCTTGTTTCCTTTTTGGTACGGTTTGGACTTTCCAATTCTTTCATCATCCCCCCCCACCCCTCCTCCCCCCGCATATCTTGTTGCTTCACCAGAACAACACAGCACAAAAAACCAGCAACTGGAGACGTTTTAAAAGCCAATAGAGAGTGTATCACTGCGAAATAGATACGCCCTAGCTGGAAATTAAAATATAAATAATAAATTCATTGCCTTGTACGAGCTGGTTCTGATGCTGCTGCTGCCGCGGTGGTTCAGGGCCAAAAACCGATTGGCGGTATTAAGGGGTTGAACTCGTTGCTTCAGCTGCTCGAGCAACATCCCGGGTTTGGCTGGTCATGGTCGATTATACGGCAGCAGCCTAAGATGAAACACGCCTTGCGCCGGGAAGGAGCGCCAGAACCAGAACACCCAAGACGGGGCAAACGACCATGACCAGGGACGGCAACGACCTCCCTTCCCGCCTCTTCCCTCCCCCCCCTCCATCTACCACCCAGCTGGCTAAAGGGGCCAAAAAAGTGCCGCAGTACATGAAAACATTAATTTAATTCAAATAGCTTGCTTGGATGGTTTATAATGACGCCCGGAGTTGCTTAATGTTTCGGGAGAGTTTTCCCACACCCCATTCTGCATTTTCTTGCTTTTATTTTTTTTTTTTATTTCGGTGCATATATCGTGTGCACTTTTCTACAATAGGATCTTAGGGGGGGAGTGGGGGCGAAGGGGGTTAGTTTTTCACTCCTTTACCACCCCCATCCCCTCCATTCCCGGTATAGTCGTCGTGCAAACAGACGTCGAAGATAATTTTTTGTTTTTACAGCCAGCAAAACCCGGCAGGCGGCGGCCCGAAAGTTTTACGTTCTCTTTCCCTCTCTCTCTCTCGTTTTCTCTGTTTCTCTCTCGCTCTCTCTCTCTTACGTCTCTGTTCGGGTCTGTTGGTTTTGCACCACGTTCAAAGGCACGGCTCGATGGTGTATATATGCTTATAAGCTCCCGGTTTATTCCCCTACCCCCCCAGCCACCCACCCACCCACTCACCCTCTTAAAATGTCCTTCATCTCTTCACCACCGTGTTTTCCACGCCGCTCTCTTCGTGCATCGGCATGGCTTGCTATGGGTGTCACTTTAAACCGGGCAGAGTAAAGTGCCGAAAACTGCGTCACTTTTTCTTTGCAAGCGAAGCGCTGCTGGTGCCACTGCTGCATTCTGGCCAGAATTAGGCCACACCATCATCACTGCGAACACCACCCCGCGCACCGTTTTGCCTCCCTTCCCCCCCCAAACGGAGGTTCGTTTCAGTAGGGAATCGGCAAACGATGCGGTCGCACACCAACACCAGTGTGCAATCGTACTGTGAAGGTGAGGGGAGGGGAGGGAGGGGGGCGGGGGGGTAGATGGCGGGTGAGTTTCGTGACTCGGGGTTCGGGTAGGCTATTCCGCCGTCCCAGCAAAACGAAAGGGGCTAAGGAAGCACGGCAACTCTATCACATTGCTGTTGCTGTTGCTGTTGTTTGGCCACGGTTGGCTACAGATCAAATTAAACGAAAACATATAAACACACACCAAAAGCATACGCATCGTGTATGCGGGCCCCACCAAGCAAGGGAAACACGACAGGGCTCCTGACGCTCCATTTCGATCTGCTGCCTTCCCCTCCCTCAAGGCATCTGCTCTTGAGCCGCACACACTTCTGACGGCTGGAAAATTCTGTCGAACGGATTCTGTGCTAGCGCTGGCGCAACAGAGCAACGCATCCTTCACCCCACATTTTAGGCCTTCCTCTCGTTTCGCCCCTCCCTTCCCCCAGCACACCATTTAATGTTTAGGATTCGAACAGTTAGAATATAGGGACACGGCAGGATTATTTCCCACCATCATCCCATCCCCCCTTCCTCCTGTGTGGGAAGAAAGCTTTTCTCCGGATTCTAACAACTCCCCCTCCCACCCACAACGGACCGCAGGGCATGGGTCTGTTTGGACAGCAAATCAAAAACGAAACTGGAAGCGGGATACAAAAAAAAGAAGGAAACCGTTACTACAAACAACATCCCGTACCGCTGCATCAAATGGAATGGGTGGGGGGGGGGGTGATTTTTTATCTGCATACATATGCGTATACCTCCCCATTTGGACAACCCGTGAGCCGTTGGTGTCGGCGGTTCGCCGTCGCTTCTTGTGTGTTTTGCTGCTTATTTCGTTGCTGCAACTTAAACCAACCTCCGGATGGCGAATGGTGGAAGATCTTCTGGAGTAGAACGCCCCACACACACACACACACACACACACACACACACACACACACACACACACACACACACACACATACATAGAGCGTGGCTTCAGATGGTCCCGGCTTGATGGAAGAGGAATAATTTATAAAATTTTCAACCAAACAAGGCTCTCCACATCGCGACCCCCCCCCCCCCCGCCATGGATACACCATTATGAATTTTGAGGCTATTTTCCTACCCTAAACACGTCCTGGTTTTGTTTTTTTTCTTTTTGCTTTCTTTTTCGTTCACAAACCCATCTCCCAGCGAAGGAAGCGGTGGCAGCTCTGTCAGTCGGTGAAAGCATCCTCCAATGTCCGGGGCACACGCCCCCCCCTTTTCCCGTGCCACAGTGTGTGCGAATTGTGGCATAAAAAAAAGGTAGGTGTAGCGGCCCACATGAACAGCAACGCACACACCCGCACGCGGAATGAACACGGCGGGCCGATGAATAACATCCGAACGCTGGCCGTTTTGTGGCGCTTTGTTCTTTGTCTACCTTTTTGCGAGCCTCGCGAAGGCGCGCGTGTTGCGGATTGTTGTCCGTGTTGCGTGTGTCTCCTGCGTGTGCGCGCGCGCTCGTGTGTGTGTGCGGTGCGCTTTTTCCTGCTTGGGAAAAGTTTTCCCTCCCGACTGTCCCTGGGTTTTTGATGTTGTTGTTGCGTGGCCCTTTTTTTCTCTTCTCCCTAATGGGGGAAAGGGGTGGGAAGGGAAGGGGGGGGGGGGGGGTTTGTGGCAATGGAATTTCATTTGATGGAGGGGTGTGGAGGGGAGGAGGAGTTTTTCAATCTTCCATTCTTCCCTTCCCTTCTTTTCCCCTACGGTTTTGAGGGGGTTGGGTGGTTGGGTGAGGGAAAACACTCGCCGAAATGCTGGAACGGCCGGCATCCTGGCTCGCGCTACCGAGTACAGACACAATCAATACCACACAGCACGGCGCGCGCACACACACCAGCAGAGTTGTGAATGAAATGCCTCGAGCACTTCGGCAAGGACGGTGCGTGCGTGTGCTGCGATGCGAGGTATGCGCGAGAAAACGGAGCAGGTAATGGTTGCAACGGGATGACAAGAAAAAAACGACGGGAGGAGGGGGGGAGAGGGAACGTGGGTCGCACTAACGGGTGTTCGGGTATCCTCGCGGGATGGACGACCAATGCCGGAGCATGCGCGGCACAGTGGTTCGGACCGTGCTGGGCCGATTCGATGGGCCCGGGGACTGTGCATCTTTGTTCTTCTCACCCATAGATACCCGTCTCTCCCCCCCCCCCTCCTCACCCTACCCTCGTTAGCACGGCATAAAGACGAATCGGTGCCGAAGGAAGCGGGACCGAGCCCGACAGCACGCGACCGTCGGAGCAAAACGGTCGTCGTGCCTTTTGTCTGCCTGATCCTGGCACGAGCCCATCAGTTAGAGCTGTGTCCGCCTTACGGTTAGTACGATTTAGTTAGGACCCTTGTGCTTTGTGGCTATTATGGTATAGTTCCTGTACGTTTGCAAGCAAGAAAATTTGTATAATATTCCTTTAAAGTGCAACGCTAAACGTGTGCGATTTATGTTGTGTGTGTTTTCATTATGAGCCGTCATCAAGCCGTGCAGGGTTTTTAGACAGTTCAGCAAATAACTTCACACACGCAGGGCATTGGAGAGTGAGAAAAAAAAACACACACACACACACACACAAGGGAAAACATAAATTTTCCACTCACACACTCATACACTCACATACACGACTATTCGCACGAAAGCAACGCACACACATCATGGCAACCCTTGTGCTCACAAAGCGTCAGTGTGCGGACATAAAAGTCAAGTTGCACGGTGTGTAACGAACGGACAGCTCTATAAAAATTCCATAAAACCAACAAATAGAACATGAATGAACGTTGGTTGGGAGAAAAAAACCCCAAAAAACAGAGAGCAAAAAACAAGAAAACGCTACACCAATCGCAAGGATACGAATACCGCAGTTTGGCAGTGGATATACACCCAAGCAACGGTGTGCGTGTGTGTGTGTGTGACGGGTTGTGTTAGTGATTTTTCCTACAATAGCGAAAATAGCAACACCAGCAAAGGAACGGGTGTACGGAACGTGTTGATAACAGTGAGACCCGTTGTGTACCGTGTGGCCGTGCCCGTTATTAGCTCGGCGTTGTGTTGTTAATTGATGAAAAAAGGGAGGCTCGCCAAAATGCCGCAGAACACACCCCTTCCCCCCACCTCCTTCTCCTCTTCATTCTCCAGTCCGTTTTCTTTATACCATCGCCTCCCTTTGGGCCCTTTTATTTCGATCCCCCTTAGGGGCAACAAAAAAAAACTGGAACGGTCGAAGAAGTACAACAAAAAAAAACAGGGAATAACACACACACACGTAGAGCCCTGAAGTATTCGAAAGGAACAAAGGAAACGATGGCTTTTTTGTGAAATTTAATTTATGCTGATGTATGCCAAATCGGGGCGGAGAGCAAAAAAAAAAATAATGGAACGAACTACTAAGGACGTGTAAAGGTATATCCGCGAGTGGATGGCCAATGTGGTCAGGCAACACAGTGTGGTTGGTTCGCAGGACACGCGTTTCAAGCGTGAAACCCGCGCGTGTATGTGGCATTTGCAGTGGGCGACGCTGGCGACCTAACGTAGAGCACACTGGCACACACACACACACACATCCACTCACTAAAATGAAGTGGAAAACAATGAAAGAGTTGGCTGGAGCAATAACTGACCAAGTACACTTGTACAAGGATACTGTAACGAGAGACAATGAGAGAGAAGGAGTGAAACATACAGCAGACATAAGCGACACGCGACTGCCATTTGCACATTTTTTTTCTACTTATTGACATTTGAGATAAAAACACAAAAAAAAGAAAAGCAACAAGACGACAGAAAAAAAGGACAAAAGAGTAGTTTTTTTACTATTATGTTTTTTTTTTGTGCAGTATAATAGAGTGACGCTTTATACCGCTTTTTTGTTGTTGCACTTCTTTTTGTAGAATTCATTCATTCCATAATTTTGTTTTCATTCTTTTTAACGTGTCTCTTTTATAGTTTATCAAAGTTTAAAAGTTTTTCATTATCTCTTAATCAAACCCTGCATTTAAAGATGGTTAATATTATTTAAAATCTCTCTGCGACGATATTTTCCATTTACACGTGTGTATATGTGTGTGCCGTGTGTTCTATGAATGGTTGCTGTTGGAGAAATTTCTCCCAACTTTCTTGCGCATTGAAACAATTTTAGGGCTAGGCTGTCAAATTTGCCTAGTACCCCTGCAGCATCCGGTCATCGGACGAAAAAAGGCCGAGAACAAAGGAGACAAAGATTTGGTTGCTAGATTAGACAAGGTTGGTGGTGCAAGTGTGTTAGTGACTATTCGTACCGGTAAACCACCGGCATTCTTAGTGGTGCGGTTGCTTTTTAGTGCAGTTTGCGTTTCAATTTGTACACACACTAATACAATACACTTTACACAAAGGCACACTGTATTTGCTGAGCCTAAAAACCTTGCTATTGCTGAAGTAATAACAAAACACACAGAACCGCACGCGACCCCATTCATCCATCAATTACAAAAGAGGTATTACGAGGAAAATTCGTTCCTTCCAATCGTTTTCTCCAGTGTCCAATTGATCATTGATGCCGACGCGGTGCCGCAGCTAAACAGACAACAACAGGCGAACAAAAGGAAAAACGAAACAAAGTTATAACCCCCCCAACTCAACCAATCACCAAAAAACATTCTGCTAAAAAGCGTGCGTGCGTGCGTGAAGCCGAGAGAGAGAGAGAGAGAGAACCTATAAACCCAGAGGACCACAACCATATTGCATAGCAAGTAAAAGGAAGATAGTAGCTGTTTTATATTGACATTTTACAAAGAAAAGAAGTAAAAAAAACACACACACACACACATACACTCAATCGTGTGGTGGTAGTCAGCGAGTGGCAGAGAACGGGAAGGAACACAGCAGAGGAAAGAAGGCCCGAGTCCCCGACCATATCTCGGACGTACGCCGGGTTGCCAACAGACAGCTTGCCACGACAAACGCCGCTGCGCACAGCACAGCGACAGAGCGACGCGGGGCGGGCGTGATAGGCGGAGGCAGCAGCTACGAGCTCGGAATAGACGACACACAGACACATTTTGCCAAATTTATCCAGTGAATCGAAGAGCTGTCAGTGCTGGGGTACAGATACGTGCAGCCTGCAGGCACCACCATGCTGGCCATGTCGACGCTGATGATGCCGGCACCAACGATGGCGCTCGGCGCACCGCAGCTGGCGGTCGGCCCGCACCAGAAGCCACCGGAAGCGAAGCTGCTCGCCATCCATCCGGCACACACGCAAACGCAAACCACTCCTCAGCATCAGCTGCAGGCGCAACAGCAGCAGCAGCAGCAGCAGGCGCAACAGCAGCAGCAACAGCATCAGCAGCAACTTCAGCAGCTGTCTGCAATAAAGCAAGGTAAGGTAAACGACAGATCGAACCACATACAGCAAACTGACTCTTTGCCAGTCTCGTGTGAGATGAGCGCCCCGAATGGAAGGATGTGATTAGGAGGTATTCGCAGAACTCCGGGAAGGTGGATAAGATATACTTTGCAGCAATTGGCGTTTTGGGTGCGTACACACGCGACTTCCCCCGGGGTGGGAGTCCGAGGTGTTCGCACAGTTTAATGATTCAGTAAATAAACTTACATTTTATTTATGATCCCGGACAACGGCACATACCGGGAGGGGTCGTTGCCGGTGCGCTCGCTCTCTCGCTCGTGTGGTGTGGGATACGCATTGCAGTATTTACAACCGATAAACCTATGTACAAGCAAAGCAGCAGCAACGGCGGACGTGTGTGGAGTCGCGCCGTCCGGACACCGACGAGGCGCATTTGTCGTGCTCCAACATTTCCGTTCGAGTGTGACCGATCTTGCCGCGCTGGGAGGCACCCATGGAGGCTTGGCTAGTGGCACACGGCACATCATTATTGCCAATGGTGGTGTTGTGGTGTGCCACTTTCCATTGGCTTTTTTTTTCTCTCTCGCAACTCCTCTTCATCGTGTGGTTTATGTGCGTGTCAATCGGTCAGTGTGATTCCCCGCTCGGGTTGGGTAGTGGATGTCATCCGCAAAAAAAATGACACGATGTACTGATGTTCTTCTCTGCCTCCTTCTTGTCTACATCTTCTTGGTGGTGTGCACTGTATCCTCAGGAGGTCTTGCGTTTTTCGTCTCTGATGTAGTCAAAGCCTTCTATGACTAGTTTACGTACCTACTAATCATGCTTCGCGGTCTTGCCCTGTTGTAGGAGTCGTCAGCCATTTTTTATCCAAGGCTTTCTCTGGCGGACGGATCAACGCCATCACTCCATCTCAATTCCATGTGGACGACCTAGAAGGACCTCACGGGGTGAGTCGTCCGGAGTCATTCTCATGACGTGACCAGCCCACTGGAGCTTGGCGAGTCTAATCCGCTGGTCGACAGTAGGTTCGCCGTACAGCTCGCCGTAGAGCTCGTCATTCCAGCGACACCTCTGTTGCCCTTCTGTCCGTGCCTCCTCTGTCCATGTGGAAGACCTAAAAGGAATTCACGGGTTGAGTCGTCATTCACGGGGCCAAAAACCATTCTTAGCATCTTCCTTCTCGAACGAGTATAAGAGGGTTTTCCGTCAGTTTTGGACAAAAGTGCATGTCTCGGAGGCGTATGTGAGTACTGTACTGGGGCTTTATATAAGCTCTATATCGAGTCCCTGCTTCGTTCGTCGTGGTAGGGGTGTTTGGAATTCTTTTCACTAGTTTTACTCACCCGAATATTGCTCGATATTCACATTTCTTGAGGTCGGAAAAATTTCTTCTTGATGGGATTTTGGACCACCCCGGCCGTGTAAGAATACTGATACGATACCACTGGTCCATTGTGGCCTACTATGTGAGCAGTGTTAATAGTTGCTAAAATGCTTAATTGTAAGCGAAGTAAAATCATCCTACAGTCGCAATCAATTTACTAATCTTAAATCACCAATCGTACATTTCCGATGGTTTACACATGTAATCCAGCATTCTTATGAAGCATCTAGCATTTTTATCAAACTTTTTTCCTTTCCTTTCCAGAGCATTACCACATATTCGTGGGTGATTTGAGCCCGGAAATTGAAACGCAAACACTGAAGGAAGCGTTCGCCCCGTTCGGAGACATATCGTAAGTATATGCGCACAGGTCCACCCAAGGCCATTATCCTTTCTTCTTACTCAAGGCAATGGCACGAGCAATTGAATCCCGTACTTCTTTTACTTACTCATTTAGCGTGAATGTTAGGTTAGGCATTTTTGCGGTGACTTTTTTTTCCTCTCTCTCTCAGTTGTTATCTAGCTCAGTGCTCCAAACGCGTTCCATAAAAGCGTGAGCAATTAGTTTTAAACTTTTTGTTTTTTTCTCTGTTCGTTTCATTTGTTTGTTCGTGACAAAATGGCGGTCGGGCCTCCGTGGCACATCAAACAGACTCGCTTGGGTTGAACGGGGGGAACGAGGTCTCGCCAGTCTTTGGAGCCCGGGACAGCTTCATTAAGATGCTGACGTTCCTTCCGCACACGGCTCCAACCGAGAGTGCTCTCGGGGGAAGTTCATCGTTTGTTTGTGTTTTTTTTTTGTTTTAGAATAAGAAAGTTTGTTTACTTGAACAGAAGTATCGTTTTCTTTTTTGGGGGTTTCTTCTACGCTTTAGACATAAACCGTACCCATTTCGCCAATAATAATGTACCGTGTTGTACTGTTTTCTGCTTCAAATATGAGTTTGATTTAGAATTTTATCTCACCCACTCTCTCTTTTTCCTGCTCCATTCGGGAGCATGTACACGTGTTTATTTTTTTCGATATGAATCTTCTTTCGTTTCGATTTGTTTTTTCTTGTACTTTCAACTTTACAACGATACCTTCATCCATGTTTTTAGCTTCGTACATAATTCTTATATCAAATCAATAATCTGTAGGCTTTAGGCGTTTTTGTTCATTGTATTAACTGTTTGTTTTCTACCGAACCTAATGAATAATTTACCAACATGCAACTTATATATATATATGCATATATATACATCTACGGCATCCAATTTGTGTATATATGTATGTATACTTATTCATATATATATATACATAAATTTACCAAGCTTTCTTCCTCGTTGTATTCGTCGTGCTGTTTGATGGTTTGTTTTACCTTTTAGGCAAATAATAACCGGCTAAGCTCGGTGGGTGCAGCTTTCAAGCGAAACCCGCCCCCCCCCACTTTCATAAGCACTGCTTCTAGAAGTATGGTGTGTTTTGTTTCCCAGTGTTAGCGAATATACCTATACATTTACACATATATATATTTATATAAACATTTCCATATTTTAACAAAACCTATATCTAAAGGCGCCGTTTAACAAAAAAAAACGTGTACTAGTGTACTTTTCCTACCTCTGTATGTTGTTTCGTTCTTCAGTTTTCGATGTAAAATATGTTTGGATGTGGTTTTTGTTTTGGTTTTTTGTTTTTTTTTCCGTTCCTTTCGTGCGTTCTTGCCACCTTTTATCGCCGATCTACAACTGCTACAATAGACTGCGATAATAGACTGCAGTTTATACTTTAGACCCCAAGAATTCCCACCCCCCCCACCTCATTTTCATATTTTATGCCACCTTCCCCTCATAGTGTGTGCAATGAACAATTTTTTTTTTCTTCAAATCTCCTACTGTACGTATTTATATACTAATAGTCAGCTTTTCCTGTTTTTCGTTTTTAATTCCCGTACACTCTAAATATGTCGAATAATGTTTGTGTTAGCGCGTTTTTAGGCTCTATGTTGCTCTTGGTCAGCCTAGTTGTGCTCGATAGTGTCTATCCTCACCCTTGGATCCTACTCCCGATGCAATAAAGTTCCAGTTTTGACAACCCCCCCCCCACCCCCAGCATTGACAAATGTGTGGAGCTGCAAAAAAAAGCTCGGAATTGTGGGAACAGTACTGGGCAGCTGGGCAGCTCATATGTACTGTCGACCCCCACACTGTGCCTCCATAGTTCGCCGTCATCACGCGTGGTTTGTCGCACTCGTACAACGCATGCTCGCCCGGCGAGCCCATGCCCAATGCAAAACCGGTGGTGTTGGTTTGTTTTTGTTTCACCATTACGCCCCTCGCCCCCCCCCCCCCCCTCACCTCCCCTTTACCGTTTTTGCTCCAATGCACTGAGGGGTTTTCTGTCTCTCCACACCCATAAAAGCGTTTTCTCGCTATGATTGCTCATTTGTTTCGTTAAATTTTTCGGAACATCCTCAGAGCAATGATGTTGCTGGTGGCGTTATGCAGACACGCCACGTTTACGTGGGCTTAAACTCCGTGTACGTGGGCTTTAACTCTGTGTGAGCGTGTACCTTTCGGCGAACCAAGTATGTTCCACACGCTAGAAACACTGCATTAGGTTCGAATTTTAAGAGTTACAAGCACACAACAAGATGAATTTAGCAAAACACAAATCGAAATGACAAATAAAAACTCGCGATTTTTTGCGCGGGGACCGCCAAAAGCCGTCAACTGTGCTTGCGCCTTTATAAACTTCACAAAACAAAACCAAAAAAAAAACAACAAAATCTTCCAATCTATTCTCGTGTTTGCATAAATAACTCACACCCAACCCCCCCTTTTTTATAGTGATTGTCGCGTTGTTAGGGATCCTCAAACATTAAAATCGAAAGGATACGGATTTGTTTCGTTCGTAAAGAAAACGGTAAGTAATGTTCCAATCTTTCTAATATCTAAACTTAAAAAAAAAAAAACAAAAAAGGACAAATTCTAAAGGAAGCTAAAACACTTAAACGGCAGCTAGTCAAACGCACTACTGGCGATTGTGAAAGCAAATCAGGAAAATTAGTTTTGTAAAAGTGGGCAACAAACTTGATTAGTAGGTTGAGGACGTCGAGAAATATGTTGAAGATGGGAATAGAGAACAAAAACATATAAAAAATGACACACAAGAAGACAAATAATCACATCACAAAGTTAGAACTGTATAAAGCAAACATATAAGCGTTCCGAACAGATTTGCAAACACTTTTGCCATGCATAATATCTACAAAAAACATTGAATCAATACTAAAACGAAGGATTATAAATTAAAAAAAAAAGCTACAACTGCTACAATTTGGAAAATTTGAAGAGAAACAAAACAGTTGATACAAGATAAGAAAAATAGAACAGCAAACAATCACAAACCAAGCAAAATGATGAGAAGATTGTATCAGTTAAAACCCAAACCAACCACTAACCAATTCTAGGAAGCGGAAAATGCAATTGCGGCTATGAATGGGCAATGGCTTGGTTCGAGGAGTATTCGAACAAATTGGGCAACTAGGAAACCGCCGGCTAGCAAAAACGAAAGTAAGTATCCCGTACGCACGAACGAACTGCATCTTCGAACTGCAATTGTTTTTTTTTTTTTATATATCCTTAGTGTGTAAGCAACCAAAACAAACCAAAAAACAAAACAAAGCAAACGCAGAGAGAGAGAGAGAGAACGAGAAAGAGAGTGCGAAAGAGAGTTTGTGATCTTGCCTCTTTTGCGTACATTATGATTGTGATTTGATTATTTATTTTGGCCTATTTTTTCTATGTTATTAATTTTCTTTTGTGTTTTCTAATGGTATTTGGCCTTTTTGCGATGGCAAATGGAACAGTTGGAAATAGGTTTATTATGTTTTTGGTTTGTTCGTTAGTACTTCGCGCGCAACGGTTTTCTGTGGTTCGATACAAAAACAAAGGTGTCAAAAATACTGTTTACACAACGCCGACTAGCACGAACGTTTTCCGATCCGATCAGCATTTGCGCAAAGCAGGCGGGAATGAAAAGAACGATGCCTGTAGGGTACTAGGCAGCTAACAAAATGATCTAGTCGTCCATGGGCGACGGGTTTTTGGGACAGAAAGGCACAATGATCGAGCCACACTCGATAGGGCAAAACCAACCGAAATTAATGCATGTTTTTTTTTTGTTTTGTTAAATAACCGAACGTTAAATGGGGTTTTGTGTAGTTTTTTTCCGGTTCTTTCATTCTTTTTTCACCAAATGTTGTGGGCCTCCGTCGTTTCTCCGGTTTCCCCCCTGCTAGGGCCGTGAAGTTTTTGCGAGGTATTTGCATTTGTTTCGTGTGCGTTTTAATTTACTGTCGATTTTTGTTTAGTTTATTCGTTTAACTCTTCCATAAACGACTCCCCCGCCCCCCCCCCCTCCTCCCTTTCCATTCTTCCAGCCCCATTCCTCACTACACCGCCCCCGCGGAAGATGGGTTCTCTTGCGAATGTGCTATCCCCCTTTTTTGGCGCGTGGATGCAGCTACGAAAGCAAAAAAGCTCTTTGTGAAAGCCCTCTGTTTTGGCAGACAGACACATATTCGTGTGGCACACGACTCATTCGACAATCCACGAAAGCGAACGATCAAATGTCCCGGCCTTCCTTGATCTTTGTTTTTGTTTTTACCACCATGATAACACCACACGATGATGATGCTGATGATGATGATAATAATGATTATTATAACCCTTTTACCCTTTATTACAAAAAAAAATAATAACAAAACAAACAAAACAAAACGGAAACTAATTCTTCAACTTATCTGTATAACCCACGCCTATTGCAGTAGAGCTTTAAGCTTGAATTGAACCCAACACAAACATTCACAAATAAAAAAAAAAACTGTAGACCTATTAACCTGCGTGCGGCCAGAAACATATGCTTTATGTAAGTTCACGGTGCATGTACCGCATAAAAATTTAAAAAAAATCTATATACATTTACCACTACTATTTCTTTTCCCGATTCTTTTCCAAACCTCTTAGTTTTTACATAATATCGATATCTTGTTTTTACTTTACTACCAGCTACTCTCCTACTCTAATACACACATTCTTTCACTTTCTACTATTCTACCTACCGCCCCACACTTCATTCGCCTTTTCGTTTTACTCTCGTTTCATTTACGTTGTTTTGTTTCTCTGTTGTTGTTTTCTGTTTTAATTTAAATTATGCCTCATTTATGAATGCTGGCTTTTACGTATTTTTACTTGTTTTCTTTTTCTTCTCTTCATGCGACTTTTCTCCTTTTTTTTCTTTTTCACTTGTTCCGGTGCGTCATTCTTGCTTTTATTTTTATGTCATTTCCTTTTCGTTTATCATGTTTGGATATTAATGTATATATATTCTCGTGAATCTGTTACTACCTCAGTTTGTTAGTTCGTTTGCTAACTGTTTGTGAAAGATTTATGCATTTTTCCATACTTTTTCTTCATTAGTATTATTCATTCTTCATCCTTCTGTCCCTATTGCTATTAACAAACCATCTTAACACACACACACCCACACACCCTCATATGTCTACATGCACGCACAAACAAACACAAAAACACGCGTTTTCTTCATCTACACACACACACACACAAAACACGCAAAACTGTGACACGAAAAAAAAACCCTCCAAAGAGCAGACAGAGTGCAGTGTCAATAGTTGGTACTGGGTAGAATCTCATTAGCAGATTTTGCCCCCCTGTGTACATATTGTTTTCGTTTTTCGATCTTCGAGCGATGTGTATAGCCTTGTAATGCTGTAAAACATTCCGTATATATTCCTTCTGGGTTTTTTGTTTGTTGTTTTGTTCCGATACAATTTTCGTTACCAATTATTCGTCAATAACTACTACTCTCTAGTTCGATATATCAACCACAAATATGAGTGTTGTATATTCTCATTTTGTTTTTTTTTTCTGTTTGTTTGTTTTTATTTGTTCTTTTGTTTTCTTCAAACTATTACGTACTCTGTAGATTGTTTATTCGATTCGCATGCATGATCAATGTCCAAAATAAATTCAAAGCAAAAAAACAAAAAGCAGATCTACGTACCGATATCTAACACGATGGGCCGTGTTCAGTACCGCTGTGTCCGTCCGTTTGCCCGGGCTTTCTGCAGGCCGGAATGTTCGTCGAACGGTTCCCAAACATTTGTCCGCCGTTCCGCATAACCATTTGGAAGTCACTGTTTTCTTGTCCTGGTGTGCAACAAAGCAAGTAATTTTTCCACGTGCCTAGCTTCAGAACCGGCCAAACCATTTCTGTTTCTGTTAGCTGTTTTGGTTTGTTTTTGTTTATTTCCTAACCTCCCCCCCCTCCCCCCTCCCACCAACAATTGTTACTATCACTGCTACCGCTAATGCTAATGTTACTACTATTCACTACTGCTCAGTGCGCGTTGTGTGACCGGTGTTGTGTAGTAGCGTTTGTTCCGAACGGATTGTTATTCTTTTTTTTTCATTGTATACGGTGTGTCGTACTACTTTAGAGTGCTTACTGTGCTTTTCTGTTTTGATTTTTAACGCAACTGATTGTCACTCCCTGGTCAATTTCGTTTTCCAAGGGGGGAGGGAAGGAGAGAGGCAGGGGAAGTGACTTCGTCGGACCAGTGCGGCTAAGTTGGTGCGCGTAGTGGAAGCGTTCTAGGTGTGCATCTTCCAAAACTTCTGCTTGCACATTTGCTCCTTTCCCCCCCTTTAATGCTACGCTAGTCAGAGAGACCAACATGGACTCCACTCAGCTGACCCCAGCTGACTGTGTGGCGTGTGTACTAAAAGCGAGTTGGTTGAAACTGCAACGCAAGAAAGCGAACACAAAACTCAGCAACACTATATTGCCCAATCGGAGCTACCCAAACAGAGAGAAAGAGAGAGAGAAAGAGAGAGGGAGCTTGCTTCATCGACACCCGGGAGCTCTGTGCCGCGAATAGGAAAACAAAGGGCAACTATTCGATGTTTTTTTTTCTAAATGCTTCAGGACAAAAAACCACCACCGAACCACACAACCAGCTTCCAAAGTAAATCTTAATTCCCTGTGAAGCCACGACAAAAGCGCAAGATAACAAAGTAAACAAAGAAACGCCATTATTGCCTTGTACTGCTGGCAGTGGGTTGTGGATCAGGTGGATCGAGACTTCGACACGCGGAAACAAAAAGTTGAACTTAAAAAAAAAAAATAATAATAATAATATGCCCCATTATCACACAACAAAAGTATTTGAATGTGTTTGGTGAAACGTTAGCTGACCTAGTTTCTAACAGTATTTTTCTACCAATTTTCTTTAACTCCCTAACATTACAAGCTTATTAAATATTAGTACTATACTTCTTCGAAATTTTATTAATAATACTTCATATGTATAGTTTTATACCCTTTTTTATTATTAATAACCTCATTATATGCATATATCAATATATATATATAAATAATATACTTTACCAATACGTCCCTCCAATATATTCGTGCGATATACTTTTGCTGATTGGTTTTGTAACAACTTACATTCAAACTCACATGCACACACCACTCCTTGCGTCAAATGCTATATAGAAAGGAAACAGAAAAGAAACCCCAAAAACAACAATAACAATTATATATATACCACCGAAGAATGATGGATGCCGTGTGCCGCCCGTACCCGGCAATTACTTACCGTAGAATGGCTTTCGATGTCTTTTTACTAGCATTTTCTTTCATTCTTACTCGTTTGTTTTTGCCACTAAGCTTTGGAATGGGTGTGTGTGGGTAGTGGCTGTCTGCAAAGTAATACTAATACTACTACTACTACTATTACTACTACTAGCTGTCAATACGTTTTTAGTGCGTTGGATATATGTAAACACGGATCGTGCGTTGGGCAGCAGTTTGAGTTGGTGCGTCGTACAGCGAGGATCGGGGAAAAGTTTCCCACACAAGCTAGTGATGTGCATACTGTGTAAGAACGAATGCGTGAGTTGGGTCTTAGTGATTTGCGTGCCACTACGTGCGGATTTATGGTAGGTGATTTAATGGTGGCCACCGTAAAGAATTTAATCGCTCCATAACTAACTTTTATCGAGCTCATGAGTTACATCTAAATTTAGCTACGTTCTAATCACACGTCGCTACTATTGGATCACCTGCCACTAAGATCGAAGCACACGTCACCATCATCGAATCGCAATCGCAACTATGTACGAATTTTGACAGCTCAAGCGGAATACATTAATCCCACACTGGTTCGCGGACCAATTCGTGAGATCGTATTACGGCTTGATCCGAACCACTTCGGATCGCCTAATTGTTTCTCTTTGCAAATCGAACTTTGCTTGGATAGTCTGCGAACTTCACTCACCGTTTTTTTCGAGTTTCAAGTTCGATGTGTGTGCTACTAGGCGAAGAGTTGATCTTTCGTTTAAACCCCTCTTTCTCTCGTTCTATCTCTATCTCGCAGTTCGATAAATCCCTACGAGCAATGGATGTCATCCTTTCTCGCTATCTTTAACTAGCAATCAAACCTACCATGCATGGTTTAGCTAGATATTTAGTTCGCCGGTCTTGAAATGTATTTCTTGTCCTATGAAGGCTAAAAACGTAAATCCGCTGGCCCGATATGATGTTAGCGACAAGTTCATTAGCTTTTTCGCTGGGATTTTGGCCTCGGGCTGAGTTCGTTGACGGTGACACAAGTTCGCAAACAGTTCCCATCTGTTATGCGGGATTGAGGTAACCCAAGGTCGCTAGAGCAAGCACGATACGTGGAGAGAAACAGTAAGGATGGTACTCCATCCCAGTAAGCGCGGCTCAACCCGCACATCACTAGTTCACGATCAGCACGACTTCATACACTGTTCCACCATTCCAGCTGCTGGTCTACGCGCATTTCCGTGCCCGGACACAACTACTCGCACAGCCTTCAGTAAAGCGTAGTATATATACATATTTGTTTAAAAAAAAATTACGTCCTTCCTTTCAGACGATCTGTGTTTTGTTCGGTTTTTTGTCGGGCATCTTAGTGCTGTGTATGTTGTTTGTATCATATAAATATATACAATATTCGTTTCACTACTTTACTTAGCATTGGCTGCAAGGGATGCTGTGTGTGGATTTTGCATTTTTTTTATAATCATTATTCCGAATCAAATCCAAAGTACTATTTTCTCTCTAGTTTGTTTTTTTTTTCAACCATGTGAGCGCTCGAATGTAAAACGCACACACACACACAAGTTTAATTCCATTTGGTTTTTCTTTTAATGTCAAATTATCACATACATACACAACTATCAAGCGCAGGAATGTGCGCCACCTTACGGTCGATGTTAACGATTGTCTTTTCTACCCGTGCCACAACCCTACCAACCCGACAACCTTCCCACCACCACCACCATCACCTGCCGCTTCCTCGTGCTCCATGCTTATCCCCCCGCCCACCTTCCCGCGTGCCATTTCAGTCAACGCAAAGCCGCTGACATTTGATGAAGTGTACAATCAAAGTAGCCCGACCAACTGCACCGTCTACTGTGGTGGCATCGGTGGCACTTTGGCTGGCGGTTTGAATGAAGACATTTTGCAGAAAACGTTCTCCCCGTTCGGTACCATACAGGAAATACGGGTGTTCAAGGACAAAGGCTATGCGTTCGTAAGGTATGTAGTTGGGCGGAACGTGTGTAGACATGCTGCTGACCAAGTTCACTTTTCAGATTCTCGACCAAAGAGGCTGCCACGCATGCGATTGTTGCCGTGCACAACTCGGAGATCAACTCGCAGACGGTCAAGTGTTCGTGGGGCAAGGAAAGTGGCGACCCGAACAATGCGCCCTCGTTGGCTAGCCAGGCCCTCAGCCAGACTGGGTTTCCGTTTAATACCGCCTACGGGCAGCAAGTAGCCGGCTACTGGTATCCGCCGGCACCGGCATACCCGGCAACACCAGCACCGGCGGCCACACCGCTACAGGGCCAATTTCTGCAGGGCATGCAGGGTTATACGTACGGTCAGTTTGCCGGCTATCAGCAGGGTTACATGGGGTAAGGTTATCGCGTCACGAATTCGTCCATCCGTGTGTAACATTATTCCATTTCGCTTTTTTTTTCAGCATGGGCATGCAGATTCCCGGTGCCTGGCCTGCTGTACCAGCGCAGGCGCAGCTACCTACTGCGGCCCAGCAAATTACGGCCCAGAGCGTTGGCGGTGCATTGCCCCAAACTGCCGGGGTCGTCGCGTACCCGATGCAACAGTTCCAGGTGAGCACACCTACAAATGTAGCACACCACTGCTAGCACTGACGCACACTGGCCAAGCACTCTTGCTCAATCTCCACCCAAATGTACCATTCGCAGCCGGGCTTGTTGCACCAAGTGTTGCACGCTAAAACTGTCTAGAAAGCTTTTCCGGGCGAATCCACCCGCGACTCCGACTCTCGCCTCTTAACGCCGTCCTTCCTCTAGTTACATCGCAGCTGCACAGTGCGCAGTTCCGGGTACTTTGTGTTCTGTTCGTCATATTTCGTTTTTTGTTTGTTACTATCATTCAAAACGTTTACCATTGCTTTACACACATGTTCGAACTTCACAGCCGCACAGCGTTAAATGGCACACAGTGTACACGTTATCACGCGTTATTACATTTCGTTTTCTACGATGCGATTTGTCCGCGATTCCCGCGAAACTTCCCTGCCATCATAGCTTAAATTGATAAAATCCTAAGTGCTAAGTTAATAATTTGTTGAGACGTTCCTGGAAGCAACAAGTCTTTTCTGCGATAGAAATAACGTATGCATTAAAAATTGGGTAGATTTCGAATCGTGATTTAAAACTAACAATTGTATTACGATACTGTTGGGTCTCCTTGAATCTGATGTTTAACTAGACTATTAGTAGAATTCCTCAACATTTGGCTAAAGTGCTATTTGCCACCTGGCCTGAACGGAAGCAAAGATCATCGAAAATATTAATTGTAGCCTGCGATTCAGCTTTTTGGTGACTGGTGTTTCCGATTTGGACCTTTTGAGACATCACTAGAGAAGATCCTTGAGGTTATGAATGGTCTAATGGCTCTTTGGTGAAGTATTTATCTTCCTAAATGATTTCTTGGCTTGAAGGGCCAAGGCTATATCCCAAATCACCTCAAACTCTAAGAGATAAAATCATTCTTTTTTGCTAATCGTTGATCACACCTTCGTTGAGAACATGGTGTTTTGAAGTCGTCAATGTTTATTTTCTTTTTGGAGACCTTTTCTACAGTCTAAGGAAACTTCTCTACTCAAAACACCTTTCGCGACGAACGAGACTATGAGACTATAATTTATATAGTTCCATTACTCACATACGCCTCTGCGACATGGACTTCCATTTCCAAACTGACGAAATGCTCATAACCGCGTTCGAGAGGAAGATTCTTAGGAAGAAGGATGTTTGGCTCCGTATGTGTGGAAGGACAATGAAGGAGCCAGTACAATGACGAGCTCGACGTGCTGTACAGCGAATTTACTGTCGTACAGTGGATTGGAATTGCCAGGCTCTGGGTGAGTTGGTCACATCATGAGAGTGATACCGGACGACGCAGCCCGTAAAATCCTTTTAGGATGTCCACATAGACAGAGGAGGCGTGGCAGGCCCAAATTGAGATTTAGTGATGGCTTTGATGCGTCCGGCATAAAGGCAGGGATAATGGATTGGCTGACGACGAGGATCGACCGTCAGCTGTTTAGAGAACTCTTACAGGAGGCAAAGACCGGGAATCGGTCGTAGCGCCTGATAAGTAGTAAATAAGAAGGACTTTTAAGTACTTTTAAAACTTTAGTACACGCATATATTAGCCATGCAGAGTCAACTTTGGCATAGCAATATCCATCATGTTCAAGTATTTCTACAATGAATAATTTGCTCAATTTTCTCCAACTTCTTTGGAGATCAATAAGGAGTTTTACTCTCACCTTTCGGCTTTGTTTTCTACAGCACTTTATGTTCTCGTATGTCATTGATTGACCGTAGATAGGCGTAATGTTTTAAGATCTGGCCTTTCTCCAGGAGTAAGATATCTGTAGAATGGCTGTTGTCTGTGCACAAAAGCTAATGAAAATTAACATGCCACTGCCACCTATGTGGCAGAGAACTCATACAGCAAATCGCTGAACTCTGTCCATTTTTAATGCATTCGTTAGCGGTAGCTTCATTGATTTCTCAGTACAGCAGAACTGAATTAACTACCCCAAGCTCTAGGGAGTTTCTAGTGCCAAAAGGACGAAAAATAAAACTGTGTACTACAGCCTTCCAAAACGCATGATTGTCCAATGAAACACCACCCATTACCACACATCTCGTTTGTGAACAAAAACCCACTGCATCTAACTAACACATTCAACCAACCGAACCGTTTTAATATATTCCATTTTTCCTCCTACCTACATTTCAGTTAGCTGAAGACGAATGGTTAGCGCCAAGTCTTCTAGTGTAGCTTCCCTGATGGCCATCACTGTGCGGCTGTGTCTCACAGCGTAATTAGAGTGCAGAGTATTTGAAGATTTTTGACACAGAAAAAAAAAACCCCGAACCCCAAAAACACAAATCAGCCTGTTCATCTGACTATGTAACACTCACACACACACACACGACAGACAGTAGCGCGAATACGATTCGGTGGTACAAAACGCAAGCAAAAGAAACAAAATGTGAAGCATCTACTACTGCACAAACGTGCGGCCCTGCACCGCATGGTTGTGATGAACTAGCAAATGAAACGACGTGAGACCAGAACAACAAACAAACGAAGAAAAAAATAAATAAAACAAAGTAAAAAGTACAGCAAAAAAACGAAAAAACGAAAAAATGAAACCAAAAAAAAAAACAAGTAACTGATAACTATGACGAAGAAATGGTGCAGAAATAGTTAAAGAACGTGACAGGAAGAACAGGCAAATGGTGTGCAGTGGAGAAATTTGTAGGCTACCCGGTCGGTAGTCTCTGACAGCGTCATCACTTAATCCAATCATCACGTCAATAATAACTGTGGCACACACAGCCCAGAACAACACATTACCAGGACACGAGGGCGAGGCATGTGAATGGACGGATGACGGCGCGAGGCACATACACGCAGAGAGCGAGGGCACTAAAATTTTACTCCTGATATTTTTCATGATAGATAGTACTCATTAAATGGAAAACCGAACCACACTGTACGCCTCTCGGCACACCCCACACGTGCGAGAGGGGGGGTGCGGGTGCGGTGTGAAGTGGCATTTACATGGCGAAACTGATTTTTACAGCCAGGAAGTGCAACGCAGCACCCAAACGGTGAAGAGTGAAAAAGATAAAACCCGATATAGAAAAGCGTTCCGTACGGCTTCGCATTCAGAAGCTACAGTGTGTCTGTGTGTGGCACCACGAAACGTCTCTTTATCGCAGGTGTTCACCCCCGGGAAGGCAACGTGCAGGCAGACATGAAATAGTAGAGTAGATTGAGCGAGAACAGCCTGCTGTACAGAGCAGCCTGGCAGGGTGTAGTAGAACAACGCACGTTGTGAAAACAATAATGATTCGTCCAACAAACGTTAAACTGACCGGTGTAAAGACATGACCATTTGAGGAAAAACAAAAGCTAAGAAGATTATTGCAAACGGGCGGCTGATGAACCCGGCTGACGTTTTGATCTAACGATGACTTTGGTAGATTTCGGTTTCAGGCAGGTTGTAAATCGGTTTACCATTTTTTTTGTTAACAGTTGTAGTTGTTATTTTCTTGACTTGTTTTTTTTTTTGTCATTTTTTGGAAGATACTAGTAGTGCTCAGGAAAACATTTAGCTTTCTTTTTTGTTGCGGTATGATGGGAAAAATAGTTTCTCACGGCAATGATGTCCACTCGGTGCAAATGCAGAAAGTTTATGCAAGACTGAGGAACAAGGAGGCGCATATGGGAAGAAGATATGTCAGAAGCAACTTAGGTAAACACCTACTTTTTATCCGTCTAAATGACAGTTGCACAATATCAATTCAATCCAACAAGAAGGAAAGAAACTTCCATTGCGCGTTTGAACCACAAAAAAAAGCCAGAAATGTCTAAAGCTGGAGCTCAGAGTAGATGGATGTTAAATTTGATTGTGTATTCTTTATACTGTATTATTTTTAAATTTCTGTGAGGATTTTCCCACTCAACTTAACTGCAATAAGTAGTAAAAATATTGTGTTGTGATTGCCGTTAAGAACCTCTATTTATAAAACATACTGTTTAGATGTTTATTAACTATTCTTTAACTTTACCGTATATGAACACTGCTACTACTGATGCTAACCTGCCAATAGAGACGTTACAATACTCAGTTGTACCATAACTGCGAAACCGTTTCATATACATTCCAAAAAAAAAAGAAAGTTATATTTTTGCCATACCGTTTAGTAATTTCCCTACGTTTTTCTATCCCCCTCCCCCTCGTTTACCGTGACAAGGTGTAAAGTTTTTTTTTGGGTTGTTGTTGTTGTATTGACAACACCTGTAGTTCCATTTCCGATTTGCCGCAGATGGACACTACCGCGAAACAAAACGTAATGGTAATGGTATGCGGGGAACGGTATTAAAAAATTCCAAAACTGCTATATATATTTTTTATTATTTTACCAATTTTTGCGAATATACAATGTTTTATATGAACAAAAAAAAACGAAGCGTGGCAGCGGAAAAGGAAACACATTTGTTTAGACCAAATATTTTTAAAATAAATGAAAAAGAAAACAACAGTGTCAATACAATCAAAATTGCATAGAACAAAACGAAGAAGAAGAAGAAAATACATTCATTTGAAACCATTGTGATGAAAAATAAAACAACTATAACACAACAAGATAAACATAACACATTGATTCACACACAGAAGCAGCAAACCAACAAAAAAGAAGGCAATGGATGACGAAATCCATAACACTGGTAGATGATGTTTACTCAAAGAAGAAAAGAAAAACCGGAATGATAAATTATATTGACGACTAAACAAAACAATACATATATATATATATGAAGGTAAATAAATATATATAATTATATATATATTATATATAGAGGAGGCTCACGAAGCTCCAGAATTAAACATACACTTATACATATACACAAAATAGATAGGAGATATTTAATTAACTGTGAACAATTTACCAAACAACAACTGCAACATAAACAGCAAAAACAAAACAAGCGGAACGGGGAAAATATATTGAATCGTATTGAGAACTAGAGAACTACAACAGAAAAAAAACATAGATAAATATGGATGGTTTTGATGGAATGCAAAACATAAGCAAAACAGCAAAAACATCTATACCACGAACAGAACAGACATAGAGGTTACACAAGTATATTGCAAAAAAAAAAAAAACAGACCGTTTGAACTGTTCCATTTTTTCTTGAGTACCCAAAACACAAACACAAAACACACACTCACACAAACATACACACTATCGAAGTAAATTGCAAAACTCGTAAAATAAAGTAAAGAGTTAGTGAATAGTGTTTAAAAACATAACAATGGGGTTTAAACCTAGAAACAAAAGAAAAAAAACGCGTAAAGTTAAGCAACACATTAAAAGAACTAAACCGAAACTGCAATCAAATAAGAAAAACAAAACACAACTAATAAAACGAACACACACTCGATAGCAAAAACAGAAACCAATCAAACAAGAGCAAATAAAACAAAACCTTGAAGCAATTATTCAAATAAACGTCAGCTAACGCCAACGGTGAAGCATTTAATAAACGAAGAAGAAAACATAAGAAACAACCAAACGAATGTTAAACAAGGTAGTTGGTAAATCGACAAAAAGCTTCGAAAAGAGATCGCAAAACAGCACCATGAGTCGAGATCGATCACGATCGACGGATGAAGGACGCATTAGTTGATGGGAGAATGAGAGAGAGAACACAATTGTTCACCATGTAACCATTCCATGGAGCAAACCTGGAAGCTAACTATCTCGCTATCTCTCTCTCTCTCTCTCTCTCTCTCGTGCCCTTCCCTGAGGAGCTAGACGAACGAAAGTAAAAACCCAGTCAAAGCGATCATGTGCGCCGGGTTAGTATGAATGGTAGAAAGTAAATACGTCTGTACATTGTAGATGCACATCATTTTAATGTATTTCGTTTCGAAAGCAACCAGTTTATGCTTTGTAACGTAAACCGTGTTTCAGTTGTTAGTGCGTTGCTTTGGACCAACTGCGTAACCAGTTGCAATTAGAATATGAGTTGGGAAAAACAGATTTGATTTCTTTGTATGTGCGCCGGTATGGTGAAGTAAACAAAAAAAAATCAATTTCTACTCTAGCAATTAAACAAAGAAACAAACAAACAAACGTGACCAGTAGTGACCACATTTCACGATTGTGACGATGATAAACTAGGTTGGTTGATGTGAGAGACGATTTGAGCGGCGAAACGGCGGCAAAGAAAATAGTAATGCAAAGCAAACAAGTCTTCTTACTATTGGACGAGATCCCTAAGACACATTAGAGGAGATTCCCATATCTCGTATATTAAAATAATATATTTACATATATACACGAGTCCCTGAAACAAGCAGCAGAAGCAGCGGAGCAGGAGGAGGAAAAGGTGTTTGTTACTTTATTTACAAACTATTGAAACGATATTTGATTGGATTTTCAGTTCGCGTGTCCGTCAGACGTTTTTTGGAGGATGGTTTTGAGTTTTTAGATAAACATATATATTGCCTATCGTTTGGAAAACCTACCTTCAGCCAAAAAAACGAAACGAGTTCGAAGCGGGGAAGCATTAAGCATTTAAAAACTAGTGAACTTTAAGAATTGTACTCTAACTAATCCCTCTAAAAAAAAACAACAACAAACAGAGCAAACGCACTACGCACACTTTCTATACAATCCAAGGCGAGGGTGAAAAAGGCGCGATCGTTTTAAGAAAAACACACACACATCCACAAAGTAATAAAAACAGACATACAGCTGGCAAAACACAAACATAAATAAAGCACCATTAAAACCGAATGCAAATGGAACAGTAAAAAAGATGTAGAGAGAGAGAGAGAAAAAATAAACAAATGAGCAACAATTTAAACATATATCTTCACCTTTAAAGCAACAGAATCTAACAACAAAACGAGCAAACATGAAACAACAGAAACGAAAAAAGGGAAATATTAAAACGAAGCGAATCAACAAACAACAACCAATTATATAGCTTTTAAATAAGGAAAAAAAACACATACACACACAATTGGAGCGAGAGCCAAGCTCCAGATTGTTCCAAAACAACCGCATAGAACGTGTTTACCAGTGCGAATATTAGATAGGTATTGGAATCTTTAAATGAGCAGCAAGCTCTAGCAGGAGCGTGTAGGTTGAAAATCGGCCACGTTACAAGAAAACAACAAAACTTACAAAATAACTACTACTATTATTACAACCGTGCGCTACAGTGGAGAGACAGGTAGCATCAGCAACAAATCGGTAAACGCATTGAATCCAAATCAAACATTTCGTTTCATTTGTCCGTCAGTTTCCGTTGCAGTACAATCCTAGTAGCAGCGTCTTTTCGGAACCGTATTAGGCGCACACTAACACACCTTCTCAACCGCGAGGCTGACCGGGCGCGCGGTACACCCATACTTATACATTAGCAAAAGGTGTCGAACCCGCGAACGCGCACGGGAAAAAAAACACACACACACAATTGAGCAAACAGTGAATTGCAAATAAGACAAAAAAATAAATTAAACAAGTTTGGGTTGTGATGGATGGAATGACACGTGTGTCATTTGCCTGCGAGTGGAGATATAAAGAAAGGAAAGAATTTATCGAATTGAAGGTGGAATATGGGCATTACTTAGCAAAGAGACAAAAGCGATGGTTATAATTAAATGAGTAAAAAAAAACAAAACGAGACAAAATAAACACAACGGTAGCATACAATTTTTTGCATACAGTATAGTTGCAGCAGCAGGAACTTAACACTTACTAATGAAGAAAGAGAGAAAGGAAATAAGGGTTGAAACAAAAAAATGGAATAAAACAAGAGTCATTACTACAGAGAGCGAAAATAAACGTAGCACAAAATGGAGAGGTGTCATATAGGGAAGAACACAGCAGAAGGAGAAGGTTCTTAAAGATAGAAAGTCTATTTTTAGTGCATATTGTAGCATGATTTGAGTGTTTTGAACCGAACCAATAGAATGTTCTCTCTCACTCTCTCTATCTCTCTTTGAGGTGTGTGCACTAAAACGGTGGGGATAGGAACAACAAAAACACACTTTTTTCGTAACAAAAAAGAAGAGGGCAACAAAAAAAAACGACAACAACAAATAGATAGCAATAGGTGTCAACGGTCGGTCGTCAAATTGATAAATGAATTGATTTACTATGATATTAAACCAACAACAACAACAAAAACCACAACTCTTTAACCTTTAACCAGCAACAAACCTAAGCAAAACAGAAGAAGGGCAATCGATATTAAAATAAAAGTTTTTCGCAAATATGAGGAGAACAAAATAATAAAAGAAAACAACAAAAAACTGTGTTACCAGTAGTAGAGCGGACGGAGCGAACGGTAGAAGACAGGAACGGGGCTTACAAAGCGTCACACACAACATGCAAATTAATGACACAACTAAGCGTTTAATAAAAAGGTGAGAAAAACACGAAACAACTAACACTACCGTAAGAAACTTCTACAGCTACTATTAGTATTACTAACGCAATGGAAACAAACGCGACAAAAGCGAAACAAATAAAAAAACAACTCTATCATTACTAAAACGACTCACTCCTGGCTCGGGTGATTACCGCGTTACTATTAACGATTCCGATGCTACCTCTGTACGGGAGGGCAAGCACACACACACATACACACACACACAACACGTGGAACTGAAATACTGTGATTTTTTTTCGTTTTCTGTGCATATAACAAAAAAAAAACATTTTGGACCTATGTATTAATCCCTTTTAAAGTAAAAGTTTAAAAAAAAATACCTTCTCAATCTAGGTTGTTTGTTCAACATTTGCTCAGCTGAATGGCTCGTTGGTTGTTTTTTGGCACTTTGTTGTTGTGTTCGTTATTAGGAAAAATTCATTGAATTGGGAAACAAATAATGGGGCGAGACAAGATCCGGAAGGTGCAAACAGTGGTAGGCAAAACAGTGTTACCACCTAATATTTTTTTGCAAATTTCGCTCAATCGTTTGGATTGCATGGACCGCACTCGGGATGACTTAGGGTAGAACACATAATTTTCGCAAAACTTTTCCATTGTGTAGTCATAAATTGACGCTACAAATCTATAATATCTGTAAGCCAACTGTTGGGAAACCCTTTCTGAAAGTAAATACATCAACGAAGAATGACCCAGGAAGGAATTGGTGACACCAAAGGGAGGCGACTACGGACACCAAGGTTATGTCCATCCAAAACGGTTCTCTGGACTCAAGTATGAATCAAATTGTTTAATTTAAAAGAAGAGTTTGTGTTGGGAACAGATCGAATGCTGAGCTTTAGGAGCACCATATGCACCACAATGGGATGTATTTTTTGTGGAGAGAGGTTGTAATACCTCATGGAAACGGAATAGGAATTTCTTACATCCTGTAAGAAACTCTGGATGTTTTACTTATACAGACCGGTCTTGAAGACAAGTTCAGATTTTTTGTTCAGATTTGGAAACCACAGTATCGGAAGATCATGCTCGAGTGTTTCGACCAGGTCCCAAACGCCAAAAGGGGGATAAATAAAATATTAAAATAATTCGCTCTGACACTGACTGGAATTATTTCAATTAAAATTGCTTTATTTTTTACTAGCAAACGTCCTTGAATTTTCAGTATTTCCTTATTATAACTTTAAAAAGTATGAAAAAGAAGAAAATAAAAAATGTTACCCAATTAAGAGAAATTAAAAAATATATATATGAAGTGGTCACTTTATTTTGCCTACCACTGTATTGCCTTCAGTAAAGGTGGAGAATCTCGTTATCGAAAAACAAGAAGAAACAAGTAGAAAAGAAGGTAAAGCTGTCTAGCGCACGCCCGTGAACGAATGTTAGTGCGCAGTTTGGTTCGGTGGTGTGGCGGCTTGTAGGCCACACGCGCAACGCGCTCGACTTTAATTCGTCAAAACTACGGTGCGCTGTTACAGTAGCGAAAATTATTGATCTTATTGGGTGTAAAAACCGTGCCGCCGCCCGCGCTTCATGCGGCGCCCTTTAAAATGCAAGGCCACGTGCAACTAAAACAGAAACGTGGTGGTTTTTGTCGGGGGAATTGGGAAAATCGTATGCCAAGCTTTTACACACTTCCCTTCCTTCGGTTTGGTTTTTGTTACAATTACACACAGTAGTACAGCTGGTTCCGTCCTGTTTGCGGACACGGCGGTGTACTATAGAAATTTACGGCGGACTGCCAAATGAAGGAACATGAAACAGCATTAAGAGAGAAACAAAACCGAGCTAATGTCGTAGTTTTGAGTAATGGAAGGCAAGGAGAAATTATTGAAAAAAAAAACAACAATGTCGAAGATTTATTAAGTATTAAAAAGTAAGCAAAAAAACACACACACAATCAACCATCACACAAAACAAGACACAAACGCACAATTTAATACAGACGGTATTGGTTTTGTACACAAGTGAAACATACAAAAAACTACACACAAAACCATTTAAAAAAATATTAAATATTAATTAAAGGAAAGCAAAAAAAACAAATCAAACATATTATATTTATGAATGAAACGACACAATGAAACAATGTAATGTAAAACACATATTTGCATGCTGAAAAACATAAAAAAGCAAACCAGCAAATAAGATGGCATACGCTTAGCAATTGCGGTGAAGAGTGGAACAGGACACGAACAAAAAAACACGCACACACAACCAGTGCCAGTGTTTAGAGTGAAATGCAAAATGGAGGCAAACAGCACAGACACAAACGAGAGAATGTACTCGTCGTCGTGGGCGCAACAAGCATAAAGGATAAGGTGTATTCATCTATCAACGATATGTTCCGATGCGTGTGCGGGGGAGCTAGAATAGAAGGCACGCAAATCCACTCACGAAGCTAAGAAACTAAGAACATAAGAATCATGGGTATTCTTATCATTCTAATCAGAGGACATTCCATCATGCAAACACAACACATACCAAAACACCACATAAACACATGTTTAGCACATTATAGATGTAGACGCACGAATATAAATTCAAATAATTAAAAAAACACACACACACACACACACACACAGAAAAACACAAACAAAAGCTCCCGAAACTCTTAGCCCAAATGGAGATCATTCACCCAGGCGCAAAATCTAGTGCGTTGTTACTAAACTTTCTTTTGGAAAAAAGCCGGTTTCCGTGTCCATGGGACAATTTTTAAATCAGAAAAAGGCTATCAATCGTAGAAAAAGGACAGCGCAATGTAGCGCAATTTCTTTTATTGCCGTTTGGTTCGATATTATAACAATGCTGCACAAGGGTTAAGCGATTCGGTTGGCAAACTAATTTACGCAACATGCAACCAAACCTTTCTAAACAACGATCAATACAAACGACAGTCACATTCACACACACATACACACTAATATTGTGATGCAAATATGTGCATGTCATTTTGGGATGTCGTGCCATTGTTTATAACAACAAGCAAAAGTACAGTTCAATTCCAAACTACTAGAATTAAGGACAAACACACCCAAAAGGACACACACAAACACATACACTATATATATATATATAACTGCATTATTGCAACAAATAACAAATTGCAAGATGAACAAAACTACATACAACACATGAAAACAACAACAAAAAAAGAGAGTGAAAAATATATACCAAACAACTGTTTGCAAAACCTATTATTTTACAAGTACGAATATTGAAGAAGCAAAAGAAACAAAAAAACTAAAACACGAACCGGACGCCGACGGCAGGCAATAACCTATTAACGAATGGTGGAAATGAAAATGAATGGCAAATACATTGTGCTAAGCTGTTTTAAAAATGAAATGAAACTAAATATATGCATATTGCGCGAAACATGGCCCAACAGCAACAAAAAAAGAAAAACACACTTGGGACAACCCAGTAATAGTCAAATTATATTGGGGGGAAAAAAACGGACGGTAAACAAAACAAAAATATGCAGGCAAAAAAAAACAATTGAATCAAGAATAGTGGATACTAAAAATCAACAACAAACAAATCAACCATAAATTAATACAGTTGTATTGACACGGAAATATCAATAAAACATGATGATTATCAAAGCAAACATTGGCCGGTGTTTTTTTCTTTGGTTTGCTTGACTTTGCAACAAAAAAAACGGAAACGACGGCGACGGAGAAACCCCGCGAGGAACTTTTTAGAAACTGCGCCAAACTTCAAAGAAAATTCTAAGAAAATAAACGAAAACTTTTCAAAATATGTGAAAATTTGGAGAAGTTACAATTACGGGAAAACCGAAGGGACGTTGATGGAGTTCTTGGTAAAGAGGTAAGCTGACAAATCCACATCCCGGAGTAGTTGTCGGAATGGTCCGGAACAAAACGGAACATGGTAGCCGAGTGGAGTCGTGATTTCTTCGGGAAATTCGTTATAATAATCCGAAATAGTCGAAAGCAGTGTGAGAGAAGAGTGTAGAAAAAGAATTTCTCGGAGTCAGTCCGATCCGTTATTTGAATGGAGGAGTCTGTAGTGAGTCGACGAGAACCTAATGGCTCGGAGCCATCCGTAAGTACAAGTAGGTTCAGCAGGTGCAACAATACAGGTAGGTGCAAGCTGCCACAAGCGGGTTTCGGGTGACATTTTGGGTTTTTGTGATCCCGTCGGGAACCGTGCTGTTCAGTCCTGGAACCATGGGCATGCAAAATTAGTTTGTTCAAAAAGGATTCTAATTTCATTTTTGATGGTTCTTCGGTGCTTTAAAGCACGTTTTGAATTTACCCCTGTTTTCGTGATGGGGCCATTTTTCATAAGTTTGAAAGGAATTTAGGGAAGCTTCTTGTTGTCTGCCTGCGCTATTTTATCGACACAATAAGCACTTAAGAACGTTCTTAACGTTCACGTTCTTAAGAACTGTGAGATTTCGCAGTTTTATTAAGCTAATCAAATAATGGTTTCTGCAAGTAATGTCTGATGGAGCTCAATAAAAACATCATATATAATCTATTGACCTATATATAAACTCTCTATATAGTCATTTACGTCATCTTACGTTATCTGTAAGTCAAGATGACATGAAAAACTTAGCAAACATTTGTATAAATAATGTATTTCGCTAGTCTTGCGATTGTGTAACAAGCGGTAAATAAAGACGTACCTTTTTTGCAGGAGGATATCTGATTATCTTGTCGAACGTAAAAAGAATAGTTTGAAATCTCAAATGCTCTTTCGGAAAGTTTTACGCAAAACGCAAACATTACGTGAATAAGAGACTGAAGATGTTTAGTTTTTTTTAGTCATCAGCGTGGCTTAAGTAATTATGTAGCAACAAAAACACGTTTCAAAATCATCTTACAAATTATGTTTTATGTAAACTGACTGATATAAAGTATAATATTTACAATTATTGGTTTATATATATATTTATAAGTTTAATGAATTGCGTTTCAGCAATTTGTTTGTTTTACCGTTCATAATCCGAATCTATTTGTAGCTAGCAACGAGTTTTCGACAATTTTTTTTGTTAATTTCGCTTTCCATCATGTTTTATTTAGTTTTTTTTTTGTTTTTTCTGTGTTTTTTACCTATTTTACTTTGCGCCTACGTACTAAGAAGATGTGTGTGTGTGTGTATTTTGTATCTCTCTTAGTCATTCCACTTACACTTCTAGTAACTTCGTTCATCGAATATTGAACTCAATAATCCCACAGAGAAAAGAAATAAATGTAAATTAAAGAAAAGGGACTTTTAAGGTTTTTTTCAAAAAGATAGGTCCGCTTGAAAAAAAAGAAATAACACCAATTACATCAGTAATAGAAAACTATTCGTATCGTACGCAAATAGTGCTTAACACAAGTGATCAATCAAATCTGTACGGTCAAGCATGGGGCACAATGGTGTGAACGAAAGTGGTGAAGAAAACAAACATAGCAAAATTGATGTACCATTATAAGCCGATACGAAAACAGGACATATTTTCACACCAGTCGCATTAGTAACGGCTCTGTTAGTTCACTCAGCAACAAAAACAGTTTTACACGTCCAGTAACATTATGTACGGAAATCGACGTTTCATTCTTACACGAATTAATAAAGCGGATTACGCACGATTTTAAGACCCATGAACATCTAAGCGCGCACAGCTCTACTGACGTTTTCCACAACTCAAACAAATCGATCAGCAACAAAGTGGCCGGTTCCACGGACTGCAGAACAACAATTTAACCGCTTCTTGCTGGAAAATCGCTTTGCGGGACAGATTTACGTTATGAAATTTTACTTAATTTTTCCCCTTTTTTAATGCCTTTTTCGTACGCACGATGAATGCATGCTAGGCAACATGCACTTGAAAATACATAAACCCATAAACAAATAAAGACGACGGCCAACTGTACAAATTACCATACGTTTAAACTGGTAATCGTGTTCGGATTTAAGCGCCCCCACCCTCATTTTGCACCGACTTGCACGCTTAGTTTAGTGCAAAAACACTGATTGAAAAGTGCATTTACGCTAGTGTAATGCATAATATAATACAAGCTTCTGTATAGCCACCCAGATGCTCGAATCTTCTCTGCTTCGTACCTCTCACGTCGGTCAGTCTGACCGGTAGGCGTTTTCTACTTTGCGAAGATTTACTACATCGTGTCCATACATACCAACAATTACGCAGAACGCAAGCTACACTGCGAATATAAAGTACTTTACACGTAGATGCTGACTTCGAACAGATGCTTATGTAGTGTCGTGTCGGGGGTTGCTTTTTCGCTATGTGGCAAAATATCGCATTGCTCACATTTGCCTGCAACCTTCGTTTTGCTTCATTCGCTTCCTCTCGTTACGGTGTGTTATGATTTTTTTAGGAACATTAATCAATTGACCATTTAAATCGCAAAATGGTGTAAACGCTGGAAACAGCAACCAAGAATAACCGTTACAGTTTGAACTCATCGCAAACTAATTTAAAGATTAGTTTGAAAAAGCACACAATAGGAAATAAAACCCATACAATTCCCCATACAAACTGAACAGTTAGTGGCAGAGTAAGGATGAGAAAGCAAAATCGCAGCTCTTCCTCTAATTGTGTTACGATTCTGTTCCCATCAGAGCATAGTGTACGAGAGCATTCCTCGCACATGTGTTGAGAATACAGACACATCCACACACCGTGACTTTGCCGATCGACTAACGATTGTTATCCCCGATTAAATTCTTTGCCCAGCTTTAGTTATGAATATTGCTGTCATTAGATTTACTGTTACTGCTGCTGGCGGATTCTGTCGACGGTCCTGCAGTATTGTCACCACCACTACTTCCACTATTCACGTTGTAATTGATTTGAACTGATTTATACGGTTTCATTTTGTTGGCACCGGCAGCATACTGTGGTTGTTGCTGCTGATGTTTACTGACGTTACTGTTACTACCACCTGCACCACTTGACGTGGAAGGTTGCATCGAGCTACGGGTGAGAAAGGCAAGAGAACGATGGCTGCTACCTGGGTTGTTAAACGTACGGACTACACGATTGCCAGCCGAACCACTCCTGCGACGCATGACTTGCGTTGAATCACCGAAGGAACCGGCACGGGTGCGAAGTCTATTTGACACCTCCACCGTTTTATTTCCGGTTGAATCGCATCTGCAATAATTGTGAAAACAAGAAATCTCATCAGTTAATACACAACAATCCTTTACGATATTTGCTTAACTAAGTTTCACCCTGTTCTCCAACATTTTCGATACAAAACGTACAAATTTTCACATACTTTATGGTCTCCTATGATTAAAAATATGAATATAGTTAAAATATCCAGTATTTACAATCTGACATCAAATATTACGAGGTAAACAAGTTGCTGGTCTACTCGTATGGTTGATCATTCGAAAAACCATTCATTCGATCATTGTGCCAAACAAAAAATTGCACATCTTATTCGAGGAACAAAATACCAGGCGCCTCCATAGCTTTCCTATATACAATATATGTAATATGACACTTTTTAGCTATAAAACAAACCGAAAACAGTTCATCTGAGACATATTAACAATCATTCCGATGTGCAAACAAAGTTGCGAAAATAGCGAATTGAAACGAAGACAAATGAAAACGAACGAAATAAAGAGACTACGAATGAACTAACAGGAAAAAAGGGACGATTCGAAAAAAAAAATTGTTAAAAAAGGGCTCCAGTTTCCATTCCGTTCTGTTATAAACCAGTTTTATATACTTTTTTCCAACTTATCCCATCACTAGAGACTATGTTTCTGGGGCTGCCCGGTGGTGTATTGGTAGAACGCCAGAAATGGTAGGCCAATGCCTCTTGAGGTTGTAGTAATAAAAAGCAATGATAAAAGCTTATCCAAAACAAAGTAATACGGAAGGAAACTGTATTTTGATTTTTTTTATATTATCATGATGGCGTACTATAACATTATAGATCGCAAGAACATATGGGACGATAATCCGCCTAGCTGCGTAATGATTGGACTCAAATAAGAATCAGGTTAAAAGAGATTCTCCGAATACATGGGATCAAATCTGAAGCTATAGAAAACATTCATAAAACCTGTTCCCACATACTCCAAGATTCAGTTCGTATAAAAGAAACAATGGAGACGTGTTTTACAACCGCCCATCAACCCCCCCGCCCCCCTCCCCCCCCCCCCCCCCTCCTTCATCCCATGTACCACAAAATTTGCTTGCGTGCCATACGTAAGTCTGTCGTAAGGCATTACAGTACAATATCAGGTAGGTGTGACCAAATAGCTGTTCCCACTCAATAAGAAACTCACTTATTTACAACAGCGTGTTCGATCTCATATCAAAATTATCGATTTGTAAACCCTTGCGTAATCGTCAATGTTGTTTCGATAAGCAAGTATGTTTTGTTATCGGTTTTCTAATTTGATTCGCATGCACACTGGAACGTTATGATTCTGTACTGTTACTCACCGATTTCGACTCGCGTAGTGACCAGTATTACTGTGACTCGACGAACTCGCTCCGCCGCCGCTGCTACCACCACGACGACTTCCACCGGCCTGATACGGATGACCACCACCAGCATGAGACGGTCCCGGTGCTGAACCGACCACCACTGCTACGCCCTCGCTTTCCGATACACTGCGCGGGCGACGTTTCGCTTGACATGGTTTCAAATTACCAACGCCTTCAAGCATTTCATTAATCTGCGGTTCCAGCACGCGGAAATCTTCGATCGATTTGAACTTGTCCAAATATTCCTTTAGTTTAGGATTTATCGAAAGCTTGGAAGCGTTCTTATAGTACTTCTGGAAGGCCCAAAATTTCTCCAGTCCATATAACTGACCTGCGAATGAAAGATATATATGTTTTACAGCGCGCACACACACACACACATAATTAATCTACAAGCCAAGTGCCCTTACCATTCTCGTAGTCTGATACTGTTTCCTGCTGGAAATCTTCGTACAGTTGGGTTCGGAATTTCTTCTCCAAACCGTACGAATAAAATCTAAACAAACACTCTAGTCCGTACCGGAAACCTTCCGCCGCATCCTCAATGGCTAGCTGCCGGAACTCGTTATACATGTTCTTGTTGAAGTTCTCACGCAAAAAGAACGACCAGAACCGGAACAGTGTGTTCATCTCCTGCGATTGGCCGGGACCCATTCGCTTGCGCTCTTTCAGACACCGGCTGTGGTACTTGTGGTACACCTGCTGTGTGAAGCCATTTTCCTTCAGCAGCGCATGGGACGGATGCTGAAAGACTGGTAAACTGTGCGGCAGTGAGCCGTAGCTAGAGGCCGTCGGGCTTGTACCGGCCGAGCTGCCAATGCTGGTCGTGCGAGGCCGATGCTCAACCGCATCCAGCACCCAACCGACGTGACTTTCCACGGGCGGGTTGGTGAGATGGCGAGTCTTACGCTTGCGCGGCGTTATCGGATCCACAAACTCATCCTTATTCACGGCATAGAATCGGGCCTTGTGACGGTTGCCGGTTGCCGTTGAAGCGCTACTCACATTAAGCCCACTCACGTCCACCAGCAACGAGTGCTCGTCGAGCATGCCGGACTCATCCAGCAGCTCCGAAGTTGATGGCGTCGAAGTTGGAGGTGATACAACGGTCACATTTGGTGCAACCGGCAACGATGGTGCCGGTGTTTCCTGGTTTGCCAGCTTCGGTGGCTTCGTCACTAGCTTATCGTACTCCTCCTGTGTAATAAGGTTTACCGTGCGGTAATTATGAAATCCCCCAGTGCGCCTTCCATCACTTTTATTCGTCAACAGATCCTCCTCGTAGTTGAATAACCCATCGTTGATGATACGCTCTAGGTCCTGTGTGATTTTCGTACGGGTCGTAAAGTCTCCCGTACGATCGTAGCCATCGTGCTTCGGTAATCGATGGGTAACTTGCGTTACGATCAGTAGCTTATTTATCTCATTGTCGGGTATCTCGTAATCCGACTCATCGTCATCCTCAGACCAATTGTCGGTGAAGTGATTTACACGACCACCACAGCTTCGGGGAATATCCAACTCTTCGTCAAACTGGAAGTCCAGCTCCTCGCGTTCTTCCGTGGCGGACGCGCTCGCTACTGTCGATGTTAACGCGTTTGGCGTACCACTACTCACTTTGTCCTGGCTCAACTGTTGCGCTGGGCTACCTTCATGGGGCATAACTTGCGGCGAAGATTGTTTTATGAGCTGTTCCACCGATCCAGCCCTCTTGCTACCAGCAATGTCGTTTGCCGAAGGCCCACTAACACTGCTGGTAGCGCTACTGTTTTTTGTCGGTGCCGATTGATTTTGTGGTTGCTGCTGAGTCGATGCTTGCTGAGTGTGAGATTGACTCGATCGAGATCTTCTCTTTACCTCCTTCCACAGCGTGGCCTCTGGTTGCTGTTGCTGTTCACTGTTTTCCTCCTCAGTTTGCGTTGTTACCACGACGTTATCGTCGACTGCAACAACATTTTTATCATCTTTACCCTCATTACCAGTACCAACAGGGCCGGTTGCTCCTGCTTTGCCGGTGCCCTTCTTTCCACCACCAGTGCCGGGTGGGTTTGGATGCTTTTTCTCAATTGCTTTACTTCGTTGCGATTTATCCACTATTAGTGCGCCCGGAATGAACTCCGGCACGTCGGGATTTAAGTTTTCCTCTGCTATTTTCCCACTTTCAGTGGACGGTGCTGGGTTGGGTGCACTAGCCAAACTAGCTGCCGCATTCGCCGCCTTCGGTGTAACTGCTTTAACGGAGCAGGGTTTTACCATCGGCGCCACATTCACCGAAGGAATCAATAGCGGTACCGTTTTGCTTGCTTTACTCACGGGATTGCGAATATTTCTAGGTAACGGAGGTGGCGGAATACTAGAAAGAATTTTCGAAGCCACCTGCAGTTGCGGCACGGCAGCTACATCGGCACTATCGCCAGCGACGGAAACCGATGTCGGTGCAACCACGATTGACTGTTGTTGTTGTTCTTCCGCAGCTGGTTTCTCTTCGGACGATTTTTGCTCTCCCAGACTCGTTCTAGTTTGCACCGTGTGGTGCTGCTCCTGAAGCTGCTGCTCGGTCAAAGCAGTACGGAAACTCATCGCACCATTGACAAATGTCGCTATCGAATCGCTACCCATCGCTATCGGCCACATCGTAGGATTAACCCGCGTGCGTACCTTATAGTCTTCTATCAGTTCTAGCTTGTCGGAATCCTTGATTGCTTCGATTATCATATCAATATCGTCGGTAAGCGCTTGTACACGATGAAACGATGCAATTAATGTCACCGGAAGGAACCCTTCCGAGTCCATTTTTCGTCGCAGGTAAAAATCACGATTTAAATTTTCCTCGCTGAAATAATATTCACTACGTAGAATGAAAAACGAGAAATGGAAAGTTACATTAATGCAATATGATTTACAATCACGCCACAGATCAGTGTTAGCATCATTATCTACAGGAACTACCATTCTACCAAATAGCTAACGTTGAGTATTAAACTGCGAATAATTCTACTTACATTTGCTTCTTGATACACTCTTTAATGCTCAGCTGGTCCATTCCTATCAGTGGTGCACCGTTGTAATAAAACGTGCTCAGGTAAGGCATGATGAACGCTGCTTGGTCAGAGCCGATTTTGTTGTTCATCGCAGCAAAGTCTTGGAAATCCTGCCCTCCGGTGCCAGTTGGCATCACACCAACACCATTTTCGGCACCGCCAGCTCCTGCTGCAGATGCTGCAACATTCCTATCATTGATATGGCGATTACTTCCACTCGGCCGTATGGGAGCACCACCTCTCCGATAGCCGAAATTGATACCACCACGCCCGGTAGATAAGCGACCACTGCCTCTTCCTCCGCGATAGGCAGGTGGACCACCACCGCGAGAACTTCGCCCTCTGTTTATACGGCCCGATGAGACAGCGTTGCCCCGGTGTTGTTGTTGCTGATGTTGTGACTGTTGTGATTGTTGTTGTGGTTGTTGCGGTTGTTGCTGTGGTTGCTGCTGTTGCTGCTGTTGCTGAGTCTGTTGCGATTGTGTTTGCTGCGGGCCGGCGGAATCCTGCTGATGCCAACTTCCTTCATCGTAGTCGTCATACCGTCTGTGCCGGGGTGTACGGGCCCGTCTTTCTCTCGTTTTTGGCAGCTCAATTTCTAACGGTACCCATTTCGGTTTCGGACCTTTACGGGTATTGTTGTTGTTATTATTGTTGGTGGTAGTGGTTGCAGTCGTTCCATTCGCTTCTGTTTCAGTTGCAGCTCCTCGGGCACGACTATGGGGCCGACTTTGTGAACTGGCCGATACTTGCTCCAGCTCAGTAGCAGTACCAGCATCGTTTGGTGTCTTCGCAACTGAATTTGACGATGGGGGTGGCATTTGGGCAGTATCACCACCGCTGGTGGCCGCTACTTTCTTACCACCGGCAGTAATTGAATCCGCTTCAACCGATGCTTTCGAACCGGGTTGATTTTGAGACTTGGCAGTGGAACGAGACGGGATCGGGTCTGCAGTTTTGGTAGTACTATCTTTAACGACGTTGCTGCTGCCCGTCGAGGAGTTCTTTGAAGTGCTTGCAACACTTTCAACACAGGCATTATCTAAGGACTGATGCTTTTTCGGCGATTGCGATGCTGTGGCATTACTTGGCGTGTCGGTTGGTTTGTGCTGCGCACCACCGGCCGATGACACTGTTCCCGGTACCTTCGAGCCCGCATTTTGTTTTTCTACGACCGTATCGCTAGGCCCGGCTTTTTTCGACCCATCAGTAGTGGTTGCCTTTTTCTCACCCAATGTAGGCCAATCGCCACTGTTAGCCGTGAAGTCAGCAGCCTGGGAAAGGTTAAAAAAAGTAATGAAAAATTCCTATCTATCTTCACAAGCCATATGGACAAACTTCCATGTAATAACATAACCTACCTTGGAGTTGTTGCGCTTTTTATCAGACTTTCCGGTCGGTGCCGACGATTTGCTACCGTTTGGATCATTGGACGTTGCTTTGTTGTTGCCATTTCCTGAGTGATGATAACAGTAACAACTTTTGCATTACACGTTTTCACAACCTTTAGTAAAAGCTTCCAAGCCAAATTTGCGATTAAATTACACAATTCAACAGTGAGTTGAAGAATAAAAAAGCTACACCATCCCTTCATTCTGCTCTTTTGCTATAGGAAAATATTTACCTTGGGCTTTGGTTGGCTGTTTGGTCTGTGCAACGCGCTTTTCGTTGGATCCACTTAAAAGCTCCGGTTTCTCAGTAGCCGTAGCCGTGCTAGTTGTGCTCATGGTGGCAGTTGGTGCTGTAACTAACGAGGTAGGCGCTGCTGCTGCTGATGCTCCACGCACGGTGTTAGCATTCGATTTGCTTTGCACACGTGTTTCATTTGTGGGAATCGGTGCCGGTTCGACGGACGGAGTGACCTAGCGCGAAAAAAAACCAAAACAAACCGTTAATCCATTAGAATGCGAACTTATTGTTGAGGAATTACAATACCTTGAGGGAGGATTGCAAAACTGCAACTTACCTTCCATGCGTTCACCTTTGGAAGCGGCGCCTCAACAAACTTCTTCCCATCTTCTTTGCCACGATCTTCCTCATCCGAGGGTGTTCCCGGTGTGCCGGACGCTGCACCACCGCCGGCAACAACCGGTTGTTGTTGCTGTTTGTTAGCAGATCCGCCACCGCCACCACCGGCGACGTTGCCAGCGCCACCTTCCAGCGATGAATCATGTGCCTTCTCATCCTTCACAGCTTCACCGGCGACCGTGCTGTTGGCATGGTTACGGCTTCGATCACTTGATTTCCTCTTTCCGAAGTCTTTCCTGTAAGAACCCCGCTCGTCTGGTCCACGCTCGTTTGTGACCTTGGTTTGTTTGCCGTGCGTTTGCGTCCCTGGAGCCGCAGAGCGCCTGCCAGGCCCTCTTGCAGCTCCAGCTCCTGATGCTTTTTCTCCAACCGATTTCGAACTAGCGCCCGGTATGCTTGCTACGGAAGCAGCGGCAGCGGCGGCCGCGGCAGCAGCAGCAGCTGCCTTAGCTTTTCGATCGCGCTTGTGATGCGACACGACCGGAACAAAGTTGGCATCGTCTTCCATTTCCTCGGGTGCACCTTTTGCGTCAAGCTCGTTATTGAGCGCATCTTTTGCTCCGTCATCCACCGTGGACGCGGTCGGATTGCCAAACGATGAAGTACTTGTAGCGGTGGTGGACGATGTCGCGGATCCAGGCATCATAGCTTCCCTTACTGGTGTCGGGCCGACTATTGGTTTGCCTTTGCCGGTGTTCTGGGTGCCACTTGCTGCTCGCTCGCTGGCAATGTTTTCCTTGTTATTGTCGGTCTGGTTCGATGAGTCTTTGCCCTGTTCCTTCAAATTCAACAACACGTTGGCGTAAGACGAGCTGGAGGTGTTGTTATTGTTATTGTTCACCGTATTGCTGCTAACACTGGATCCATGTGATACCTGTGTAGAAGCCATTCTTTCGCACGCTGCGACACGGTGAGTTCCGGAAACGGCGGAATGGCGCTCCGGACAGATCAAGCGTAGTAGAAGCGACTGCTGATAGCTGTTTTATATTCAATTGCGGATGCTCTCCGCTGATACCGTTCACGCACAAGTACTTTATAAACAAGTAACAATAGAGCAATGACACACTAAAACACACTACACTGTACGCGCTCCAATCCCAAAACCCCACAACAAACCGCACTGGTAATATCTTGCCCCCCGCAAAGCTCAGCTTCCTGCCCTCAGTAACACTTTGCACTCGCACACACTCTCGAGTCACAACCAAAATATTAAAAACAAAATGTTCACAAAGAAAATGATCTCGCCGGTCAACGTCGACACCTTCGTGTGCTCTCCTTCGCCGTCACTGTCGAAGAGCAAACAAAAAAACGTAAATTACATTCCATATACGCACCACACTTCGTTGAACACGTTGCGGGTTTACAATGCCGGCCCCTGGCCAGTGCAGGCAACACCGCAAGGATGCAACGAAAAGGTAGGCTACTGGTTGGAGAAGGATCGTTCCCTACACACACCAACGATACTACCTCGCACAACAGTTCCTGATTATGGCGAGCCCTTTTCCCACACTGTGGGACACCGTGCGGTCGAAAGAAAGAGAGAGAGAAAGAACGAAGGAACTGATACTACTGCTGTTGTATGAAAGAGATGGCGGGCTTGGTTCAGCAGGTGCGAGCGAAAGAGAGAGCGAAAATGCGTGCCAGAGCGAGAACGGGTGACGTTCTCGATTTACCTCGTGTAATACCGTGTGGCAGCAGCAGCACCATACACACGTATATCAAAATTCGAAAGCACACATTTTTTACTTTATTTCGGGAGCACCAAATCAACATACATCCAACGGTACCGGGGGAAAACGGAGAGTCGAAAACTGATGAAATCAAAAATGGCTTCAACGCCGACGTGTGTATAGGACGTTCTTCGGACGACCACTTCTTATTTGATGTTTGGCCACTACACTCGGAATGCACACCGTACTGTCGTACGCACAATATCCGGCACGGAATGCCCAACTCAACACTGGTATATATATTTAACACCGTGAAGCGAGGACCGAGAGAACACTGCCTGTATTGGCTGTGTAACCTGATGACATAATATATGCTACCATACAGAGTCGGTCTCGCGACCACCGTCTAGACTAAGCGCGCAACCCTCGTGAGGGATGACTGGGTGGGGGAGGGTTTGGACCAGGTCTCAGGCCCATTTTTTCTCGACCGTTCAATTTTCCGAAATTTCGACGACGTCCTCTCTCTGCCGGTACGGCGCCGCCGCTTATTCGCGTGTGTGCATGTGTGTGTGCACAGTTCCGGAATATGCGATACGACGATACGTTTGCTACACACCACGGGTCACCCCGATTGCAAAGTTCGAAACACCACCGCCAGCCACGCGTGAGCATACACCTATGGACACACTTGCTCTCTAGCGTGCTGCTCCTGGTGCGTGGTGGTTCTATCAGGAAGACACTTCTTCCTATCATGTGCTCGTAGCTGAGCTGGGAACCGAACTACAGCTTGCACCTTGGTCTCCTCTCAAATACACCAACGTCACCTTACAGTTGTACACACACACACATACACGCATACACACGCGTATCTCAAGCAATGTCCTTGCTACGATTCAGTACCGTGATTGCACTACCCCAAAAGGTGCACCGCATGTGCCATCCCTCTAGACCTGGCAGACACCGCACAATGTGTGGTATAGATGTCTCTGCGGGGCTCAGAAGTCCCCGTACCGTTTCGAACGTTCCGTACTAACCGAGCCGGGCTAGGCTAACGCGATGTATTCCATGTTCGGTCGCAGTTTTGCGCTAACGTTCGTCAAACTGCGTGCCACGCGGCGAAACAGTGCAAAAGCGAACACGATTTTATTCACGGATAAATATTTTGTTTCTTTCACGAAACCACGTTTTCGTGCGGAGCAGATCCCAATGATTTTTTTAAGGTTAACGTCAGCTGTCAATGTGAACACGAACGCGGCAGTTTACATGCCACGGTTCGGGTGTCCGTTTGAAGTTTGGTGATAGCGGCCGAAGTGCGTGTGTTTTCTCCGAACCGTGTCGGAGATGCAAGTTTTTTCCGAGGTTTGACAACCACCACAAAGTCCGACAACTTCCGCCAGCCTTCCATTGTCGAACATAAAATAGCCAAATTTTCAAGGCCATTGGAAAACGTTTGTTGTGCCGTACAATAGGGATAGGTTTTGTGGTGAAAGGCCGAGAATACCGAAACTAATTCAATTTCTACTTCTTGAGACACAGAAAAATATGCCTTAAGTCATCTGAATTGATCGATGAGATGAGTTTGATATTTTAGCTTCAAATTTCCTTCAGGAAGCCTTTCGTTTCCTTTTCATCCTGATTTGAAAAATAAAAAGGTCGTTTTAGTGAAGTGCTTTAGATCTCGTTCAAGTTTTCAACCGACAGATGTACCTATTCACACACACTATCTCAACTTTGTTTGACGTGCGATGGAAATATAAACAAACGTTATCACCAGTGGAAGTACGAACTACTTTCTTTTAGTAAAAAGACTGTGAATAATAATTTCTTCGTACGTCACAGTACGCAATAATACAAACGAACAGAGCCTCAAAATAGCGAACACCACTCATCTGCATTATTATAGTCCTAAACGATTGTGAAGGCACCAAAGAAAGGAAGTCCATCGATGGGTTAAAGTGCCAAAAAGAAGAACAAGAAGAACACTGTCTCAACAATAGTGATATCAGCTGTTTTCAATCCGAAAGCCAAGAACAGTGCGCGTTGCGATCGCGATCTCAAGCTAGTCCGGCACATCATACGCGAGCAATTGTACGCAAGTGATTTACTGTGTGAAGAATTATGTGCGCAATAGTTTGGCAGGATGGAAAACTTTAATGAATACTGGGAGCTGTTTGTAGATAGGAAAGATTCAATAGCAAAGGTATGTGAAACATATTTGCATAGCTATATTTTGCATGCAATTGCATTCATTTATACGAATACTGAAGAATTGAACTTTGTGCTTGCACGTCTTTATCAGGAAATAATAGCGTACTACAAAACTCTGGACGATCACGAAGATGGTACGGAGCTTTCCGAGCAATGTCGCAAATTTTTGCGCAAAAACATGATCCAAACGCCGTACCCAACATGCCAACTTCTAAAGCTGCTGGCTATGTCGAAAATATCGACCAAAAATAGCATTATCTACGAGATTGCAACGGCAGCAGTGTTGGAAGCTTTGGAGCAGCAAGATCAGCAAGTCGATCGCAGCAAGTGCTACAACATCCTGGCCAATAGTTTGATATCTGCTAAAGCTACAAGCAGCTTAAAAATGTGCGTGCTGAAAGCGTTGGAGCGCAAAACGTTGGATCTTGAAATGGTGATGCTAGCGATTTTTTCAAGGAAAAGTGTCAAATTCATGGTGCACCTGCTTCCCGAGTTAGTGGTACCGCTGCAACAGCAACAAGCGTGGGATGCATTCGAAGGAAAGCGACACTTTTTCAATGGGTTGCTTGACAGAAACGCGATCTCGTTCTATGTGCACCACACAAACTACATACAGTTCATTGAACAGGTATGGATGGCAAACAGAGGTGTTGGTAAGTTTTCATCCGCTGTGGAACAGATCGCTCCCTTGCCGATTGATCAATCGTATCTTACTGCCTATCTGCTGGAAATGCAGCGTTGCTATTTGATACACAGTGTGCTAAATTTTGATGAAGCCCTACTACCACCGAAAGACCTTTCCCAACATGCAACCGTGATGAGTATGATGCTGCGTGCCAAAGTGGATCTAAATGAGGCCGATTTTGCAAAGCTAGCTGCTGTGATAAGAACGAATCGGACATTAAACGAACAGATAATGGGCCTGACCGGCGAAGCTTCTGCCATGGAAAGTTCTGAGGTGATGGCGTTGTTGCAAATGCAGTCAATATTTATGCTCTACAAAGCAATAGAGACGGTCGCTGCGTCACCGGAAAGTGCGCTTATCGCTACGACCAATCTCGACACACAGCTAAAGTGTCATCTCAAAGAAATGGACATGGAAACGTTCATGAACACGATGGAATCGATCTTTACGATGCTCTTTGTGCGGGGCGAACTGACTTCCACCGAAGCAAGTGCGACTGAGCGGAAAAATTTCCTGTGCAGCGTCCCGCTGCTAGCAACCTTAACGGCCAGCATGAAATCGATCATGATAGCCAGGAAACATTCGGCCACCTATCATGAGGCAAGCGAAACGTTGAAGCAACGCTTTCAAACGCTCTTTGATCTTGTCGCCGATGTGTGCTGGCGCTTATCACTGCTAGAAGAGCAGGCCGCACCTTCCGAAGGGACCTCACTTGACCCGAAATGTGCCCGTCCGCTGCATCTTATCGATATGCCACCAGTACCGACAACGCTGACGCACATTACCGAAAACTACTGTGAATCATCTTCGGCAGGCAGTGGAAAGTTGTTCCGCAGCGTTGAATCGATCGCTGCCATTGACGTTGCCAGTGGTCAACGGCATCGATATGGGTACTACGGAACGCTACCGAGACATAAATCTTCTCGCCGCCAAACCCGTCAATCCCAGGCAGCAACCGTATCGAGCAATTCGGGAGGTAGCAATAAGGATCTGCAAAGGCAAGGATCGTTGTCAGTCGATACGAAAACCGAATCGATCGCGTATAATAATCGTCACGCAGCGGAGGGCGATCTTGCTGGTGGCAGCATGCGCAGCATTTCATTGAACAAGACAAACTTCACGAAGCTGTTTGCAACGCCCGAAACACTGGCCATCGTTTGCCTTACCAATAGCAAGATGAACTTTGCGAAACAAATTATCGAAACGCACAACCTGCAGGATCAGCCCGTCGGCAAGCTCGTGGAACGCATTGAACAGATGCAAACGCTCAAGAATGATTTGACGACGCTAATCAGAAAGAGCGAGCAGAAGCAAGAAATGGCAATGGCATTCGGTGGTACTCAATCGAGCGACAGCAATAGTGACGTGCTGTTGGACGATATACGGCTCAAAACGGCAATGGGGTTTGAGATTTCCAAAGTATTAAGCACGCTCGAAACATTTCTAAAGTCTCAACCCGTCCGCACCGAGGATGTTCTTGCGCCGATGGATCGATTCGTATCCCGGTACCCCTTTCTAGGTATTCTTACCGGGAAAAATTTACAGCTCAGCCAGGTCGTAGACATCATCCTTAATTTACCGTTCAACTACGAGCTGAATCTCGCCATTTACAACTTTTTGCTGAAAAACTCACACCACATGCCGAACGTGGGCGCGGGTATGATGTCCGCCAGCATTGCGGGCCATGGCGGTGAGGCGTCACAGTGGATTGGTAATTACGTTTCCTTTTTCGGCACAATCATGGACACGCTCCAGATCGCGCACAAGACAGCGCGGGCAAGATTGAACTCGGCGGACTTTAAGCTTACCATTGGTGAGCTGCTATCGCGTGAAGTGTGCCCGCTGGACACGGTGGAAAATGGAATAGTGTTGAAGAGACGGGCACGGTTCTACAGCATGGTTGAGCGGTGTGACGAGTTGGAGGATGCGGAAAATCGGGAACGAACTTTCGCACTGCTCACGGACAGTGGGTCTGCCTCGTTGGCTAAAGTGAAGCTGTATTTGGAACATCTGACAAAGTTACTGCAATCGCTGCTGCTATCCACCGCCAATGAAGACGCCGGTGATCGCGATCTTACCAAAGTGAACAATCTCATTCAAACAGACGTGCAGAGGCTGATGTTGGAACGAACGGCTGAAAAGCGCACCTCATTTGCCGCCCTCGACACGCTCGGCAGTATGCTGGGAATCAATCTGGTCCAAACGATAGGAAAAAGGATTCTCGCACCGAGAGTTGAAGCTGCTGGCACGTTTGAAAACATGGACGGCATGTGGGAATTTATTGCAAGCAAAAGTGACCTTTTGTGCCAGTTGTGTGCGGCTGAAGCAGACTGTTTCAAGCCGATTACCAACTCTCACTCTCTGATCGGTAGCTACAGCGCACTGTTGCGGGTCGGTGGTGATCTAAAAGATTTGCCAAACGGATGTAGCTATGTTCGGGCTTCCACTCCACTTGGCCCTCAGACGGAACTGTTCCCACTGGCGGCTAACCGACCTTGCTGTATGTTACAGCAAAAGAAAGGAACATACTACACGAAGGTAGAATCTGTCATGCTGCAAATGGAGAAAGCTTCAATGGAACAGAAGGCACTCGCGTTGCTCGCGAACGTTGATGGGTTTGCGGTGGCCAACGAATGGATAAGCGCATCCGAGCATCTGTTAGCAGCGATTCGCAAAAACCTTGAACCAGAGGAGCAGCCCGGCATAATGCCAGCGACATGCCAACAGCTGCAGCAGAAGGCAAACGAGCTTCGAACGTACTTGAGGGTCGGAACCATCCTTCAGCTTTCAACCGATGGTACAGACCCCAGCAGCGACGGCGATGGTTGGCGGAGGGTGCAAAGATTTTCCACCGAAAATAGGAGCACCGTACTGCATCAGCTGCTCGAGCAGGGCGAGTATCGGGTGTGTGCCGACTGGATTAAGCTGCACCCGATTGATGCGGAAGCGGAGTTGGAAAGGTTCATATACGCGGTGCATAAGGTGTCGGCAGCGTCCAGCATAGCAATGATCCCAACAGATCCGCAGGACACTGACGTGCCGATAGTGTGGCTGTTCCGCATCATCGAGACAATGCCGCTAGAGGCGGTTGTGAAGCTGTACGAAACGATCATGCTCAACATTCGGAGCGTTGCCGTCGTTCGCTACATGCTGGAATATTTGCAGCGCTACACCACCGCGAAACCGCTGTACCAGAAGTATCAGCTGTCTTTGAAAATTTTTGAACACCTGGCGCGCGAAGAGTATGACGGACTGTGGAATCTCGCTAGCCGACCGTTACTAATCGTCGAGCAGTGTTTGATGAACTCGCGCCTGGAGTTACTGGCAGCGGTGATGCGGTCGATCAGAGGACTGCTCGTCGCGGATGTTTGTGCGCACTGCTACGAACACCGGGAGTACATCCGCGATCTGCACGATGCCGTACAGAGTGGCCCGGAGGATCAGCAACCGCTCACGGCGGGATTGCGCCACTATCCCGTCCACGATGGACTCTTCATCAGCCACGAATGTGTCGACTGTTTGCTGCGCGTGTATGCTGGCAAAGCGCTCGAGTACAAGGTGTTCCCGGACATGCCCTCCTCCGAAGCGTACCATGAAGAACCGGCCCAGACGCTGGGGGCAGTGAGCCGTGTGTCGAGCTACGATTCGCTCAGCGAAATCGATCGACCGTTTGTAACGCCAAAGGAAATACCTACGCGCGATCGTTGGGTAAAGGATGAGGAGGCCCTCCACTGTATGTGCTGCCGGAGGACGTTTTCGATGCTTAACCGCCGGCATCACTGCCGCCGGTGTGGCCGTGTCGTGTGCCACGCTTGCTCGAAGAAAAAGCTACGGCTGCCAAGCTACTACGAAGATGTGGCTGTGCGGGTGTGTGACGACTGCTGGCGCAATCGGGCCGCGGCCCAACCGAAGGATGCGCAGACGGAGATGGGGACGGCGGCGCTACCGGGCGGTACCCAGTCCCGCCTGTCCGATCAGTCCGGCGGCCAGTACGAATGGCAGCTGACGGGCAACGAGCGGTACGATAATGTGATACGCGATGAGTACAGCTACGAGTACGCACCGTCCACGAACCAATGTTTGGCGATCTGCAATTTGCACACCGCTAACGAGGAGATGGCCAGCTTTCTGCTGTACCACTGTGCCAAGCTGGAAGCGCTGTTGCGTCCGCTCCACCCGGGCGTACCGAATCCCGAGATCGACTACGCCCTTGTCGCACGGATGCTGCTCAACCTGACGCTGGGCGTAAAGGTGCGCGGTGGCGGTGCGGAGGTGGAAAAGATGAAGGAACACGCGGAGATCATACTATCGATCGTGCACGACAACTGTGAATCGCTGCTGCTGCACACACCCTCGATGACGAATCACGGCAGTTTGCGCAAGCTGCGCGATGCGCTCGTAAAGGCGGAAAAGTGGACGCTAGCGTTGGAACTGTCGCTCAAGTGCGGATTCTCGCTGAACGGTGTAATGGCCGCTTGGGGAATGGCGTGCCTGCGGGCAGGCTGCTACGAAACGGCAAGGGAAAAGTTCTCCCACTGCTTGCCGCGCGTGGCAACCGAAGCCGAGAGCGAAGCGGTGCTGCGCTTGATCGAGCAGCCACCGTCGATCAACGGCAGCGTCAGCAAAGTTCCGATCGTCAAGCGGCCGACCAGATGTCCACCGCTGCTGAACGAAATCCTGTACGCGCTAACGTACACAGCGCGGCTCGGTACGCCCTCGGAGCGTGTTATCGCGCGTGTCAATGCGGCAAGGCAGGCAGCGGTGGGCAGCGGTGTCGGTGGTGGTTCGCACGAACCGGCATTAAACATTCTCGGCACGCTGGCGAACCTGCGCCACATCTGTCAGGGTGAGTTCGAGGGTGATATACCGGGCCCGAATGCGGAACGGCTCGCACGCACCGACAATGCGTCCCTCCTGTGTAGCCGACTGTTTGAGGAATCCATGCACTACCTGCTGGCGTACGGATCGCACCAAACCATGGTGCAGTTCCTGATGCGCTACCAGCAAACGGAAGTGGCCGCGCTGCGGTACATACTGGCCCAGCGGGTCGACCCGGACGTGTTTCTGCACGCGGTGCTGCTGCCCTATCTGCAACGTGGCGGGTTGGAAACGGTCGTACAGCGGCTGTCCGACATCGACGATACGTTGCTCGAGTGGCGCGAACACATCCGGTACGCGTGTCGCTATCTCGAGACGAACGACATGCTGAACAGCTTGTACAGCTTGCAGCTGCTGCTGAAGGATCCGATCCGTGCGAGCATGACCTGCGTGCGCTTCTACACGATGGGCTGTCGAACGTTTGGCGATTTGCACGCATCCGAACATCACCTCAAAACGAGTGTCTCGCATCTGCAGGTAGGTGCTGCGGGGGTTCTGTTTGCCCAACTGATTACACTAATCCTTCACGACTGGGAGGAACCGTTAACACTATCACTACCACCGCGTCTAATACACTTCACTGTGTTTTCACTTGTTGTTTTAGAATGAACTGGAACTATGCAACTGGCAAGAGGTGCGGCTTAACAGCACCATCGATACGCACCATTCGCTGCTGATGAAGCTGGACCCGAAAGAGCTGAACAATCACATCAACACGATACTGCTGCAGCTCGATGTTACCAAATTTTTGGCCACTTGCGAAGCGAAAGGGCGCCAAACGGTCACATTGCTACCGAAGGTTTGACGTGTTTCGACTGCACTACGACGCACCAGGAAGCGTTATTCTGCTCGTCGAGAGCACCGGGGTGTGAGATTTTGTACTTCGTTACCAACCATTCGAATGCCACGATTCTAATGGAATGGAAAAAAAATCTGCACACACGGAAAGGGCTTGCTTGCGCGTCGTGTTTTGTGTTTGCGTAGATCGATGTGTTTACGTATTGATTTAAATGGAGCTGTGTGTAACGCTGTTGCTATTTGTACTTTGTTACAGATTTTTCGTGAAGCATCCCAACTGCCAACCCTGTTTGGTTCCAGCCATGAAAAGCTGCAGCTAGCCATTCTCACCTTAGTCTGTGGTCAAAATGTGGAGGAAGCCTTCGGTCTGTCCTTTCGGTACGCAGTAAACTTCTTGTTGGACATTCGTTTGGCATTAAACTGTTACCGTTCCTTTCCCCAACAGAATCATCCAGGACTACAATCTCGACGTGCAGCGTGTGTATGCGCTGACGGCAAAGTATTTTATCAACCATGGCAAAATTGAGGACGTCAGCAAACTGCTGGACGTGATCGTCGGGAACGAGGGCAGCACGGGCGCGAACGAACCGACGGTAGCAACGATCTGCGACGAGATTGTGCGCGTCGCGGTCGACGTTGCGATCAGCCGGCACGGCACGGGCGTACATACGAAGGTCGCACTGGAAGCGTTGATCAACCGTGCCAGCTCCGTCGCGGTACGCATACATTGTTACATCGCGTCCGGCCAGCTGAAGGCGGCTTATTTGCTGGCGAACCGGCATCAGCGCGCGGGTGACATACGGAAAATTTTGCGCCAGGCGGAACTGCTCGGCCAGATGCATGTGAAGCGGTTGTGCGAGGCGCGCCTAAACCATCCGGAGAATGCGTCATAGGGCAACAGTAAACAAAGTGATATTTACCACATATAGTAGGAAACGTAATAAGACAACAGAAACACACTAACATTGTAGCTCGTTAACCTAACAGGGGGACCCTTTGTATTTAACAACAGTTTGGGTAATGGTCGCCCCTGTATCAGTTACGAATGTTCGCCTTTTATCGGGAATCGATCCTTTTTACACTAAACACAATTTGTAGTGAAACTGTCATCAGATAAACGATCGCCTGTGAAGAAGAGTGTTATTTTTGGACAAGTATTAAACTATTTCGAAATATAGTTACTGTTTTGTATATTATACTCGCATCAAATGAGCTTATTTAACCATAGCATCAACTCGCAGCGTTGTTAGTGAATACCGTTGTAAAGCAACATTGTTGTAAAATAAAACCAAAAGCTACAAGCCAACATTGCGGAAAACGCGTACACACCAATTAGTGTTGGGGGAAAGGGGGGGGGATTATTTATTAAGTTGTATGTGTGATATCGCTAATGTAATTGGAGCGATCATCTAAAAAAATATCTGTAGCGATTACCGGAAAACATTTTACCATCTCTTTCTCTCTCTCTCTCTTACTCTATCTTTCTTTTATGTTCTCTGTCAGGCACAATAATACATGAACCATTATCTCAATTCTTTCGCAGTTTTGCTTCGCCAAATTCCAAACCATACAGCATATATTGATTGTCCCCTTGCTAGTTTATCACATATTGTATTATATTGTAAATTTTTGGATTTTGTTTTTTTGCTACGTATTATAACAGTTTGAAGCTCATCGTATACCGTTCGGTTTTTGTTTTTTTTTTTTCTTCTTGTTTTTGGTACCGTTCAATTGCAGCCAAACAGATAAGGAACCGACCCGTCTCCGTTCCATAAACAGCTAGTTAGTGTCTTATTTTTTCTCGTTCGTTCGTTTCCTTGCTAGTGTCTGGCCTCAAACAGTCGTCTTCCTGTATTAGTCTCTACCTTCCAAGCGAATCGTTCGTTTTTGCTCGATAATGACTTTAAGAATTTTGATACTCCACTGCCTAAAGTGTATGTGCTTGTGTATGTATATTTGCCCTTGTACAATTCGTTACCTACTACGACTATCTACTACAGGCTTAGCGATCTAGATCTAATTTTTAGTTAAGCTCCAAAATGTTACCGATCTTCAGACTCGTTTGTAGAAGTTGATTTTTGTTTGAAAGACCAAAACGGAAAGGAATACAACACCCTGCCCAGGCTAACCAGATACCAGTGGAATTGTAAATAGTTTTAACGACCTGTTTTCTATCAAATTGCCTTTCCTCTGCCGCGCGGCGTTTATTGTTTCGTTCGTGTTCGATGTTAACCCAACCCAATGTGTCCTCTGCCTTTACGATGGAACCGGTGTGGGAAAATCCTTTTCCCCGCTCCGGGCAGTATTCCCTCTCGACACTCCCACTTACCGTACCGGCTCACGATCGCAATCTCAGGAGCAGCTGCACTTTTCCACCACCATGTTCGGGATGGTGCTGTAGATCACGTTGAAGCTCATGTCGAAGTACAGCAGCTGGATCGAGCTCATCTTCTTCGGCGAACAGCACGGTATGGCGGACGTGCTGAGCTGCATCACGTGCGTGTGCTCGTACTTCGGCAGGAAGCTGATCATGCACTCACCGGCACAGTACCACGCATCGTAGCTCTTCGGTGCGATGATCCAGTCCCAGCCGAACTTTTCAAAGTCCACCTTCAGCGGGTACCGGCAGCACCGCGTCTCGTTCGTATTCTCGTCACAGTTCAGCGACAGGTTGCGCTTGATGCGCTTCTTCGGTGCATCGCGGAACATGATCTCGATGTACGGTGTCTAGCGGTGGTGAACGGCATGGCGGAATGGTTAAAGAACAGGGCAACAAACGATTAGACGGGGTTCGAAGGGTTTGTTTGTTAACAAAATATAGAGAGATGGAAACAACAGTGCTCATGGATGGCAACGGAGAGTTTCGATGGTTGGATTGATTGTTGGTCTTTGCTGTTGGGTGGGCAATTTGGTGGAATGTGGCTAGAATATAAGAGAGTTAAGGGCACCCATTGCGTATATAATATGTCATCTAAAGTGAAAACAATTACCGTCACGAACTTCATTAAGAAGAGCTTATCGTTACAATACCATACATACGAAATCCTTTGTACGATGTTGTTGCTGCCAGATTTAAGATGGCGATTTATACATGAGCACTAAATGTAACAAGGGTCACCAAAGTTTAATTGCTCCACGAACACAGCATGTGAACATAACCTAGAAAAGTAAGCGTTAGCCCCTTTCACGGCACAATATTTGTACAAAATAGTTTGACAAATTGGAAGCGTCTGTTCCTTTTTTTCAAAATTGATCCACTTGCAGCCGCAGTAAAAAACCCCCACTACGAAGAACTATTCGCTCCCCCGAGAAGAGATCCGCTTCGTCAAGACAACACCCAACGATTAAGCACGCCACATCTCCGGGGACCGATCATTTATACGGGTTACACATACTTTCCACGGAATTTAACGCAATCAGCAACTGCAAAGCAGTATTGGTTTGCTGCCAATCTGCCTGCGGAACGCTGGTGTGTTTGTGCCACTTCTGCCATTCTGCAAGTGGCGCCAATTTAATTGACACTGGCCGGTCAATTGAAATTAATTGAACGACGGGTGACTCGCTATCGGAGAAGAACTCGGCTGAAACATGAGGCAGCATCCCATTTGTTTGACTAACTCTAACCCGAAAAATACTTCTTTTCTAGAAGTCTAGCCCGATGGGTAGCAACGGCATGTAAAATGTAAGATCCACGTCAACTTCAAGGCTGTAAACGGTTTGGGTTCAAAATATACTAACAAATTGCGCTGACGGGATTAGACTTCTCTATAACAGAGAATTTACACCCAAGCAATGTTCCAGGCAATGTATCACAATTAACCTGTGTGACTTCGATGCGAAGGTAGGAAGGAAGCCTCGAATACCAATATCTTTAATTTAATTCTTTTTTTTGGCGGTCCAGTGGTGTATTTCGTATAGGCGCCTGTCTTAACACGACAGGACCGGTCCAAAATCCCATCCGGACTAATCCAGACCTCAGCTACGGGTAATTTAAGTCAAAGAAAGCCATAAATGGGAGGCCTCTAGACCTCTTGAATTTGAATTTGAAGAATTTGTTCCAGTATGATCTTGATCAACCACAAACTCACATTTAGTCATTATCATTGTCAATACTTCGACCAGCAGATCGAGAGCCGTCGTCAGCCAATCCATTATCCATGTTCAGTTTGGTCCAGTTACTCCATCTCCAGTTTGATCTGTCCTCTGTCCATGAGGATGATTTAAAAACACTTTACGGGTTGGGTAATCTGTCGTCATTCTCATAACGTGACAAATCCATCGGAACCTGGCGGGTCTAATCCGCTGTACGACAGTGAGTTCGTCGACTCTGATCAAATGTCAGAGCGTAGTGGGAATTTCTTCGCATATACTCCTCATAGCGACAGTGAGCAAAAGAGGTGATTATTGTGTGCTGGAATGAGGCAGACACCAATTACTTCCAGGTTGATTGGTTCCTTGCGCAAAAGCGATAGCTTGGGTCCGTCCGAGAGGATTTCTAAACGAAGTATAAACTGTCGAAAAGATCTTGTGGTCAATTTGTGGAGATCGTGATCTTCCACTGATGTTTGGTTTGGTTTTGCCTTCACTACTGTGCCTACAACCAACCACTATTTACTTAACTATTTGGGCAAAACTAAGTTGTTAACCCAGGTCCAACAAGAGTATTGAACATGCTTGAGGGACTCAATGAAGAACTTATTTCTCAATATTTTCTCAATTCGGGGTAGGAAATCGTTTGCCATATACGGCTATGGTGCCAGGAAACACGAACTACATGCCAAACACAGCCTTTAACTCTGAAATTTCGATGTGATATAAGAGTGTTGCTATGATATGATGTGAAAATCCTTCAGAAGAAGTGTCACAGCCTGCTAGATGCATTGAAAATTGATTCCCAACTCCAGAGACTTGAGCCACAAAACCGAAAGAATTCCAAAAGCATAAAGCAAAGTTGCAATTAATTTCATCAAATACCGCTACACTAGAGTGCAATAGATTTGTTAAGGTTGTAGTTGTTGTTGTTGTTGTTTTGTTTTATTAGTAAAGTTTGTCACTGCAACACATCCGCGCAACACAACAATTTGGAAGAAAGATTTGGAAAATGATGATATTATCTACTTCGAGAAAGGAAGAAAGAGCTTATACTATTGCACTTGTTTTGCATTGCACACAATTCTGCCATTATTCAAACGTGTCCTTCTTTATGTGTGTGTGTGTGTGTCTGTGAATTTCCATTTTGTTCACTCTACGCTCTGTACTCTTCTCCCATTTCGTTGGCCGCTCGGCAGAAGAACTCCTCGGTGGAGCATCGCATCTCTCTCTTTCTCTCGCTTTTAACCGTTTTTTCATCTAAACCGGTGTGCATTTATTAAATTCTTCTTCTGTTATCCCCTCTTCCTAACGTCCCATTATTGAGCCTCCCGCAAAAAAACATGGTTCCCCCGCAGCTCCGTTCGCCAAAACGTGGGGTAATGCCATACGAATTCAAGCTAAATATCGACACGGGAACCAAAGGAAACATAGGGTCTTGGTGCTGACACTGTTCTACACATCTTCTCGAAGTATCTTTGCTTATACACTCTTCCTGTGTGTCTTTTCTTCTTTTGTTTTGATCCTCGTCTTGGCGGCAGCTACTTAGAATATAATTCATAATTTGCTACCATCATCATCATGCATTTATACATGCTATAAATATATTTAATGTGTGTATATATATAATATATTTGTTTCAAGTGTATATAATGAGCATCCGAATATGATTTGTTCCTTTTCATTGAGGTTGAGAAAGGCTGAAGGAAACTAAGTGTATGAAATGTGTAACGTACCGATCCTAGCAGGCGTGATCTCTCACACACACTCACACCCATCTCTCGTTTATTTAGCTGATCTTCTAAAGATGCCCCCGTTCTAGAGATAAAGATCATTGGTTCGAAAAGGTTTCGTGTCAAACGGGGTCACACATTATCCTACTCAATCATCATAAGAGTCCAATTGATGTGGGGTGGGCGACGGGATGCATGGGAGTGAACGCAAACAAAGATGCAACATACGCATCATGCTGATAACTACCCGGAGGGCGCTATGCCAATTTTAGCGGGTGAGACACTACAATTCTAACGTTTTCTTTTTTTGTTTTCTTTCCCCCGCTCTTTCCCCCCCCCCCCCCCCCCCCCCCTGAAAGCTTGCAAAACACTACGAATCTACCAATCTACGTCGCAAAAGATCGCGGCATTAACGCGGGCTAGGCTAGGCCACCGCCACAGTCAATCACTACTATAGAACACCAACAACGAGAACGAGAAATGAAAGAAGTGCCGTGTAAAAGCGCGCAAAAAAGCATCCTACTACCATAGAACGAATGGTTTTCTCTTTTTTTTTATAATAGTATCTTTAAGATACAAACTTTCCTCCATTGTGTTTGCTTGGTTTGCACCCGCTAGTGTTAGCCCTCGATGCTACCCGGGTGCTGATTATTATCTACACTTGTTCATAATTGGACATTAAACTTGTCCCTGCGTATTACGCCCCACAGCAGTCATAAGGATGGAAAAATTGCAAGCCGCTCACAAACGATAGGAATTGACCCCGGGATACTAAATGTGTGCTTTTTTAGTACAATAGTTTGTTACACCTTCCTAGTTCCACTAGTTCCACCGCACGGCACAGATGTGTGTGTGTGTGAGTGTTATTTTGTTTTTGCTTTCGAGAAGGATTATGCATTGCTTTGCCTTGAGAGAACACATTGCCTTGCTGTCTGGTAATCGAAAAAGATAACACTAATCAGTGCCTATATCTACTATACGCGTAACAAATGTTTCTACATTGAAATAATCTCATCCCACCTGCACAACACGCGCGCCTACACGCACACATGCCTAATGAAAAGTTTGAAATCCCTCGCTTTGGCAAAGTGTGATCTTGTATCCTTTTTTTTTTGCCCCCTTACTGTTACTGATTCAAAGGGAGCCACCATTTTATAATACCCCCAGACAAGTCTCACACGACCCGGACGCTTACGAATACTTAACCGCGATGGTGTAATGTATGAATGTCGAATGATTGTACTACAGCTTATTAATTAAAGGTTTGTTGGGTTATTGTGGTGCACTTTCAATTAACGTTCGTCTCCCTTTTCCACACCCGATCAATGCGATCAATGCGATGCCGCGGCTGATCAATGCTCCACACCACCGGGTCTAACCCAAGGGACCCGCACCCATACGTTTGCGTAAACAGATACGGATTGCTCTATGCGTGTGCGGTGATTAGATGATGTAAGCGGTGCGCCGTGCAGTACGCAACAATAAATTACTAACATTTCGCACTGATACTCCCCCCGCCCGGCATAATAAGGAAAGACGCTATTGATAAAGCAAGCATTGTGCAAGCTGTACAAGCAGCAGATTTGTTTGGGTTTGGCCGGGGGTGGTTGGTAGCAGGGTTTGCAAACCAGGAGGAGTTTTGTCACACAAGCCAGGTAAATACAGCGCTTTCGGTACACGGGAACATCTAACGACACTATCGCTTTACGCCTACGAGAACAAACGGATCAAACGGAACGAATCAATAGTAAGGTATTGCGAGTATATAAGCTTGCATTTCGCCGGAATTCATATCCCTTTACGCTATAATCATGTTGTTTTTTTTACGTATTCATAATTATTGGATGGTTTTTGTATAATACTACATTTGCGTTTTTTGTTTGTTTTCGCTACACATGTTTTTTTTTTTTTGTAAAATATTCAAAGCACTACAAGAAGGGGTGTGCTTATAGACGAAATAAAAGTGCGGAATGAACAGGATGAGAAGGTTTCTACTACAGCATCTATCAGCAAAACATGAGAGGTTATGCATTTTTCGCTCAGTCATAATGCACGACAACTCGTTGCTGCACAACACCATTAATTTGGTTGTTTAACAAAACTAATAAATATTTGCTTCTTTTTTTTTGTGTCGTTTACATTGATTGCACTTCAACTTCGAGTTGTTTCAATAGCACGTAAACGAATGGAATGTACAACCGAAATCCTTTTCGTATACCACTCGATCGTCGAACCATCCTGGGAAACAAAACATTAAGTGACTAACCCTGATCGGTGTGTGTGACCTACGTTCTACGTTCATCTATTGTTTTCCTGTGTTATAACAAGGGCGCACAACAATTGTATGGCCTGCACAAATGCGCTACAAACACTACCAAAAGAAGAAGAAAAAAAAACAACGAATTATTGTGAAATATAGAATCGATATAAACCGTTTCGGTTGAATTCTGCTAATAGTCTTTACGGGCTAGATTAACTTACTAGTTACTGCACACATTGCGCTCATTGCGGAAGTGCACAGAGTTTGTTTGTGTGTGTGTGTGTGTGGATGAATGGATTCTCTCCAAAATGTCCGGTGAGGGGTTGTATGTATATATGGAGTAGTACATTCTAATCGCGAAGTTCATAAGATTTTTTGCGTGATTCATGTTATGCTTTCTCTACCTTGCATGCTTCCATGCGTGGTTGTGTGTTTGTGTGTCGGTGTCGGTACAATATAATCATTATCTGTTATCAGTAGAATTATGTTTACAATTGTTCGTTTTACAAAATACGTGTGTATACTGTACGTATGCGTATGCACACACGCACACACAAATCACCAGTCAAAACCGCTCGTAACGCTCGTGGCTACCTGTTTGTTTCGAGATGATCCATCCTCGGCTAAGTGACTTATGTTCTTCGATATCGATATCCACGTATCATGATGCATTTCAAACTTTCCTACATCCTACCGGATTTCCTTCGCCATCCTTCGTTCGTTCGATCGTTCCGTGATTCTTTTGTTTCTTTTTTTTTCTTAGAGCAGTTCAATAAATTGATCAAGGTCGACTCGCAAGACTACACATTTTGTTCAGGCTCGTACAACTCTTACTTTCATATCGGCCATATTACGAATAAACGAATATGGTGATAAATCGTATCATTATTATAATTATCATATAAACATGGTCAGTCGTTTGATTGGTTTTTTTTGTTTTTCTTTGTTGTAAGAATTGTAAATATGTCGCTAAATTTGTTTGTGTGCATGCATTTATACGTCTGTGCCCCCCTTGTGGGTTTGTGGCACTATACACTACGGCACGCGCGCGCCCCCTCACAATTCACACACCTACCATATATCTGCATATACATACACATCAGATTCAGACTCAAGAGGAATCAAGTTGTATAACAATCAGCGTTAATATGGTATGAAAAAGGCTATAACAAGAAAAAGGTTGTTGCTCGCATATACGCGCCCGATAAACGAAGCCGTCCACTGCTATTGCTTGGCAAAGTATGTAGAAGGGAAGGAATTTATCACGCATACGGTGTACGATGTGGAGAGCGTATGATATGTGTCCAAGATCAATTGTCGATGTCCAAAAACTTCTCTATGCGAAACGCTGTTCTACCGGTCCCAATAATCTACCTGTTCCCCTTTTTTCACTACTAAGCATTGCCGCTTGGTGACTAAACTAACCGTCCTTGTCCTGCGCTTGTTCAATTCAATCGCTTATAATTTGCTAATTTGCTTTCCAAAAGGCAAACTTTTCGTTCCGCTACCTTCACTATCGTCCGTTCGACAACGGAATGCTGCAATCACTATCCTGCAGGTGCTGATAACGCGATGGACGAACGTATCGTATCGAGACGCAACATTGGGCGAGCTTGAGCGCTCCACAGTCTGGCAAGTCTAATCTGGAGCATAACGTTGATAAGTAGCTAGTAATGGGCGAATAGGAAAACGAACACTTTTACTTTTATCCCTGCTTGCACATACTACCCGTGCCCGACACACGCCTCGATATGATTGAACATGGTAAAGATGAACACAGAAAAATTTCATTCCATTAACATGAGGTGATAGATCATGTACGATACTGCTACTGTTCCGTCACACTTTCCCTGTTCCCTTCGCACTTCGCTAATGATTTTATTTCTCTTCATTGTTTCTCACTCATTCCGCTCTACTTTGGGGTTGTTTTGCAAACATGTTTTACTAATGTGATTTTTTTCTCTCCTTTCCCTCCATGGTAGATCCATGGTTCACGTTTGTATTAGCACACTCACAATAGGGCCAGAAAAAAGATCCTTCACACAATCGCTTAAACTATTAAACTTTTCTTATAAACCACAATATTTTCTTTTATATTGTATAGGTTGATTGCAAAGCAACATCACAATTCTATTTCCACATTTCATTCGCTTCACACCTTTTTTTTTTACTTTAATTAGTTTTGTGTGTGTGTGTGTTTGAGTGTTTGTTAATGAGCAACTTGCCCTCTCGTTTATAAATGTTTCTTCCCCTGCTTATTATTACATTTGCTCATTGTCTACATTTTTGCCTATTAAGGGTTTTGTGTTGTAAGTTACAATAATTAGCACTAGTTGGATGCAAATAGGAATGGGAACAAGTGTTATGGAGGTTTGGGAAGGAATCTGCTCTACTATAAGATTCCTCGGCTTTCTACGGGGGGTTCTGAAAATTATGTGGAAAATTTTGCATTTTCCAGGGACGGCCGCAAAACCAGGGCCCCTTCGACCCAAAAGTTGGGCCGATTGATCATATTCTGCCACAGCGAAAGCTCTTTGCCGGTAGAATCCATCCACTCGACAGCCCTGCCATTGTGTTTGCCTGTATAAACGGAATCGCATTAAAATTGGGCACGTAAATTGGTACATCGAAGAACGACGTTAACACAAAGAAAATAAAATGTGAAGTTCCGCGTACACATTCGCAAACTTACCGTTTCCGAGCGAAAAACGAACACCACCCAAAAATTCGTTACTAGCCAGTCGATCGTGATCCCATATTGTTAGCTCCAGTGCGCGTTCGGACAACTCTGCCAGTGAGACATCTTCGTACACGAACGTGTAATTCCACACCGGAGAGTTGGTTCGTTTTATAACAGGCGTTTTTTGTTTTGAGCTTCGATTCTTATCCGGTAGTAAATAACTGTGAGATAAGAAGTCGTATCAGTTAAACGCAATAGCTACTGCTGTCCGGTCTTGCCATTACATACCTTTTGCAGAAAGCGTCACAGGTACCGTTGGACTTAATCGGTTGCAAGTGTTTCGCTTCCTTTACCAATACGTGCAAGGCGCCCTTGCTATGCCCGGAAAAGGTGGACGATGTGGTGGACGTTAGCGAGCGAGTACTGAACTTTCTCAGATTAAGCGTTCCAAACCCGCTGCCCGATGATCCACCACTACCGCCAATAACACCGCTGCCACCGCCAATGATACCACCACTGTCTGCATCAGCCGAGACATATTTTAGACCGACAATGATATCGCCTTTATACGCTGATAAATCTTCAAATGGTTCGCTCTGCACAATAGCATGGTAACGGATGAAAGACAAACAAAGCAAACATTATGTATCATCAACAATACGCTAGAATGTCTAACGCTTACCCGTTCCTGAAGCTGATACCACTGAGGTTGGGGATTGTCAAACACTTTATCCTGCAGACCCATCATGACTTCGCCGAGAAAATCATTCCTTCCAAACATATCGGAATGCCAAACGGTTATCCAGATCGTGCGTGTTTGCAGGCTGTTCAAGCTCATGTGAAACCGAAGCACCTCGTCGAATACCGGATTCAGCGTGTGCTTCTTTACCTTTGTCTTTCGCTTGCCACTCTTCGATTTGTCCGGTAGAAGATATACCTAAAAGGGCGAAACATTTCCTGGTGAGCCGAGTGTGTTCCGTACCAGCAAACTATTGTACACGTCGTGTAAGCCATTACCTTTACGTACGGATCGCTCCGATTCCGTTTCGTATCGACTGCCGCCAAATCTTTGCACTGCTTCACGTGTATCTCTAGTGCGCCCTGCTTATAATTGTACTGCATACCGAATTCGATCTGTCCGCGAACCGTAACAGTACCGTAGCGACCTTCACCGGCGCCCGAGTAAACACTCGCCATCGAGTCCGATCGCACACCTAGAGAGCTGAGGCTGGCACGGTTTTGATGCAGTGCCACCAAACGGTCGATATCTTCATCGGATTGCGATGGCCAATTGTCGCTGGTACCGCCGGCCGAACCGACGGGCGACGATACCATACTGCCGCCCTTATGCTGCATACCGTTGGAAGCTGCGCCATCCGTTTGCCGATCGTACGTGTCGCTCGGGGCCGCCCGTGTGCTGCTTCCATTTGGATCATCTTCCCCACCGAGTGCGCTTGTTGATCCCGTCAAATCCGGACTGTTGCTTTCCTCTAAAAAAAACAAAACCATTACGAAATGTTAGAAATGCAGAATAATAGTATGGAACGAAAATTCATATCATTCGCTTTAAGTTTCCAATTTTTCCATTCGTACAATCACATGCGAGAATCGAAATCGAGCGAAAATGCCAACCACAGTTCTATCGGTGGCGGTGACCGTAAGCCGTATCGAATTTAAACTATCGGCCCAATATTCATACCAAACATGAGAAAGTCGCATAAATGACACGGTGCAAGGTAGAGCTAACCTAATTCTATTTCTCCCAATATTGCTCTACTGTCGCGGAATGGCGAAGACAAGCGCTTCCGACAGCAGACGCTAAACTTTTTCCGTAGACTACTATCACCACTACTAACATCATCCAGCTCGAGTGATTCAAGAAACCGGTCCGACACCGACCGAAAACTATCGTTCCAGCCCCAGCTAGCGTTCTTGTTCAACTTCCGTATGGTACTTTTCTGCGACGGCGATAAAGCATCATACTCCGAGATATTATTCGAACCGTGCGCACCGTCCAGAACCGTACCGAGCTGTAGTTTGTAAGCTTCGAACGCTGCATCCACATCTTCATCATCGTTCGCTTTCCGACTCCATGCAGCTGCCGGATGACGGCTACAGCACCGACAGCAACGCAACCACGAACAACAGCATACTAAACCGATCCAACGTGACAGGACACTGGAGGTACATCTTCGATCGTGCGGTGTAGAATTGAAACCGTTGCCTTTCGAACCTTTCCTCTTGCCGCAACAACATCTCAAGCGAAGCTTCCACTTCTTTTTGGTGCGTTTACTTTCCCCCCGCACGTTACTGCTATGCACCGGTGTAATTTCCCTCGAGGGTTTCTGTTGCACTAGGACACTCTTGGATACGCTTGCACTAGCGCCGTTCGATGCGCTGGCGGCATCTTTCTCTTGCGTTTTAAAATGTGTATAACTATTCACAGTGTTTCTTTTTTTCTTTTTCCACCATTTCGATTTGCCCATTATCTTTCCTGCCAGGATCTGTAGGGAATGTTTCCACTGAGCATTCTTCCGTAGCTTTCAAAACGGCTGATCATCAGAGTACATCACTTTCACATCACTGATCCCGTAAGCGGTTGTTCATCGTGCAATTGAGCAGAATTCGCTGTGTGGCGCGCAGGTGACTTCCCAGCAATAAGCGAACGTCGTCGGCGACTTACACTTACCAATTGACGATTCTACGGTGACTTGCTCAAGATTCGTTTACATTCTTCCCCTCCCTTCGGAAGGAGGACCAAACTTCGCCCATTCCACCATTAACTGCCACTGTCAGTCACTGATTGACGTACACATGAAGAAAGCATATCGAAGATGAACATCCAATACGAATTACCGCCAACGTTAGCAAACGGTGTCCAAGTGCATGCCACACCTATACACTGCTAGTCGGGGACGGTGCTCTGAAGAAGAATCACCAAACACCACAAATGTAATTGACACCAGGGGTCAATTGCTCTTAATTGGCCAAGACCTAATAACCCAATACACTATCCAACGAGTTACACACAGTGCACTAATCGACCGAAACTGATACAAAAGTTCCATTGCTAAGCCCAAAACTATCATGTTGTTGATATTGTTGAAAAGTTTAGAATTCATTTCACACGAGAGGTGCGCCAAATCCCATCCGGATCGAACCTCCCTATGAGTGTTGGGGAAATCAAATTCATTAATCTGAATAAATCTTTAAACTTCAAGATTCATGAGTTCGCAACGATTCTGTGAGGTGAATTTGAATCTGATGAATATTTGAGAATTAATTAATCGTAAGGGTTTATTATTCTTTGAGGATTCTTGAATCATTGACTCGGACCCAAGAACTTCAGAGTACTCATGAATCTAGAAGGATTTATGAATCTTTGAGGATTAAGGAGGAATCTTTTTAGGATTTTTGAAGGTTCGTGATGGAATCTCGAGGATTCCCGATTCTTGAGGATCTTTTGAAAGTCGACCAGGCTCGAGTCGCTACAGATTCATATGCATGGCTCCTTACAAAAGCTTTCACTAAGCATAACACTAGTGTCCAGCTGTCGATAAAAAAATAAAGAAACCAGGAAAAAATGTAAAGCCAATAGCTCCTGAATTCCATTTCCATACAACATTATTTAAACATTTATCTTGTTCTGTTATCATGCTTCATTAAATACCTAGTCTAAAGCTCACGTTTAATAATATAAGAGCTTGTGAGATCAAAGAAACATAGCGCCAGCGAAAATAACACTAAACTATCTAACACACAAATTATCTAAAGTTTTCGCACTGTTCTGCACTGCTTTTGCATAAAACCGCCGTTTTTTGACCAGTATCACGTGCACGTTTAGCACTGGCACACCTTATCGAAGCACTGGCCGCAAACAAAACATGTTTTGGTACGTTTGTTATCACTCTTTACCGCCTGTCCCAGAAAGTATCTACCCAAACTTACCGTTCGACAACTGTTGCAAGCGATTGCGACGCTCGCGTCGCGGATACGGTGGCTGTAGGCCGGGTGCAGACATGGCCCGCTTAGGTGCTGACGGTGGGCGATTGAAGCCCGGCGCACGATAGCGCGCACTTTTCACATTGTTCTGCAAGAAATGGTACACACTTTGCGACTTCTGGCCCATGCCCCCGCTTGCCACTACTGCCCCTGACGAAGGTTTCGTCGAAGAACTGACCGCTAGCGAACCGGACGTTCCCGAGGAGGAGGAGACGGAAGACGATGATGCTACCGATTGCATGATGGTCTGCAGGTTCGATGTCGGTAGCCGGGGCAGTGAGTTAGTCGTACCGCTGGTCATCGTGTTCTGCAAGCTGCGCGGAAGCGTAGATCGCGAAGCTAGGACCAAACGATTGCCACCTCCCTTCAGTACCCCTTCGTCCGAATCTGTATCCTCCTCGTCAGCCGCCACGCTGGATAACCGGCGCCGACTGCCTGCCGTCGAGCTTGGCGCATAATGTTGGTGGTGTTGCAGCAACTGCTGGTGCGGTTGCTGTGACGTATGGTACGGTTGATTTTGCTGGTACTGGTGCGGTTGCTGCTGTTTCGCTTCCCACAGCTTGGACGATTCGAACTCTTCCCTATCACCACCGATGCTGCCACAGCTGCGTACACGATCCAGCTGTTCCTGGCTTAAGTTTTGATTGTTAAACAGTAGATCACCAGCCGATCTGCGCTTTGCCACCAGAATCGATTTGGAAGACGAAGAATTGTCCAACATGGAGAGCTTCGTGCGAGAGTCTCCGTTGGCAAGGAGAGCCGATTCGAAACTTCCGCGCCAGGAGAACCGCTCGTAGTCACTGGCCTCTCCGCGTTCCTCACCCACCATATCGCTCCCGGTCCCGGAATGATATTGATAGTTTCCTTGCGATCGCTGATCGCTTAGCAAAAGGTCGTGACTTTTACTTCGAGGCAGTAGCATAGCGTAGGAAGACGACGATACCGATGCGCCTCCCTCGATCGTTCCTATCTCCTCTTCCTCCTCCTGTTGTCCGCCTGCAGCTGTAGCGCCGGGTGCTGTTGGTCCACCAACTCCTATCCTCGTTCTATGATGGTGATAGTGGTGTGGTAGCTGCCGATCATTACTCTCCGACGTACTGCTATCCTCATCGTCCTCCGTTGTAGTTGCGGAAATAATCTGATGATGGTGATGGTGATGATGATGGTGATGATGTCCTGCCATACTGCCAATGCCTGCCGACGTATTACCGATGCCTGCACCGATCCCAACACCACCACCGACGTTACTCGCCATCGTTTGTCCAGACTTCCGGTGGATACCTATGCGATGCTGCTTGGGAGATACGCTCGCGTGCGATTCCCCACTGCTTACCTCGTGCATCAGTGCCACCAACCGGCTACCGATATGGTGCATTACCTTTGCTATCAGTGGTGGCGACGAAGAACTATTCGCACTCGATGTTACACCATTGCCCGAACCATTTGATTGCGCATCTGCCGGTGGATCCTTCTTGCTTTCCTTACTTGGCGGCTCGTTCGAAACGACGACCTTCGACAGAGACGCTACCAAACGCTGGTACACGAACGCTGTTTCTTTGCTCAGTGGCGTCTGGTGATAAGGTGGCTGCTGTTGCTGCTGCGGATGATGCTGGCGATGATGTGCCACCAGCGGTGATTCTTCCTTCTCCGACATGGCCAAAGCCACCAAGCCACCGTCGCCGATATCACCTTCCTCATCCTTCCTAACGCTGCTATCGAACTTGTTGATGATCTGTCGACAGCTGGCCGAAATTTCTTCCTGCAACCCAAACGGATTTCCATCCGCAACGGCCGCTGCGGTGCCCTCCAGATCGGAGCTGGTGTAATCGGAAGAATCGTACGAATCCGACCACGTGTCTTCGCTGCTCAGGTACTCGACGATTTCGCGCACCTGCTCGTCCCTGATGCCCGGTACGGTTTTCATCAGACGCGTCAGCTCATTCTCGAAGTACACAAGCTGGGGCGGTTTCGTGCGCATCCCTCTCGGGCGTGCAACCGGCGTACTGCCACCCTGCTGCGGTGTGTTCGACCCACTGACGCCCGGCGTAGAACTGCTCGAGTTCGGTAACTTTCTCGTGTTGGCCGAGGCGGCCACAAGCGATTTGAAGAACTGTCGCATCTTGGACATCATCAGGTTGGTTTCCTCGTCGGAGCTCCAGTTGTTGAAACTATCCTTTCGCACCAAGTTTACCATGCTCGTGCCTTGTGTGCTGCTTTTTGGCATGCTGCTAGAGGAACCGGGCGAAATCGGCAATCGGTATGCGTTGTGGGAAGGGAGCTGTTGTACCTCTGCCGAGAACCCCGCGTCACCACCCTCCTTCACATCGTTCTTGTTTTCTTCCAGTATTGCTTCCACCTTTGAGGCGGGAATTGCTTTCGATGAGGAGGCTACCGTTTGATCCTCCTTCAGCAGATCATCATTACTGCCAATAAATCCACTATCTCGACTGGTTTGCTTTCGCGAATTCTCTATCCCTACGGAATGGAGCGAAGGACTGATCGCACTATGCACAACTCCCGCCTCTCGTCCACTGGCCACATCGAGCGGAGTTGAGTGCAACGGTGTATTTCGACTGTCTTCCGACTCGGAGCAAACCCCACCGGGACCAGTGTCACCCATCACGCCGTGGTGTTGCTGCTGCTCGGCACGAGCTAGTGCAACATCCATTTTTTTGGTCATAAACTTCTTTTTTCGCTTTCCCATCGTATCGTACGGCGATGATTCCGGTCGATCTTGGTGCGAATACAACGCGGATGATTCGTCGCAGGTATCCGTTTCGGAAGAATGATCCACATCGGCACTACCTCCTCCTACGGGACCACCTCCGGAACCAGAACCGCCGCCAATCATACCGGCCGTATCGTACGATGAGCCTGCCGATTGGCTAACGTTCGATCCGATCGACTCGTGATTATGTTCCGCATCCTTTCCGGCCAACAGCAAATTATCCAGCGAACTGTGGGATCTTGTGGCTCCTCGTGCCCGTACAAGCCGCTTCCGACGCTGTTCCGGACTCGCGTGACCCTCACTGTCGCTTCCAACACTACCACCACTACCGTCCGATACGTTCCCACCACCAGCACCGCCATTTCCACCTCCAGCGCTCCCCCGATCCGTGCTGTTGTATCCAAGGAAGCCGGTGAGGAAATATTTTTCCAATCGCGACGAAGCCAAATCCGCCACCGAATCCGTCCCATTGTCCTCGTGGTCTCGATCGTGGCTCTCCATCGAGGCACCGGACAAACGTGCCGCCGAAGCACTGCCCGAGGCGGTACCGCTGCCGAGCGAATCGTGCCCATCGCTACAGAGCGAGCTGCTTTCTTCCGACAGTTCACTCTCCCCATCATGCATGCCGCCTCCATATCTCGAGCCGCCAAAACCTTCCGAATCACCGAACGTTCCACCGACTTTGCTGCTGGTTCCGATCTCTCCACCGAGACCGTAGAAGAAATACTTCTCCAACTCGGACGCTGACAGCCGATGGGCACCGTCCCGTGGCTCATCGTCCCCATCGTGACCAACTTCAGACCCATGATCACCGCGTCCACCACGGCGACCCCGCCTGCGTCCCAGCACGTCCGATCCGCGCGACTCTATTTCACTATCCTCACAGCTTTCCTCCACGATCGTGTGGAGCGTAAAGTCGATCGCCGTCCGATTGTAACCGCGCAGTTCTTCCTCGCGATCGTTCGAAAATGACATTTCCTCGCTGGAATCTTCCAAATCCGAATCGGTCGCCGTGGTCGTTGCGAACTCTTCCTCGTCCTGGCTGATTTCTTCCACCCACGAATCGTCATCGGCCAGACCATCCTCCAAACAAATTACCGCCGACAGTGTGCTCGATCCGGTCGACACCGTAACATTTTCGTTCGCCGTCACGTTACCGTTTCGGGTTTGCATGCCACCACCATCACCATCAACACCTCCGTCACCATCCCCATGGGCATCATCGACGTAACGTTCCATTTCGCTGCCGTACACCAGATTCGTCTCGTCCGCTGAATCGAGTCGCGCGCGTTGCACCGAATTGCCATCGGCCCGCTTGGGAACATGATCACACTGCTGTGGCTGAGTTTCACCGACCCCATCAGCACTGCCACCATCGGACACACCAACCAGCCGTGCAGCGTTCGACATTTGCTGGCCAAAAGCATCACAATCACTGCCGCTACGATCGCCACTGTTCACTCGCACGTTCTCACCACGGTAACGTTCCTCATCCATGACGGGTGCTGCACAGTGCACCAAGGGCGACCGGGAATTACAAGCGTGTTCCGTCAGCGTTCCCACCCCGTCCAGTGGCGGGTTTTTTTCGTACACCTCCGTTGAACTCTTTCGATCACCGTCAGCACCAGCATCACTACGCACCAACTCAACAGTCGTCGGTGGTGTTACGCTGCCCGTGTGTTCGTGATGGTGCGACCCAACACCACTGGCACTACCCGTTTGACTCTGCCCTGGCAGACATTCTGGCAGACTTTGTAATGAGCAAAGTGTTTCTGCTACAGCATAACGATCCTCACTTGCCAAAGCAGAATGCTGGATATGTGCTCTCACCGTGATCTCATCGTCGTCGTGATCGGACGAAACACAAACAATATCGTCTACACCGCTGGGTACCGTTTTCGACCTCGTAGCCGTGGTTGTTGTGGGGGAGGAACTTGCAACGTTTACCTGAACTTCGTTCGACACAACACCGTCACTGGGAATGCACGAACCGTTTGGTTGTTCGCTGTTGCTTTTGCTTTCGCTGCTGCTCGTATCGTCCCTCGTCTCGGAAGTGTCATCCGTGATCATAACAAGGCTCTTGTACCTGCTGCTACCACCAATAGTGGCTGTCGAACTGCTGCTGGGCACTGTCTCCACCGTATGGGGCGATCTTATGTCGCCCAAAGCTACCGATTCCGTGTGCGTAGCCGTGGCGCCACTAACACACACGCCCGTCGCGCTACTGACGCAAGTGGCCGCATTCGCGCCCTCTGCTGGTGTTGGTGTACGCACGCGATACACACCTGTAACGCGGCTGTTAATGCTATTACCTGCGTACGGCAGCAGCACGGTTTGCTGGTGGTGGTGTTCGCCGTCGTCGTGTTGTGGTTTCTCCTCCACTTTTATGCTGCCGTACCGCTGCAGACGGTGCGCCTGCGGCTGGCAGTCTGCATCGAGCGCACAGCCACTCGCTTCGGGTGCAGGACAAGAAACGGTACCTTTCTCTTCTAGCTGCGGCCGCTGCTGGTATGTGTTCGATTCACCAACATTCGCACAACAGGCTGGTTCGCCGTACGGCAGTGGGCTGCTGCTGTCAGTTTCACCGCTTTTGCGGCTTCCCCCCGTCGATGCCGTGCATTGCACACTGCGCTGGTGATCTACCACCGTCGCCGTTACATCCGTCTGCTGCACCCGCACATCCAACGGTGGTCGGCTACTACCTACGATCGAACCGCTATTGTGTGCCTGCTGTTCGATTGACACCTCCGCACAATTCCGAACCAATTTATCGTCCAACGGGCTGGGCCGCTGTACGTTGCCTCCCTCTGTCTCCTCGCAATCGGATATGTTTTTCACTCGCTTTAGCACCACAACGCCACCCTCACCATCAGCACCGTCACCGTCGTCGCCGTATCCACCGATGGGGGGATCCAAACCTGCTACCTCACCGTAGCAACTATGCTCTCCCTCGGTTCTTATCGATTGATTGTCGCTACTGTCACTGTCGCTTGGCCCTTCGCCATCGCTACCAGGTCCGGGATTGATCACCATCACAGCATTGAACCGCTTACGGTTGCTTCTCGCACCGTGGGGACACCTTTCATCCCCCTCCTCCTCATCGTCATCATCATCCTCACCATCAAAGCAACAACCATCATCATCATCGTCCTGTTCTCGATCACGATCGAAATAGTCTTCCACCTCGCCATCGCTATCCGAGTCAGAACTGCACTTTTCCTGCAGCGACGATGCGGACGAGTGGGACGAACTGTACGAGCTATTGCCACCGCTGCTCCCGGTCAAATGGAACGAATACTTTCCAACCTTGGGTTTCCGGCCCTGCTGCTGTTGATCGACTGGGGCAGCATTTTCCGCCTCACTCGACGATGCACTCGACGATGACGGGGACGATCGGCCACCCGTCTGTGCCAGGTGGTACAGCAACTCGTACTGCAGGTAACCATCCTGTTCGTCTACACTGTCCGGCCTAATTTTAGAACTATTCCGCATTTCACCACTGCCACCTGGGCCCTGTTGGGAACCAGATGCTGCCCGCCCACCACCGGGAGGCTGTTGGTTTGGCTCCATTGCTTTCACCACAGTTCCACCAACCGGATACGTAATGGCGTGGTCGTTCGCGGTTTTGTTATCGACATCGGTGCCCTTATTATCACTGTTACCATTACCATCCGTATCGCTCGGTAAAGCTTCTTGTCGTTGCTGTTGCTGTGGTTGTTGCGTTGATGCTCGTAAATCGATATCGTTGTTATTTTGCGACGATCCTGCTGTGCCAGTACCGTCGTCGTTGGTGCCACTGCACAACAACCGCTGACCGTCCATCGTCACCGTATCTAGCCCTGCCTGGTCGGTGGCAACCAACAATGGCGATGTTGCCGCAACACTCGCACGTACATTACTGTCCGGCGTAATCTCGCGTGCACGACCATTTGCCGTCTTCGTCTGCTCGCCAGTGACGATATTATCTTGCGCTTGAATGGGCTTCGCCAACGTTGCTGCCGTTGTAACGCTATCGTTGGCTGCGTTCGTCGTAACCGGAACGGCCAGCGGGAACTCACCTGTGCGTAGTGGTGGTACAACACCATCGCCGCGCTGTACCAGTTGTAGTGCAGTGGCTAGCGCGACCGCAGACGACGAACCGACCTCGTCACGATCGGATGAAGTCAACGAACAACAGCTATCACTTACACCACCATCACCAACACTAGCGCGACGCATTACACCGTACGGTGGTGGCGTTGTAGCCGATGGTGCTGCTTTTTGCACATGATGCACTCTGCCGCTCGGTGCAGTAGTTGTCGCTTCAGCACCACTGGAACCACCACTAATGCGCACGGTACCGAATGCACGGTCCGATTCCACGCCACTCCGTTGCCGTACGTTCAGCTGTTTGCACGTGCGGACCTTCGTGGCGTTACGCTCGTTATCGCTGCTGTCGTGGCTTTCGGATGTTGCACAGGTCTCCCCCAAATCACGGCGCGCACTACCACCAAACCGGCACGCACATTTCGGATGGGTCGGAACCTTCCTGTTACCACCGGGCGGTGCCGTCGTTTCCGGTTCTGTTGCACCGCACCGTACACTTGTTTCACTACTGTCCGCAAACTTTTTCCACAGTTGCTGCACCAAATCCGATCGCAGTGCATAGTCCGATGTGTTCGTACCGGTGCCCTCTGCCGTATCGGTTGTACCGTGCATGAGCAACAGCTGCTGCTGCTGTTCGTACAGCCAGCTTTGGAAGGCCGCAATTGGCACGGGCACGGGCACCGGGACCGGTATCGGTACGTACTGCATCTGTCGACGATTGCAACACTCACAGTGACAGAACGATGGTTCTGCACGATTGTCCAGCTTCCGGCCACCACTAGCACTGTTCACCTTCGACGCACTGGTTGTGTTTTTGCACTGGCTGTGAGCGGAACCAACACATTTCGCGGTTGCCGTTGCCATTGCAAGCATTTCGTAGAAAAAGGCACTCTTCGTTTCATCCGCTCCCGGCATCATGTCCGGCTCGAAGTAATCCCAATCGCACTCGTCGAGCGAAGCGGCATTTGTGCTGTAGCGGTGGCGCTTTGCGTGCCGCACCGCGGTCGAGGACGAGGTAGAGCTGCTGTCATATTCTTCCTCCTTGCTCGATGAGTCGGAACTGAAGAACACCAACCGGTACTCTTCGTAATCCGATGGCATTACCCTGGAGCGGACTTGACCCTGACCGAAGGATTGCATCCGTCCTGCCGCTGCTTCCGTTTCCGACGACGAATATCCTCCAAGGGTGGCCGATTCGTCCGTCAATCCATCCGCACTGCTGTGACACTCATCTACAGAAATCACCCACGATCGCGGGTGCAGAAAGAACCAAACCATTTGGTCCACCACACGCGCACACGAATGTGTGTGTGGAACGTTGGTTGATTTGAACAAAAGATAAATTTTGCGTAAGAACCAAAGAAATAATCACGAAGCTAGAACCTAGCAGTATTGTGCACCAAAACCTCCCAAACTAGACAGCGTACGGGGCGAACCAGAGCCAAAGCTACCCAAACATATGTTAGTGTCTCGAGGTACAAACAAAGGTTAGCTGCACGTATGCAAACACCTACGATGCATTAGTTGCTTCTCTTAAAAATAAACCACCCACGGATCAACGTCCCACTACATTACAACACTTGCAAGCGGCTTGTTAATACACCACACACCACGCATAACCCCCAGAATCGATGCCAAAGCATACCACACGCGTAAAGTAATATCTCTCATTGCAACACTTACGGTTGGCATTGGATGATTTGCATTTGTTCTCCTCGCGGCGCTGCAGCACTACCTTCTTAAAGATCACGGCCGCCGCCTCAACAGCATTCTGAATTTCCGCCTCGCCCAGTGTGGTTTTGTTATCCTTCTGTGCAGCCCGATGATGATAAGGGGGAGGGGGGGGGGGGGATTAGATAATAAGAAAACGTGCATTGCTTAATACGCTTGTCTAAAGCAACAATTGCGCAAACATGACTTGCTTACCGATGATGGTTTATACGTGAGATTGATATGTTCATCGCTGCTATTATCGTCCGATTGGTGACCGGCACTTTCCGAGAAGATACCGTCGTCCAAAGATTTCGATACGTCCACATCATGCCCATGGCTTCCATACTTTTCCTCCATCAGCTTGGAGGCCACAATGTCAAGGCTCTTCGAGTCACGTTTCTGCAAGCGTTGGCGCTGGAGAATTTGTTGAAAAGCCGATATCTTCCGTTGGCCGAATGACTGGAAGCCACCAATCGCTCCACCACCACCGGTACTGGTGGGTGCACCGGGGATGTTTCCAGCGAGCGTTGTAGCTGATCCACCGTAACCGCTGGTACGCGTATTGCTACTGATGCTCGATTCCGTCACGATCCCCGGTGAGACCGAAGATGGTCCTCCGCTTCCGTCTGACGGTGTGTGGTACTGCGTGTAACCGCCCGGTTGAAGGTTAGATGATTTCATACCAACTGTGCCACAGTCGAATGACTTTATATTCTTTCTACTGCGCGGCGATGTTGACGATCCGATCGCGGTGGATGGTTTATGCTGGCGATCTTGCAGTTCCGTTAACGGTTTGGGTGAAGGTATTTTGGTCGAATCTAATTTTTTCGAACTATACACCTGGAAGAATAGAAATAACGAGACATATTAGCAACATACAAATGTTTCATTTGCGTTAAGAAATTCATTTTGTAATCACAAGATGATTTCTTGCACTGAATTGAAGTGAGTTCGGGTTCTTGGGTCGAGTATGGACAATTTCTGAAATTCTTTTCAAGTTAAATTGGAACCTCTACATGTAACCGAGGAGTTTTTATTCCACTTTCCTCGAACTTTTGTAAAATAAAAAAGAGTTCTGTGCAAAGATTTCTCAACTCCAACATACTTGTGCAAAGCAAAGCCGACAAAATCCATGTGAATGCTGAAAAAGCTCTGGACTAGCGTTGGGTAAACCATTAATTTTGTATGAAATTGAGCAAACTGGTTCGTTGTTTGTGAAGAACTGAACGAACGGTACATCGATCTTTCGTTCTTTTGTCCTCTCATACTCTATCTCGTGGCCTGGTGACCGCAAATCTACCCAGTGCAGACTTAATTTCATTTTGAATAAGGTACAAAAAGTGGTGATCGAAACATTCCAGTAAAACTTGATGAGCATCTAGAAACGGTCCATACCATCTCACTCGACCTACAACAACCCCCGTAGTATACAATTCTACTAACCTGCGTATCCTTTTCTGGATGGGACAGCGAACGTCTGGTGACCGGTTTCGGTGGTTTTGCAGCGGGAGCTTCTTCCGAGATTGAGCGCATCGTTTCCGGTTTTCGCTTGACTGGTTCAGTGGTAGCTACAACAGTGCCACTGACACCCTCGGACATATCGACCATGCCGGTGCCGCTCATCTCGTCCTGCTGGTCGTATATATCGCGCGATTTTCGACGCGATCGCAACCGATCCTTCCGGTTGGCAAGTCCATAGCCAACGCCTTGCTGTGTTCCACCACCCGAATCCGGACTGGAATCGTTCGGCACGCATGGTAGCCTTTGTTGCTGTTGCTGCTGCTGCTGCTGTTGTATCTGATGTAGGTTGAACTGTTCATTTCCTCGCGCATCCTGATCACCATCCTGATATCGTACACCGGTCTCAGTTGGGTCCAGCGAAAACTCTTGATCCTCGTCGTAAAACTCGTCGTAACCGATCGCAGCCGAGTGTTGTCCACCGCTGCCGTACAGCTCGTAGCCCATCATGTCCTCCGCCATCGTTTGTTTCGCTTCGGCAAACGTTTTCTGTTTGGGAGATGAGGATGATGAGGTGGTGGTTCGTTTGTCTGAACACGGGCCCTGACCAGCAACGCTATTAACGCCACCGATTAGCAGCTCGTCTCTGACGTGCTCTTGACGTACCAGTCTCGGGGAACGGCTACCGCCCGGGCCGGTGCCACCACCGGTCGGTATCTCTGGTAGCATACGGCGCCCTTCGCTTACCGTGCCCATCCCCAGACCGGCCCGGGTGGCCGGTGTCATGGTGTACTCCTCGTTGCTGTGGCTCCGTACCTTAATCATCTTCGACGTGACCGCCGACGAGAGGGTGGTCGAGGACGAATGGCTAACGCCTATACCGGGTACCGTACCCGTACCGGGCACACCGCTACTGACGGCCGATGCCGAGGGCGAGGTGTTCAAGTGCGTCGGGAAGTGCTGCTGTGAGTGAAAGGGACGTGGTGTAGGTGCGGCAGGTTGGGGAAAAAGAAAGGATGCCTTCTGACGCGGCGAGATGGGCATAAATTTAGGTCCGTGCTGGTGCACCGACAGTGAGTTCATCGCGACCGCCGGTGCCGTCCCCGTGCCGTCTGAACCGACGAGCGAGGAGCAGGACGAGGCGGCCAACGGCATGGGCATGAGCACGGGTGCCGATTGTGGCCCCGCAACCGGCTGCTGCGGTGGCGGCTGCTGCTGCGAGGCTGGAAGCGTGTTTTGGCGTGCAAAGTCGGGAGATCGTTTGATGCTGTGCGGTGACAGTTGCTTTTTGGGAGGGGATGTGGGAAGCAGTTTCATGTGCTGCTCAGGATTGGGTAGTGTCGCCTGCCGGGTCATTGTGTAATTGCGTGCACCCGCCCGACTGCCAACCTGGTGCGGGCTAGTGCCGCTGCTTTCACTCGCCCCCGGTCCCGACTCGGTACCGCTGTCGGGAGATTTGTTAAACACTAACCGGTTCGGCGAGGTGGGCAGTTGACGCTGCTGCCCAACGGTCGGTAGAACCGATTGCTGCTGTTGCTGCTGCTGCTGCTGAGACTGCAAAGGCTGCGTTGACAGGGACGAAGAAGAAGGTGAAGAATGGGATTGGATCTGTAATAGGAACGGGTCGTTCGTGTTCGAGGGAAAGGTGGACTGACGTACAAAGGGTGGAAAACGCTGCTGCTGCTGCTGCTGTTTGCTGGACGCTGTATCAATGCCATCGCGTTCCGGCGATTTGGAATACAGGTTCGTCCTGCTGTTCGGCGATGAGGACATCATAATTTTTGGACCGCTTCCGTGCGCCGGTCCAGCACCCGTACCACCGTCAATTAGCATCTCGTTCGGTTTGCAGGGTAGCGTTGATTGTCTGCGTATTTTGTACCGTGCCGCCAAGGGTGAACGGTGATCTGAACCGGTCTCATTGTCCGCTTCATTGTCGGTGTGATACGGGCTGGTGTTGTACTGCGGGCTTGGACTAAGCTGCTGCTTAGGCGATACCGATACCGGCGGCATCAGGTTGTTATTGCTGCCATAGTAAATACCCTCCGGGTTCGGCAGGGTCGATTGTCTCGGTGGCATGGCACGCCGCAAAGCCGACGGTCGGTGATTACCGCCGGCCACCTCCAGACTCCCATGTCGCTCCTCCTCCTCCTCCCCGTACTCGTCTTCGTCCGCCATCGAGAGCGGATTAAAGTAGGGATGTTTCACCAGCGACGGGTAACTGCTTTGCGACTGCTTGCGGGGAAGGTGCGGATTGGGGTATGGTTGTACGTCTGGGTCCCGCGTGGAGCCGTTATCATCTTCTGCATCTACAAACAAACGAATCATAATTAATGCGGGTGTTCACAACAGTCGCATTCCGATACCTGCAAGGACTGCGCTACGAATCTTCCATTTTTTTCGCATTGTTGCTCAGTCCTTTTAGCAAAAAACCAGTATGTCACTACCGAAGATGAGCGAAGTTTCAATGATACTACACTATACATTCTTTCTCTCTTTGGGCGCATTAAATGCGAAAGCAGATGATGGGATGAGGGCTATGAAAAAAATAGATATAAACAAACAATCTACGGCTACAGAACTACGCATTGGTACGACTACGACTAAGAAACGCTTTGTTCTTCCGGTTTGTTCATCCTATCCCCCCTTTTGCTACGATGAACTTTTTAAGATGAAAGATTGCAGTTTTAGCTGATCGTGCCCGAATGGCCCCTCTCTGCTGGACCTTCATGATGATGATGATGATGATGACGACGGCGATGATGAATTGATGATTTCGCCGGGCGACTTGACTTACTGGATATTGTCCACGAGCGACGAATGCTCTTCTTCAGCCAGTCCGTCGTCGTCGTCGCGGCTCCGGCCGGTAGGTAGTCTTTCGAGATCGAGCTACGACGCTTCAGATTGCTATCCGCATAATCGCTCATCCAATCGCTTTCGTCGGCCAGCTGGCTCGGTCGTTCGGGTCTGCAAAGTTAAAAGAGAAGCAAGCAACAGCGTAAGAACGATGGTTAGGATGGAACTATTTCATCGTCCAAAGATGGCCAACCCCGGAAAAGCAACTCCCAAACACACTCCCTTCAGCCCAACCCCTGATTAACAGAAATGCGAAGAATCATTTCAGGGTGTGAAATAGGTGGGTAGCAAGTAAAAAAAAAAACACTCACACACACAATACCCGCGTGCACTGCAATGCCACATTTACCCGCCATTCTGACGTAGCGCACACTGCTGGTGTGGATATTAAAGTGCCCTAGCCTATTTGAAGAATGATAAGTCACGTAAATTAATACTCCCAGTGCGGATATACACGAGTGCGGTACCGCATTACCCACAATGCGCGTGTTCCTTTTCTGCGGAAATGTTCCTTTTGGACTTTCGCGTTCCACTTTGGAGACATTGGCGACAGCCTATTGCTCGAAACAAACCGTTTCATCGACGAAACGAATCGGATGGAACAAAATCATATTAATCAGCAGGAAAGAATGTGTGCAATTAGTACCTTGGCACGGTTGAAAGAAAATCACCACACAGAGTTTACAAACTGGTCGTCGTCGGGGACGTTGCCGTTCGGCTACTGCTGATGCGGACTCATATGCATAAAAATGAGCCGACCATTCGCCCTGCGTGGTGCGCGCACCTCCCTTTGCGCGCCTCGCCAAAACACTGCTCAACTTTGATATACACCCTCTCAATGCAAACACGCATGGGCATCCCCCCCACTTGAGGGATGTTTGTAACAGCGCGCGCCTGTATGTGTGAGGGTCCGACGGTTAATCCGGTGCGCATCGCACCAAACAAAACGGGTCGACCAAGTGACACTTGAGTTCGATTTGATTGGTATCCTGCATCGGCATGGCAACGGCACTAACGAAAGGGGCAGAGTTGTGAAACTGCAGCGAAAGCGTCTCTGTGTGTGTTTGACGCCCCTTTCGATAACTCGTCGCATGAGGAAATACCGTACAGCGTGCAGTTTTCGATGGATTTCTTTGCTTCGATCGGAAGTGTGCATCGTGGAAAGAAAGGGAAATGGGAGGCGTAGACGAACACACATACACTACGCGGCCGTTGCTTTTACCCCTTTTTTGGGACGATGCGTGAGCAAAGAACATAATTAATCATTCGACACATGTCTGCGGCTCCGATGGTAGTAAGCAATGATTGTTTTTGCCCCTTGGTTTTTTTTTTACTCTGGCCGGTCACTTCCGAGGAGATGATGGACCGTGGTAAAGCTCAGCTATTTTTAAACACACATCGGGTCAAACTCACCTGCGCGCTTTATTCCACACTCGCGAAAACCCTGCTTGATCCCTGCACCAGCAGCGACCACACTAAATAACCCAGCACCGTTGGGAATCTTTCGCGTTTTGCTGGTCACCACCAAAAATGATTGTCTTCCGCTTGCTGCGGCACAGAGCGAAAGCAGCAACAACAACAACAAAAAACCACGACGACCGCTGGTCAACTCGATTCAATGGGGCTGCAAAGATCTCCGGGACCATTCAACAAAAACCGTGTCTTTCTTGCTCAACTGTTGCTTGCGTTCTTTACATCTACACCACCAGCCACAGCTCACTTTGCACGCACCACTCGCAAACACCTGCACACACGCACACCAGCTAACGTTTGCCTTTGTGTGCGGTTCCGATGTGCTGCGTGACGGTGTGGGTGCGCTAAAGTTCTGACCGCACACAAGGAACCGTGGCGTGTATACGCTGTTATACTGCGGCCGAGTAAAGCGAACCCAGATGTCCCGAATTGTTGTGTTGACAGCGTGCCGGACCAGGAGCTTTCGTGAGCTGGGAAAGCTTCACCCCGACGATGGTGCTCTCCTTTGCACGCGCACGCACACACGACGGATGACAGGTGCGAATGGAGCAGCGCAGCCTCGCAGTGCAACGGGAAAGAGCGCGAGAGAGCGCGAAAGAGCGAGATGAGGGGAATTTTTCGGGAAAGCACAAACGCCGAAGAAAGGGAAATGTATCCCGGGAAACAGGATCGGGCGGGCATTTATCGTACGATGATGAGCGTTTTCATTTGTTTTGACGCGCGTACAGGTGTGTGTTTGTGGGGAAACAAAAGCAACAGTGCCCACCACACCACGATGGACATGTGTTGCTTCATCTGACAGGCGCCTGTTGCTAATTGTACTTTGTGTGTTGGCCGCTACTTGTACTACGTTTTTTTGTTTTTGGCTCTTCGCATTCTTCTCCCTCCTTCGTACGATGGTTCGTGTTTGATTGTGTGTATGTGTGGGGGGCAACTTCTAGGAAGCGGTGCAACAGATTTTTCACCCCACCCGGCTGTGTTTCCTCTGCCCTCCCGTACTACGCGCGTGTAGTGTGCATCTTTTGTATGCTCTGTCCCATACTATGACACGGGGGCTCCGTGGAGAGCGATCGAAACCCTTCAACTCCCATCCAGCAATCTTTAAGATTCCGGTTGGCGTGTGGTGTTTTAACTGGGAGCGCCGTTTTACCAGCCCGCTTTCGGCTCGCCCGGACAGTGAGAAGACCGTCGTACGTACGACGGTATTCCAGCTGCTGCTGCGGGCGGATATTCTGTACCACTTTTAAACCGTGAGGTCTTTCTGCTTGATGTATGATGCCTTTTTTAGCCGTGCTCTAACTCTATCAATCATACTCAATGCAGCTTCCGTCCCGTTCTCCGTTTTCAGCACCTAGCGTAAACCCTTCAGCTCGCATGTTTGCCAAGTCCGGTCCGTTCGGGAGCAATCTGGTTATTATTGTATAATGTAATCATTTCTACCCACGCTGATGGGGAAGCTGTTCGTTTCTAAATGAACGTTTGAGACTTGAAACAACGCCAAACGGAAGTTGTGCTTTTCCTGACATTTTTAGTTCCCTTTATTGTGTGCGTTTGACTGACCTTCTTAATTATAGCCAATTTAAATGTTGCATATTTTAGGTATAAATATCCGTAAAAACCTTTAATTTTGTCCACCAATAATTAGGATGTTAAAAAAAGCTGTTGTTCTCTGATGTTGTTCTCTGTGTTGTGCTTAATTAATCTTTCGCGAAGAGTCATTCGTATGAACCATTAGTGAGGAGTCACTTTCAAAAGATTCATGAATCCTCGTAGCAGTAGCGGATCATGCCCCGTGGAGACCTAAAGTGGTATGGTAGTTGGGCCCTTTTTTACCAACTGATGATTGGAGGAAAAAAGGGGGAGGGGAAGAGGGGAGTTATCCAGAGAGGAATTCATGAATCTTTGAAATAGAGAATCAGCCCAAAGATTCATTCGAATTCAGATTCACTTCACAACAGTTGCTCTTTCATGAATCTAACATTTCTGCCCTGTAAAATTCCGCTCCTGGAGGAAAATCTGTTAACTGAGGTAATTTTGAGCTTAGCACAAATAAATTTTCGTATCCAAATGTTCAAAATTCCCCAAATGTTTTATTATATTGAACAAACATAATTTCCAGAACTCAGAAGCTCAGAGAATTCTCAAGAATTCAGAATACCCGAGAAAATTCAGGTGTAAGTGAGTACAAATTGAAGTTTTTCATTAGTATTTTCTTCGGAACTGGGTATCGAAATTAAAAAAAAAAAAAAACTGGATCAAAATGCTCCTGATATTTAAGATACTAAGAAATAAGATACCGTGAGCAGTACCAGTACCTATCCAGCTACAGGTAAATAAAGTAACAGAAAGCTTGAAATGGCAGACCTAGACCTCTTGAGGTTGTTGTTGCCGATGAAGAAGATAAGAAATAAGATACTGTAAGACGTCTTGTGGCGTCTAGTTACGAGAGAGGCTTTCAGATAGAATACCAATACCAGCTGTAACTCAGTAAATTGATATGAAGATCTTATCAGATATTGGGACTTGGAGAACTTGAGCTTCCAATTTGTGTTGACGCGTACTCGCCGAATATGTAACACCTCCAAATCACACACAGAATTCGCTGTATATTCCTGACTCTTAGCATCTTGAAATGGAAATACAATAGCAACAAATGTTGCTTTACAGCGAGACGCCAATAGCGCAACCGCTCACTTGCAGAGCTATAGTAGGAACCTTCGTCAAAAACCTCCCGACAATCACGTTCGTCCATTCGTGCAGCTCCCAAACATGGTGCGAACGAGCCGCAGCCTGTTGATAAAAATACAACCGAGTTCTACGCGAAACTTACATGTGCCGGGGGGCATCGAACGGTTTGCGCAGTGATTGCGTCACGCCATGTCCTAGCAGCGCACCGTCCGGGTGCATTTGTGAGGTAGTGGCGCCCGTCGCCGCCATCCCACCTTCCTGGTGGTGTAGCGGGTGGTGATGGTGGGACGCACCACCGGGCCCCCCGCCCAGATGCGGCTGCTGGGATGGGTGGGAGGGGTGATGCATCGGATGCTGCTGCTGGTACTCGACGGCCGGTGCGGCTCCATCCACCTGCGCGACGGCGGTGGCGTGATACAGGTTGTTGTTGGTGTGCAGCTCGGTTAGTGTGGGACGTGCACAGGAAGCCGTCGACACGGAAGAAGCAACCGACCCGGGCGTTGGGGGCAATCTGGCCCGCCCGCTAGCCATCGTGTCTGCCGCGGTGTGCTCGTCGGCTGTGGAAAGAGCGAACGATTAGATGAGGATGTATACTGTCCAACCAAGGGGTGCTGCTAGGGGTGAATGTGCGCAAGACGGGGGAGGGCTTTGTCATACATATTTGTGTAAATGTTTGTTCATTTGTTGCTTTCTCCGTTGCGTTTTCTAAACGTGCGCTTCAAACGGCGTGTTTGTGCAGGTGTCTGGGTCGGTCACTAACGCATAATTAAATTGTACGCAAGTTGCAAAAGGGCAAAACGCCCCCCTCCCCCCAACCACCTGGTTACATCGAATCGTGCGTTGCTTAATAAACAATAAAGTGCGGGGAAAGACGTCAATGATAGCCGAAGCGTATATCATCCGAACTACCGAGAATCGGTTCTCCTTCTGCCGCATTCTTACGAGCTCCGTTACGGAGTAGGAAGCGGTCAATTTCCTTCTTTCATTAGCAGCGATGCCTCAACCGGGCGCGCTCAAGATGTTTGTGACCGCCCGTGTCATGCGAACGGGCTGGCGGTGCGCGCGGTCTGTTTCCTTTTTACATGTTACATGCTTTTATGTAACACATTTTCACATTCGTCCCAACGACAAAAACCCATCGCTCCGCAACTTCGTCCCTGATGTACGCCCGGGGGTAACCCTGTTGCGGACACTAAAAACGCGCCGTCCGTACGCAGTAATACAAAAAAAAACACACACACACACACACACACACGGGTGATATTGATTATTTTGGGTGATATCTTTCATCTCGTTAGTTTGCAGCACGCCAAACTAATAAAAGCCCTCCGAAATATGCCGCCCCCTCCGTCCCATGTTTCGTCCGGTTCGTCCAGGATATTTCTAGTGTCCCATTCTCAACGAGAGTGCTACAGGAGAAATAGACTGCGATGAAGGGAAACGTAGAGCGGAGAGCAAACAGGGAGGGGCAGGATTCAATAAATGTTACGACCTACGGCAAGGCAGATGTGCGGCGGTATGGCCACCGGCCACTGGAAGAACCTCCGAACGACTGGATTCTTGTAAGTGTTGTAACATTAATTGACGAGCGCTGTTAACGACCTACGCGCAACAGCGAACGCCATCCGGGTTAATGGTTGGCGTTAGAGCTTATGCAATCGGTTTTAATTCTTCCCGGCACGTGAAAAATGGAAGCCTTTCCAACGGTTGAATACCGATGTACTACGAAAATCTACTTAAAAGCGAATCAATCATTTCATCATGAAACGTCAAAAACGAGCCTTTGAAATGTTTCAAACGCTCGCCCACAACGACGGTCTACTAAGATCCAGCCCTCTCCGTCACCGTCACAGCAGTGGGTTTTTGTTTTTTTAAAAACATTGAGAAAAGTCCTGCATTTCTTTCCGGAGCCCTGCCACTAGGGCTATGTGACAGCAACAGTGTCTTCCCTCGGGGCTTTAACTTGTTGCTTGTTTGATTGCACCTTGCTGTTGCTGTATCCAAGCCTACCCACAGGTTGACTAGTGAGGACTCGCCTGTACAGTGACGGACAAAACAAGTGCAGCTCGTAAGAAACCGCGAAAAGACGCTTTTGATAATGTTAACAATTTATTTCTTATTTACTAAAAGAAAACTTCATTTTGAACGTTAATAATCCTGGTTTAAATGCCTAAAAGATTGGATCATTGTTAAAACGATTTTTCGGGAAACGAGAATGAAGAACGATTGAGTGCTGGACAAAACAAGTACAACTGAAACAGTTTACTTGCACGTACTATTGAAACCGCATTAATTCAGATCAAATACAAAATATGTTTATCTAAACCTTTAAAGAATATGCTTAAAGCCGTTTCTACAATGTTTCGCATTTTCATTTCGTGCATTGTTTAAAAGTTATTTCATATTTAATATTACAGTAGAACGTCGATTATTCGGGCAACTGCGGGCCGGCCGCAAGCCGGGCAATCCACGATTGCCACGAATAACATTTTTGTATGTGAATTATAAGGTTATAAGTAAACGTAAAAAGTACCCGTAGAATTTTAATATTTTTTTCCCGGCGAGTTTAACTAGATAAACTCTTCAAAGAAAACCAAGTTCCTCTCGCAGCAACCAGGTTAAATGGTTAAACATTCAATATCATTCTACTAGCTGTCATTTTGTAGCTCACACATAACTCGCCCACCGGTTAATCGGGTCCCGGATAATCGACGTTCTACTGTTTTAGTCTAGTCGAACGAGTTATAGTCGAAATGGCGCCTGATGCATTAGAAATTCTTGTAAGAAATATACAGCCCACAACAACCTCAAGAAATCACAACGTACCATTTCTGGGTTTCTTTAACTTAATTCACCCGTAGCTTATCAGTCAAGCGTGCGGTGAAGCGTCGTATGAAAACCTGCTCCACTACCAAATACAACAACGTGCTGTCCAAATATCTTTAATTGTCAGGAGCGTTTTTAGGAGTTAGAACTCTTTTATCTTATGAAATAGGGTCTTTCAATTCTTCCGTTCAAATTTTCTTAGGAACTGTCCATTCCGAGCTGTCCGGGTAATCCGGACACCCGGTTAAATGGCTCCCCGATAATCCGTACTCCACTGAATTTATAAACTAATAGTGTACATGTCACAGCGCTGTATGGAAGTTGTCAAAAAAGGAATGTTTAAGCAACTTCAAATTCAAAATAAACTAATTTTACTTATTAGTTGCTCACGTTGCTAACAAATATTTTGTAGTATTTCAGTGTTTCTCTGAAAACTTTTTGTCATATTCATATCCTTAATTCGTGCATCTTGATATTCTATTACCCATGTTTTCGTATAGCAATTGCTATGATCACTTGTTTCCGTGCTGTTTCACCAGTTGCACTTGTTTTGTCCGGTACTGTAGCTGTAGTACAGTGCTGCTGAGATGAATTAATTCCTCCATTTTAAAGATGTCTCTGTAACGTGTGCAGAGAGTAGGTTGTCTGCGGCAAATAACAAGCGTGCCTCAACACACGTGACAGCGTTTATGCCTTCTTTCGTGCAAGCATCGCATAATCGGAATATTTCTAACGGCCACAAACTTGGCAACGGTTACGAGGGCATGGTAGAATTTATGGAATTTTTCAGCACTTTATCGCTATATATACCTTCTCTCAAAACCGCTGCTTTTCTGTACGATGACCGGCGGAACCTGCCGCAATGCTGGGAATGCTGCACGTTCGGGTGTTAATTAGCGGCCCGGTGTTTTGGAAAAGTATATTGTCCCTCCAACGAATTCCACTGTGCGCGGCTTTTCCTTCACACCAAACCCGCATTTAATCCATTGCGAACACAGGTTGTGCACACACACACACCGTGTGTTGGCGGGGGAGGGAAATGAACGTTTTCACGCACGTAAGCACCAATTCCGGACCGCGCGCACACACACACACGCACACTTACACACACACCGAAACACCAATAAAGTTGCAAAACCGAAAATTGGGATCTTATTTGCTGCTCCCTTATTTTACGATTGCTGTTTTGTCAAGAGCAATAGAACACCACACGGGCATGAAGGATACAGGGTTAGCCTCCAGCTTTCCCCAGCGCTGATGAGATGGGATTTCGATTTTTGTTGCTGTTGTTGTGTGGTGGTTGTGTTTTTGGCTACCTATTTGTTGCTTCCCTTGGTTCGCTTATTGTCGTGTGTATACGCACCATACCCAGACGTTGTATGATTGATTATTCTGCTGGGATTGGGGCTGGCCGTTGGTTGAAATTGAGCAAAGCGAAAGGATTCGCACGCGACACCGAACCCACCGAAAAAACCCGCGGCCAATTCTTCTGGCCCAACACACACACACACACACATACACTTACACACACACACACAAATGCAAGTAGGCGCTGTTGGGCACACACGATCGAATCAATGGTTGGGCCTGCAAACAGGTGAGAGGGCTGTTTTTTGGGTAGGCAGCAGTTGGGTGCTGGGGATGATACAATTAAAATCGTACTTTCCCGTGCCAGCTCGGACGAGGCTACAATTAACGACGGACAACAGCGACGAAATGACGACGACGACAAGGGCGATGGAGTGCGGGTGTGATAAATATACACAACAAAAAAACACACTAGCACAGCTTCACATGATGGGCCTAATTTAACTACTAGCGACTAGCCGAGCACAAACAGAACGCAACACAAAAACCGCAACCTTCTCTACACAAAACGCTTCATATAAATCACTTCAGCCGCGCTCGCCTTGAATAAATCAACCAACCAACCAACCAACTAACAAAAAAGTGCTTCCGAACTTTGCAAAACGTAGCCACCACAGTGCACGCAGCCTGTGTCCTGGCCGTGCAGGACTCACCAACACCATGCCACATCGAGCGACCAGTTGAATATTTCATTCTTCCCTATCCCCACCATTAAAATCCACGGCGCTCCGGTGTGTACATGCGTACGGTGGAGGCGCACCAGTGCTGGCGATTCGTTGGTTCGAGGTTCTCCGCTTCCAGGCAGGGGAGTCGTCGTCGTCGTGCAATTTTGTGCGAGGCCTCCCATCGGTAATGTTCGGGAAGGTAACACACACACAAACACACATTTTCATCCGCTCAGATGGCAAGCGGGGCAACCAAAAGCGCTTTGGAGATTTCCGAAATATCCTTGTGACGGGTGAAAAGCTCGTGCCATTTTCTACGCGCAACAGGATAGCAAAGGATCGTACGCGGGGACGGTACTTTGCCCCCGTTCGTAAACCGGAAGTGTTACATCTTTAAGCGGGTGGTTTTTGAAAAATAGTGGGACGCATTGTTTTGGTTTTTTTTAATTTAATTTCCAACAGGAGTATAGTTGCTCAGTTGAATCTCAGTTGAATTCGTGTGGAATTACTAGAATGCAGGGTTATTCAGGTTGCGATTTTGATCGTTTAGAAAAGGTTTAAAATTGTAATTACAGTCATTTCACGAGTTACCCGACACTCGTGTTACGCGAATTCGAGATACGCGAATCTCACAGTTTACACATTCGTGTAATTTTGTACGTGAATTTCTATATTTATTTGCCAAATTCAATTTTTACCTAAAACACGTTACATTTTACTATTATAAAAGATACTTCTGGTAAAATTTTACTCCAATTGTCGAAATAAACGTAGAAATATCAATTATGAATATGCTTCGTTACGTGAAAGGAAGTATTCGATCCCTGAATACTATATGTAAATGATTTTATTGTCGATTTACGCAACAATTCGAGTTGTGCGAATTTCTCTACCAGGCATTATTAGAGTGACTCGGGAGATGACTGTACATGTTTAAATTCTGAAATTTTTGACAATAATCCTCTCGGTTTAGTATTGATCTACTATGCCGCACCTCTTACAAAGTTTGGGTTACTGGGACGGCTTGATGCAGCGTGTCGTCCAAGATGAGATTCAATAAACCTTCTTAGTATAGGTTTATAAAGGTATAGATGGATCTTTCCGAGAGCGCCACAAAAGTTGCCGGAAGAATCAGGCTAAACTGGTGATTGGCGGAGTAGGGCCGCTTAGGGCCTCGAAGAAAGTTAGAGAGTCAGCAGAGTGTCATGTATATTTCATGGTGAGATAGAAAATGAGCCCCCCCGAAAGATCAACCCCATCACGGTCATCAGGGTTCAAATTTACCGACCGGAACTTTACAGAACACACTTTATATCGCATACATGCACGATGAAATTAACCATCTACTCATGTTCCAGTCTTTCAATTGAATCTTAAAATTTAAAAAAAATATCGTCAATCTTCAATTCACAAAGTCAACCTTAACTAAAAGTTAATTCAACAAACATTTCCAGTGTTTCAGTCCGTACGATCCCCAAAGTGTTATAACCGTATTGGCTCTTTCTCATTTCAATTTTTTCCACCAGCTGTCAAAAAGGCCTTTTCGAGTCACTGCACCCAAACGTCAAATTGTTCGATTGGTCCAACTCTATCGTTGATGTTTTTTTACTCAGCTAAAGAAAGAAAATTCACCAACTGTCCCGTTTTCTGCTAAAATTGCCGTAACAAACGTTTAACCAACTGTCCCATTTTCCGTCGTCGTCTGTGCGTGTTCGTAGTTCCGTAAGTCGATAATTTGTGCATGTTGTCTGCTGCCTGCTGGCAGGAAAGTGTTAACGCTGTAAGCATGTGGAATACTTTCTAAAACCAAAACAAACCAAACCTGCTTTGCTGCTGGGTTGGTGGTCGGGTTGTACGTGTGACGACAATAGTGCCCTCGCAGTTCTCCTTTTGCAAGCATTAAAATGGGGCTATTTGCTAGCAGACAAAATGCCACCGTCGAGGAGACCGATGTGAGCCTCAACCATCTGTACAAGTATCCGCCACGGTCGGGTAAGTTGTGCAGCGCTATAGCTATAGCCCTATTGCTCCAGATTTGGATACTTTCAGCCCAGATTGTGCTGGTTCTGGTTCACCTATTTTTGTTGCTGCCTTTCTTCCACAGGCAACTACTTTGGAACGCATTTCATAATGGGCGGCGAAAGGTTCGATACACCGCAGCCAGAAGCGTATCTGTTTGGTGAGAATGCGGATTTGAACTTTTTAGGATCCAAACCTACACCCGTAAGTTATTTCGCACGCGCATTGCACAATTGCATCGTATCGTGTCATTGTCATCGTTGAACTAATATTTTTATTACACGCACTCTCCCTCTCACACACACACACGCATTCCAGTTTCCCTACCCACCGCCACAAGCGACGGAACCAACGAAAACATTGAAGAGTCTTGTAAACATTCGCAAAGAATCGGTTCGGTTCGTGAAGGTACTTGACGGTGGTAACAGTGCCAAGCCGATTGGTTGTACGGCGGGCTCCGATGGAACTGGAAAGACTAATCCAACGAACAACGGCAGTATCACCAACGGTTACAACATTGAGTTTATCTTCGATGCTGACTCCGCTTGCCAAATTACCATCTACTATTTTTGTATCGAAGACATCGGACCGGGTGGACTGAATTACATCTCGCGCGATTCCTCCATGACGTCGGAAACTTTTCACTTCCAGCGCGGTGTGAACCAACTGTTCTCTGCACCCCATCACATCATCTATCCGGCAATGTATGCGGAGGACGATCTGTCGTACAGTCCCGAAAAGGAAACGTTTCCGGTCGTCATTCACTGTGTGGTCGGTGAGGGAAACAGTACCACCCTGAATAACGTCGGCAACAATGCGACCAACGGAGCCAACACGACCATCTCTTCCAGCGTAGGCACCGGTGGAGATGGTGCCGATGGGAACGGTAGCCGCCAGTCGCATGCTACGATCTGTGTCATCGATCACCATTCCGACGGAACGTATGCGCTGCGGGCACTGAAGCAAAAGATATTCGTCGATGGATTGTACTATTTGCTGCAGGAGATCTACGGCATTGAGAACAAGCTCGCGAACAAATCGGTCACGGACGAGGAGACGGAAGATAATGGCAGCGAGTGTGTCATCTGCATGTGCGATACACGCGACACACTCATACTGCCCTGTCGGCATCTGTGCCTGTGCAACTCGTGTGCGGACTCGCTGCGCTACCAGGCTAACAATTGCCCGATCTGTAGGGCTCCGTTCCGTGCGCTGTTGCAGATACGGGCCGTACAGAAGGACGGTGGTGGCGGTGGTCCAGCGTGTGGCGGTAGTGCACCGACGGCTCAAAATTCGGCCGATGTGAGTATCTGCTTCACTGTTGGGCACGGTTTGCATCCGTGCAAGGCCGGATTTAGTGTGACGGTGGTAGATAATTCGACTGTTATTTGTTTTGTGTTTTGCCTCACTTCCACAGAGCGCTGATAACATTCCTGCCGGTTACAAGACCATATCACTGATTGAGGCACTAAACGGGCCTACAGTTTCTGTGAAAGCGATAAACGGTAGTAACGACTCAACCGCTGGAACAGAAAATGGTAGCGAGAATAATCGGGTACGTGGATTCTATGTCAGCAAGATTTTGTAGAATAACGATTTTAGTTAATTTAAATGGTAGTTTTTAGGAATTTATTACAGGGTTTGCCAGTCCAAGTAACAAAGATGGAAACATTTTTAGATTCTTTTTTAAGTTAAACTTGATTGTGTTGAGATTGATATGGAATCCCTACTACTTCCCACTACTTCTTTAGATTTAGATTTCTTGGAGATTTCTGTTTTCTAGCGGACAGTGAAATAGACTAAAAACCAAAAAATATTCACTTTTATTCCTTTCATGCTTTTACAGAATACCGAGAATGGGTACGCGTTCCGCAACAAAATGACCAAGTCAGGTACGGACCATAGCAGCAATGGTGAGCTCGCTAATGGAAGTATAGTTTCGGAAAAATCATCGTCCGACATTAGGATGCATTTATTAGCTTCGGATGAAACGAACGCCATTGCCGAAGCTGGCACGGGCGGATCTATCGCTGGTGGCATTGCAAATCCAGCTACCGTTTGTACTAAGAAGGAGCTGCTTTCCAAACATTCGCCCCTGATGCAGCGTGCCCCGGTAAGCAAGGATAAGAACCCGCGTGAAAAAGGTAGCCTTCACCGTACTGGAAACAGCACTGGCAACGCTAGCAATGGGAACAGCTGTTTGGTTTTGGGGAAAACAAAATCGCCATCCGATCGGTCGATTGGTTTCCATCTGGTGCACGAAAAACCGGCCCCGATTGCGGTCGGTGTGCCCGGCGGAAAGATGGCAGATGCCAAACTGACCGAGCTGGCGGAAAACGATGACGATAGTGAGGCGGAGAAGCTGTCGCCTTTGCTACGGAAATCGGACAGTTACGATGCGGGGAAAAAGCTTTCCACACACGGGGACAGTGCAATGAAGAAGCTGCTGATTGGCGGAACCGGAACGGTCGGTGTGGAGCTGAACGAAAAAACCTCACCCTCCGCTGTGATAACGGAGCTGCTGAAGGGCGCCATTATTGGGAGCGATGATATCGGGGGAGATGGCAACACGGAGGTGGCCCTGGTCGGGGGAACAAGGGGCACCGGTATCGGTGGAGGGGTCGGTGCGGGTGGTGCTATTATATCGATCGTTACGGATGACTCGGAGGATTATTATACGCCCGAAGATCCTCCGGCAACGAGCCCGCTGAAATCGATCGACGATGATGATGAATTGCCGAAGCTGGCGGAAATTGATACGGGGCGGAAGTTGCTGGTAGGTTCGGTAACAGCAGCACCGGTTTCGGCACCACCTGCTGCACTGTCGGTGCTGAAGGAAGAGTTCTCGCAGGGTTCGCTGCCGGACAGTCCGATCAGTGGCAACTCGCAAACTTCAACTCGCAGTTCGAGCGATAGTTACTCGTCTAGTTCCAGCACACGCCAGCTGCTATCGTCGGGCGCTGTTCCGAACGACACTCCCACACACGTGCTGAGCTCGTGTGATTCTACCGCCAACGGACATAACAGTGTTTCGAAAGTTGCCGAATGTGGTATCGAGAGTGATTAATGGATACCGAATGGACGGAGGGTCGCGAACGACACAGCGGTGCTTCATAATTAGGGAAAAATATGGTAAGTCACTGCTTTATGATTTATTTGTATTTAATGTAATAATGTGGGGATAGTGAGAGATAGCAGCAGACGCGTTTTACTTTAAGACAGTAGGTGCATAACTGCCTATAAGTTAGTTAACGAAACCTGGCAAACAAAATTTAATTAGAAAGCGAAAGCGGCTTTAAGCAAACATCATGCTTAAATCATTTCATTTAAACTTATCCCCGATCTTCAACGCTCTTCTCTCTTTGTGACAGTGTCTTCGACAAAAAATGCTGGAAATGTTGGCCAGAAAAGCAGTCCCCCGGCAGGACTATATCACCACCATCGTGCTTAAACGCGTTCCCACTAATCAATCAATGTTTGGCATTCTTCTCTTCGACATTCGCAATATGAACGTGCATCACAATATACACCCCGCCCAACTTTTCTTTCAAGTCATTATGCATTATAGGCTGCTGTCGGTTTTTGTTTTCACTGCCGCGATGGCCGCACGATCTGTGTTTAGTTTAATTCTTATGTCCCCATTCTATACTTCGACTGCTAAGTACTCTACCGGAACAAATACACACGTAGCATAACATTAAATGGTAAATGTAAGTGTGAAACTTTTGCGTAACATGATAATAAAAATGATATTTTCATATTTAAATAGTCTGTACTCCGTAACCCGCATTGCGTGTAGCGTCCATCACTTCAATAGGAAACACTGAGAACGCATTATCTTATGGTGTAAATTAGTGTCAGTAAGCAAAGCTGGTCCAATTGTTGGATTCTTTTCAATTTGAACTAGAATTTACCGGGATGAATCTGCAATTCTCTTCTCTTTCTGTAACTGAATCGATTCGATGAACTGAAGTCTTTTCTTTTGAAAGCTTGCTCTAATAACACACAGAAAGCTTCAGTTTAGCAGACCGACAAAGCTTTGAAACGAATCAACTTTCTTTTTCCAACAAAATCAAGATTAATGCGACAGATTCCAGATCTAATTCGACACATTCTAGTTGAACTTGAAAGCAGAAAACAAAAAAAGATCATTTTCATATCATGATTTTCATAAATAATTAGATCGACCTTGTTGAAACAGTACAAATTAGACGAATTTGTTTGATGGGTTTATAATACAATCAGCTGAATTTATTAACAAGTTTCATTCGACTAAAGCATTTAAGAACATAGAGAAAAATTCGAAACTTGTGAGCTAATGTTAAATAATACTATTTTCGCAATTTATTTGATTCTTTTCTATCGCGATTGTGATACGCTTACAAAATAGAGACCGGGAACGTTCGTCAAGCTCTAGCTCTCAACAATTAACAGTTGCTATTGCTATCCACACCGTTTCAGGGACACTAGCCAGCAAAAATGTCAAAAAACCCGTACATCGCGTTGTTAAGCGTGCGTGTGATCATGCGTCCAAACTTCTGTGAAAGTAGCATCAGATTTCGATTACGGGGTAGAAGTTAGTCTGCAGTAAAAGGAGAACGCATTGGTTCAAACTATTGTTCATACTCACCAGCTTTTGTCGGCGCAATTTTAACGGCGATGCGTCCGTTACCGAAATTGCTAGTCCTGCCAACAGCAGCAGGAGTAATGCGCAGTGCACGAACGCCAGTCTAGTTTGAAGCGACATGGCCACCGGGTTGTACTGTTTTCGCGGTACTGCACACTATCGTTCTGGTTACGACGGAGGTTGATCTTGCTCTAAAACCATCTAGTCGATCCAATGATCTTCATTATGATCTTGCTCTCCCACCCACTCAGTATAACACTTCGATTTTGACGATAGTGCAATCTCCATTTTCCCATAAGGCGGTTGGGAAAAGTTAAACGGGGGTTTATACTGGGTGCACAACACACATGAAGAAACAACCTATTTGCCATTGCTATCACACCTCACGTGAGAAACTTTCACATGAAGAAATTGAAAACAATCGGTAATAATGTTAAGTTTGTTGAGCTCCGAGTTCAATAATTTCACTTCCAAAGGTGGCCGCATTAAAATGTTACTAAAACTAATTAATTTTACTAATAATATAAATGAAACGATTAAAAAATGGTAAAGTGAGAAGAAGTTGTTGCACCACAACACAAATCACCTCACTGTACGTCGGAATATGAAAAGCTCCATTGTGGTGAACAATGGACAAGCAGCGTCTAGTAAACAATGGCACTGAGAGTCAAACGAGGTTGAGTTTATTATACTGAACTAAAGACAAAAAAAAACGATCACAGACTCGGGTCAAATGGAAACAAAAGCTATTGAACAAAAAAGCACTACAAGCACACTTTGGTGATTTTACTTTTATTTATTTGCACTTTATTCTGTTATCCGTTACAATACGTTCGGTGTGTTTTACTACAACGGGTTGGGGGGGTGAGTTTTTTGTATATCTATTGCGTAGATGGGGGATTTATTGTACAGTTTGCTCATTTCTTCAACAATGATAGCTGGGGCTTATATGTATTGGTATTTCATGATAAGAATAATTTAACATCTTACGCACTAATATGCTTACGTGTCTTGTTGTGTGTTTCAACATTGTTTCGTATATTTGTTTTGTTTGTTTGTTTGTTGTAGTTATTGTTCAGCATAATTGTTTTTTTTTGTCCCGATTTACCGTATCGTTCGTGTGTGGTTGAGAAAATATAGTAACAAACACAATGGCATTAAAGCTCGCTAGTAAATGGAGCTTTGTAACTATCTCTACATGAAATTCATTCGCTACTGTGAATGCCGCTTTAATGTTTTGTGGTTTATAGTTGTATAGTTTATGTTGAATTTAGCTTTATATAATGATGCAATCGATACTCGTTTTGTTGATATACATATATAATATACGCCTTCCGATGGATTTCCATTTAGAACCCACTAATATAGAGTAATTGCTAGCTTTCAAAAGTGTTTCGACGCGCTTTGTTTCCGAAACATTAACAACAACAAAAAGGAAAGGTTAAAAAAACAAACAAACTAATCGTACTAAAATATTTCCTGTAATTTATTCTCTCTAAATACGCTGAGCAAAAAACCGTACACACAAGGGTTAACCAACCAACCCGGAGGGGGTTCAAATTGTACTTCGATTTCCCACACGCTCTATCCAACTGTCACGCCTATATTCACGCTTTTCCTTTACTGATTGAGGTAAATTGAAGACGGATCGGATTCATGGTTGGGGTTTGTGTGTGAGCCTGGTAAAAACGGGAGGTAAACTGCTCATTCCACAACACATCCTAATATGGCAAAATCGCGTAAGAAACGGAAACGCTTCGAATGGTCGGTACCGCGAACCGCATGCAAAGCTTATCTTTCAGATAATGATTCCCTTCAACTTAAACGTGTATTTCCGACCGGGCGATCTAATGTTTTTTTTTGTCAACACATGGCAATACAATAAATTAAGCGTTCCAATAACCAATAACAACAGAACCAATTTTGTCTGAAGCTCGGTCGCCAAAATTTAGCTTTATTTATATGGCGAATTGTCTTTAAAAAAAAAAAGGTTTATCTCGACTAATTATAGTTTTTTTTTAATTTATTAACAGATCGCTAAGCTAAATTGAGTTGAATTTTCATCCTTTTTTTGCTGCTGGAGAGATTTTTTTTTTGGATAATGAAATTGACGTATTAAAACAATTTAAAAACAAACCACCTAATACAAGTAGATAACATTCACAGTTTACTCTTATGGCAGCAACAGTTATCATCCGAATAAAAAAGGTTACTGATTGGTGTTTTTGTTTTGTTGTGGTTTAGAACAAGGAATTCACTTAACCGTAACGCAAACTCTCTACTCTCTTGGCCCGATAGGGTGATGGGGTATTTATAAAGTAAAAAGTACATTCTTACAAATAACAAATAACGAATACTTATGAACGAATCAAATGTCACGCCCCAATACTCCTGAACGAATATGCTTGGAAGGCATTAATTGTAGGATTAATTGTTATTTTCGTAATTGAATACTGGTAATTTCAGTGTCTTTTATCTGTTTTCCTGTTTTTCGTTTGTCTTAATGCTAATCGTTCCATTTCGGATACGATTTGCCGGGAAATTGACTGAGCAAATAATTGAGAAATGTTCTTTTTAGCATATTGCAGCGATTTTTTAACGCAATACAATGTTGTGGTACGTTTCTCCTAATTTCATCATTGCCATACATCGTGTCCACTTCTCATTCTCGTGTGAGCGTTATTGTGTGTAATATGTGTTAATGGCCTTACTATGGAATAAAACATCGGGTTACTATCAGGATATTATTAATGTGCTATTCTGATTTTTTTTTGCATAGTCTGAGCTTTTGCGGATAAGAATATATGCGTTTTCCTAATCTTTTGTGGTTGTGTATGTTGGAGCTTCCATTGATCTACTTCTTTGCACCACAATTGTGTCATGGCTCTCGCCTTTATACCATTTTTCCTTTTGACTTATTAGGAAATCGAATCTTGCACAGATGTGATGCACTCGAGACACCCTGTACGATCCTTGCGATCCTCTAGAGGTTCGTGATTTATAGTATTTATTTATGCTTTAAAGCGTAACTCAATCTGCCAGTGTGCACCGCTTAATTGACCGCGACCGAATGTATGACCATTTGTCACCCAGTGTCACCAGCATCCTTATCTAGTTGTTTGAGCAATTCTAGTGTGCGAGGGCAATTTACCCACCCAAAAAAAAAAAAACCCACGCTAAACGATGATTTCTTCGCATGAGGACGAATGATATGAATGTGCAGCGAATGGCTCAGAAGATCGGAAAATTCGATTCGATCACGTGTATTGATATGGTGTGTGGTGCTAAATGATGCCATTAACCGTATGATGTGCATACATCCGTATTAGGTGCCCTTTTAATGCTAGGAGTATGGGCTGTTCCGTGCAGCAGCAAACTATCCGTAAAAGCTCTGTGTGTCGTTTGCGATTCAGGATACAGGGTATGTTGCTTTATGCAGCTTTGTCTCTGCCTCGAGTATTACTATTTAAAATATGTACAACAACACTTTAAGTATAGATTCGTCCACTATTGGCATAATATTCGTAACGGCATGCCGGATTAGCTTTTTGTTCGCACCACCCTGTGTTTATATATGTTAAGGAATTTTACTATCTTTGCGTTTCAATTCGTTGGCGTCATGATTTAAAATGAAATTTGTAAAACGCTACATCAATGTTATGTTGTGTTGGTGTAACGATAGCAATACGCAGCCGCAATTTGTAGCCAAACTGCCACAGATTTGCCATAATTATTCATATCATCTTTAGGCGTATCTGGCTGAGTTTCTACAAACGATAGCCTTACGGCTATTATAGTGTATTATCGTAAAGCTTTTATACTTTGTTTGTACCACGGATAAGGGCGTCCTAGAACGCTTCACAAATTTCCATTGAGTAAGAATTTTAAGACATTGTATGTATTAGTCCATGTTTCTAAACTTACGGAAGGGTTATTTTTTTCATAATCTCGGGAGAAATTTATTTCCTTTGGTCTTTAGCAAATAACCATGGAGATAAGATTGTTTGCAAACATGTTAGTATCTTCAACGATTAGCCCCAAAACAAAAGTTAAGAAGGAAGTTCCAGTGTACATGTTCCGACCGTTTTTTTAAACATATTGCATGCACATCTCAAATTCCGAAACAAAAACCATAGCCTTTTTGTGTGTGTGTTTTTGTTTTGCTATTCACTAACCAGAAGTCTTTGTTTTCTCTTGATTTGGATAGGAAACCTGTGAAAGATGCTAGTAGTTGTTGCCTAATCTATTCTTTTTTTTTCCATTCTAGTAATACTTGTGTAGAAATAGGCGACTCTCATGCTAGTCGAAAAACTGATACTCATCCATAATGGCGCACAGAATAAATGCGGTAGAAGTTGCTTAAGGTTAATACACTGGGACCGTTGTTGTTCTGATGTATACTGTACGCTTCTATTATTGTTGCAATAACTCCTACTTCAGCAAGGTAGGTTTGTAGGATGTCAGTTAAGCACTTTGCTTGTTCGAACGTGCTTAATAAGGAACGAAACATGATTGGTGAGCTAGACTGCATAAGGGTACGGCGACGGGTCCAATATGATGTTGACAGTTTCTATTTCAATAACTTTAAACCATTGGCAGTTGAGTATTGATTGCATAGCACGGATCCATTTGTTCTCCTATCTAAAACAATCTAGCTTTAATTGCCAATAGCAGCACGCGAATGATGCAATTGCACGATGATGATGTTGATGATAATGTTTGGAAGAACCGCTACTATCAATTCTCGACATTCAGCATTTCGAATTCAATTGTTTTATACCTTTGTAACTGTGCTTGTTTCTCCCGCCTTCAATTATCCTAATTATTCGTTCATATTTTCATATTTTAATGCATTTTCAATGTCCGGGGTTTATTTTCTCCCTCTCTTTTCAAACTGTCTCCCGCTAAATGTCGCATATCTGCACCCTACCAATGACGCGATAAGACACGGACGGAAATCAAACTAACTGGTAAAACTCATCTTTGCTGTTTTAGGTAAAGTAGTTTTCACGCTGCTGATACAACGGGAGCGGCTCGGCCGGTGAATCCGTATCGTAGTCTTCCAAATCCGATTCGTAGTGATCTTTGTCGTCGTTTGCTTTGCCTGCCGATGGGTTTGCACCGAACTGTGCATTGCTTTTCCGCTTTATCTTCGACGGAAGTACGGCCGACGAGTTCTCTGTTTTTTTTTGGTTTTGACCCCGACAGATTAAGGAAGAAATAATAGAATTGATATAGAAGGCAGAAAGAATTAAAAAAAAAAACAAATATAAATAAACTCATGGTACATAGTAGGAACTGCATGCACGCAAAATATGCAATGGCCAAACATTCACTTTCTTAATTAACAACTGTAACAAACGACATGCATTTTTGTTTTGCTTTGCTTTTTTAAACGATTATTATTGTTCGCATAAATCGGTACAGACGGTACAGTTACGGAACCATGTGAATGATATGATCGTGTAAAGCACAGTTGTGTAATTGATGAGTGAATTTGTATCTGGTTTCGTTTCAAATTGCGTTTGATTAATTCGACTGTTAACAAAAGAAAACTTTGTGTGAACACAAGCTAAGAAACGATTTTAACTGTCGTTTTGCATATTGTTTTGCAGAAACCTATTAAGGAATGTGTTTTAATTTTAACTTGTCTTCAACCTGTGTTCCTCTTTTCATTAATTTAATAGCAAATTGTTGGCAGTATACAAACCTTTCCGCATGTCGCTTATGCCGTAACTCGCCGGTTTATCCTCTGCGTAATATTGGTGGTGGTGTTAAGGGGTTTGTGTCGGAAAAGACACACACAAACGCGCAAATGATTTTGTGGCAGGAAATAAATTAAAAGTGTTTCGTCAAGTTTGTTATGAGTGGCGACAGATAGACGAGGAGAGTGTTTCATAGCACATGTTTGGATGAAAGATGGCGATGCAGTGAAGGTTTTGGGCGCGTTTTTAAACGTTTAGCACAAGAGCCGAGGTTGCACGCACGGTGATGTATACGTGCACACATCAATCTGTGTATAGAGGTGTTTCAAGCTCTTACATGCAGACACACATTCACACGCAACACGCTACTGCTGCATCGTTCAATGCACATGCAAAGGCAAACACATCCTAACTACTTTTGTGCATTAGTGGCTGAATGATGGTTTGGGTTGCCTGATATGAAGAAAATGAAACAAAATAAACATATAAATTATACATATCAAAATTATATGAAAACATAATAATTCAAACGATGTTTGATAACTTAAAAACATTGTATGTTTTAAATGAAAACCATAAAAAAATAATACTTAGAATAGGAACAGAAAAGAAATGAAATGATAAGATATTTCGTAACATGGAGCTATATATCGAAGTGCTCTCAATCCCATACATTGCAAAACAAGCGTAACGCTGAACAATAAAAAAAAACAACACATGCTAAGCAACATAGAACATACACGGATTTGGAAGCTTTAAATCAAATTTCGAAAATATTGGATCATTTTTCGGTTCTGTTTTCTCTTCTGTACACTGATGCCTGATTTCATAATTTCGTTAGTACTAGTATTTTACGTTCCAGCGTTTAATACACATTTAGTGCAACGACTGTTTAAATTAAATTTTTACTTATGATTTACAGTAAATTAATTCGTTTGCTTCTTTTGCGATCGTAGCATAATGCTTACGACTGGAAATAATTTAATTTACAAATAATAACATAAACAAATTTACACCTGCCTTTACCTAAGTTCGAATCTCTTGCCGTTTGTAGTGATCCTCGAACCGCTTGCTTCGAATCGTGCACATTATTCTATCGTACTGGCACGCGATTCGAAGCAAGCGGCACGAGATTCATTGCAAACGGCACGCGATTCGAAAGTGGGTGAAAACAAGTTTTACAAGACAATTTACTATTTATTTCATGGTATTGGACATAAAAATGATAAGCACAACAATGATTGCATAGAGATACATAGAGAGAAGTGCTTCAACAGTGCTTAAAACGGTACGTAACATAACAAAAAAGAACAAGAAGAACGATAAGAAAAAAGTGCGTTGCGGTTGTGACACAAATTCAAACCCTAACAATACCGTACAAACACAACAGCAAACTCTCGATGATAAAAAAAAACAGATTAAAACTATGAACAATATTTGTGACTAGTGAAGCATAGTAATTATCAAATGAATTTAATGTTCACTGTAAACATTCTCACCTGCCACAATCTTGCTCATTTGCATCACCTGCTGTGCGAGAATTTGATTGAGTTGAATCAGATGTTCACGTTGCTTCTTTTCCGCGTTCGGCACAGGATTAGGTCCGGTTTCCTGATAGAACAAAAATAATACAAAACCATTGCGTCATGGGGGCACATATTGCAAAATGTCTTGCAACTTACATTACTGCCAGCACCACCTCCGATCGGAGTGTCTGATAGCATTTTTTTAATTGCTTCCACCTTTTCCTGCCGGCGTCGCTTCTCCTCCGGCGACAGTTCGGGCGTCTGTTCCGGAACGTAGCGTTCGGGTATGAGAATCTTACTCGGCGCGGCCAGCAATTTGTCGATGGTGTGTTCGGAAATTTTTTCCCGCGGTCCAAGCGCCGATCGCACCACGTCCGGTGCGTTAGAGCGTGGCCGTATCGTCACCTCCAGATCAACATCGTCACGCGCTCTCCAATTAACGTTCTGAAAGTGGTATTATTTAGAAAAGTGTTAGCTCATCGAAATTCCTGTCGCCTGGCAAACATACGTACATTTTTGTTCATATCGTTTTCGCTGTGCATCAGTTCGATCGATTTTGCGTTCACGTGATGCGGAGCTGTATGATGCCGACGTTTCTCCTTCGGGACGGCTCTGCGCTGGCGATTTTGCTGTGCCTGCTGGCGTGCCTGCTGCAGATACTGCTGCTCGTCTTTGCTTGCGGGCGGTTTAGTTTCCCCACTGCCCGACGAATCGCCACTATTTTCACCCACAGCCATATTCGTTCCAGTCGCCATCTCGTTGATAATTTGCTTTGCGGCCTCACTCTGAAAAACTGGATCTAATTCTGCATCGGTATTAGTGAGACTTTGTATGGATTCCGTTTTTCGTTTCAAGCCTCCGACAGCGCTTGCCGAAATTCCCGCATTTCCGCTAGTGAGATAGGAATTAGCCTGATACGAATTGCTCAATCCCGATGATCTACCAACGCCACCGCTGCTGTTCATCTCGTTGGTGATGTACTTCGATTGCAACCCTGTCTCAAAGTGACCGGTGTAAAGATCGGCCTGACGATCGATCAACGACACGGGATAACTGTTCCCGTTCGCCGATGCCACCACGCTGCTATAGTAATCGTTCATCAGCCTGCTTCCATCCATCGAGGTTGCTGTACCGCCCATTACACCTTCACCACCGAGGGCCTCATGGTTCTGCACAAACAACTCATGCGTTTCGTATCCTCTTGGTAACGATTTGGATCGCTGGTAATCTTCCATCAGTTGTGCCTCCTCTTCGAGCACCTGGTCAAGGCTCAGCGCAAGATTACGATCATTCTTCTCCTTATCTCGCGTCCGGCGCTCGGATTCGCGTTTTACGATGCGAACAGTTTTAATTTCCTGCTTGTCGGCAGCATTCATCGTTCCGGCACCATAGCTGTACGCAGATCCAGCTGCGTACAGTTCATCCATCGATTCCATCCCTTCCATTGGGTCTTTGCTGCGACTGCTGGGAAGGAATAGATTTTGCATCTCATCGTCAATCGTCAGAACACTCGATGACGAAGAGGATAGTGCCCGATGGCTGTTGGTGGGTGCAGACGATTCCTTTCCGGTCATAGAATCCAGATCCGTCTCTACCCAGGAGGACGAGTAACTTCGCTTATGCTTTGATCCCATCGATTGCTGCTCTCGCTGTTCCGCTGGCAGTTGCAAATGTTGCTCGTCGGCGTGAAGGTGGTCCATCATGTGAGAGCCATTGTTATCGGTAGCGCTGTACGACGTTAGCTGACGTACGGCTTGCCCAAGCTCCTGGCGCTGACGTTGCATATCGCCTACCAACAGCTTGGCGCGCTTCAATTCTGACTCCAGCACGGCAGTCACAGAGCCGGGCATGTATTGGTGATCGATCGCTGACGCTGAATCAAACACGGAATGCATTGAACGATGTTCTCGGGTCGCTTGAAGCTTTTGACGTAAGACCAGAAGTTCCTGTTCCAACCGTGCGTTTGTTGATACCGTTTTCTCCAGTTTCTAAAGTATGCACAAAAACGCACCATTTAGTTTTTAGAAAAAAAAAATATACAAATTTTTATCCTACCTTCGAATTCGCTGCCAGCAACTGATGCACTCGTGTTAATTCACGCTCCAGCGTATGCTGCTGCTGTCTGGCTGTGTCCATGGCCATCGGCATGTTTCCACTTTCGCGATTTAAAACCTTTGTTTTCAACATAGCAAGCGCTTTCTCCAAATTCTCTTTGTCCCTTTGCAAGGCCTGCAGGGTGCCCGATTCTTCCTGCATCAGTTTATCAATCTGATACAGCTGTTGCACTTTCGACTGCAGAATAAAGAAGCATGTGTTAATTTGTGTTAATTTGCATGTGTCCGATCCAACTCGTTACACAATACCTGTAACTCGACGTGGTTCGGACTGGTTCGGTCCCATTGACGCTGCTCTTCCTGCAGCAATCGTCGCTCCTGCATCCTTTGGTTGAATTCCAACCGATCCAGGGTGGCAGACTCGGGAGACTGTAGCTGCTTCTTACCACCGATCGGTCCACGGTATAAGCTGCCCAGCTTAACCATATTGTCGACCAAATTGATCAGAGGTTTTTCCTTTTCGTATTGTTTTTCCAGCTCCGTCAACTGCTGCTTGAGTGCATCCAGTCTAGCCAAACTGTCCGCTTTCCGGTTTCCTTCGGCCGTTCGGATCAGATTCTAAAATGTACGATTTAATATTACTTTCACTTCTAACAAGCGTTACAGAGTGTTACATTTTTTCCGTTTTTAAAAGAAAATCCATTAGTCAACGTAAATTATCTCATGTCCCATCACCAGTATAGTATTCAGTTCAAAACATCAACAACCCATAAAATAATATTCCCTAGAAATGTTTGGTTTATTTAGAAATGTTTTTTTTTATCATTATTAACGTATTGCAAACAATGTTAGTACCATGTGCAAAATTATTTAAAAAGTAGTGCAAAGTTAGCCTCAAGCCCAACACCAACACAACTGCCGAATGTTAAACACAACGAAAGAAAAATAATATAAAACATAAAGACAAAAACCTGTAATTCGTGAATGTTTGTGCAGCATTGTTCAATGGATCGCGCCGTTTGACTATTTTGACGTCTCAGCTGAATTAGCAGAAGAATCAACTCTTCGTGCGTTCGATTTAGCAAGTCCCCAGCGGATACATCCAATGGCTGTATGAAAATATGAAGGCACGAACAATGGCTCATTATAGCGTTTGTAAGGTTTCACTGTCTGTTGGGTTTTTCATTTCTTTTTCTTCCCCCTGTGAGGCACTTTGGGGGTGTAGTATAGGAGTTCAGTTTTCTGGGACTTCCATTACTAATCGACTGTATTGGGCTTACGCTACAATACCTCAAAGTATTCGACTCTGGCAATTGGGTCATATGTCCTGGGTCTTTAACCCATTCGTGGCCCTAACTGTTACGAAAGTAGAAACAACCACCTTGAGCAGTTTCAACAACGATTCCTGATTCCATCCAAAAATACATCCGAGCATCTTCCTCGCGAAGAGGGTTTTCGTCAGTTTTGAACAAGTTTGACTCAACAAGTCAGTTTGGCTTTTCCAATAGTACAATAGAATTCCAGAATTTCAGATCAACTGGAAGATCTCAGAATTAAAATGTAACACAAGAGCTCTTTAGAACACTTTTGAGGATTTACTTAAGGATTTCTAATACAATAAAGTTCCAATTACTATTGAGGAACAGGCTTTAAGAAGATGTAGATCGAAGATCATGCTGTGAACACATTGGTCGTATTAACTTGTAGTATCTGTGCATCCTTTACCACGTCACTGTTACATGCATGCAGTGTCTTACCTTCGCATCCAACCGCTCGCTCGAGCCCTCGCTCTTCAGACGCCCATTCATGTATCCCGCCGTATCATTACCACCTGCCGTTGGCGTCGTTGCCCACTTCGTCTCAATTCCTCCCCTGCCGTTCATGGGCGATTGGGGCGAAGCATCCTGCGGTTGCTGGTCCTGCATCGTGGCTAAACTACGATCGATGTTTTGCAGCTGATAGTGCTGCTGTAGGTTCAGTTCCTGTGCACGCTGCAGCTGGGCCTGCGTGTACAGATCGTGTGTCGATTCGAAGCTAATGTCGGGACGTATGTACTTCTCGCTGCCATAGTAATCGGCCGCACCGGCCAACATCATGCCGTCGTAGAAGCTGCTCGGTGTGACGCCTCCACCCTTCGACAGCTGCAGATAGCTGGGATCCGAGGGGTCCGGTTTGACCGTTAGCGCTACCTTGGGAAGGTTGAAAACATTTCTCACCGATATCGAGGCTGAAAGCAAATAATAAACACGCGAAAGTTTAACGATTTGGGCAGGTTTTGCTTGCACAAGTTTGCTGTCCTTGCATCAGGCACAGTATATTAATGTTTACCATACCTCATCCTACTCCACCACGCCTCTGTACAAAATGCAAACCATGAACATATTTTTACACACGATTTAATGTTTGCTCGCTTCGTTTCGTGTAGGTAATCGGTTATATTTACAGTATTTTCGATGTTTGTCACAAATTATACACTGATAACAGCCTATTTAATACTTTTTCAAACGTGTTATGCGGAATATATTCCATGCCAATCCGGTTTCGTATCAAACTCTTGTGCTATTATGCACAGAGACGTCTCTCTTAGATGACGCCGACTGTACACTGTTGCTGTACATGGTGTAATATACAACGTCTTTACAACGTACTTTATATAAAACTGCTTCGAGTACCGTCTTGGAAATATTTACTTCATTCTTCTACGTTTTCTGTTATGGAATGTTAGCGCTATCAACTATATTTACATTTGTTTACCCTTCTTGTCGCTGCTGCTTACGCTTTTTTTTATCTTCACCTACTGTATCCTCATTTTTTTGTTGCCCTACAATCATCCAGTCCAGTTTCTCTTCGATCATGTTTCCGAATGTTTATATGTTTGTTATTATCCATGCTATACTTATCCCTCAACGATTCCACGTTGCGTTCACTGTCTGGGATGTTATATTTGCTACTATTCACACTACCCACCGACATTGCATCGTTCGCGTTATCACCGGGCTCAGATAAAGATGCCGTGGCTAGTATTGCTCTAGTTCCCGTTTTGGCAAATGCATGCAAATGCACCCCGGCCCCATTATCCACGCCACCGTCCGTCGCGTTTGTCTTGCCAGCGATGGAGGTTGTACAGTTACTGGCGTGCGATTTTCTACCGGCGTTAAGGTTGCTCCCGTTCGTCTTCGGGGTGCTGGATGTTGTCGTGCTGCTGTTTACCAGCCCACTGGACATGAGATCCCATTGTCGAATTGTTTCACGATTGATGTCGTATCGGTTTATCTCATCACGCAGCACCTCGTACACCGCATCTGACTCTCGTCCGCTCGATGATGACCAGCGGCCATCACCACGCACAATCGTACCCGACGAGGATACGTTACTAGCGAGCTGCACATACACGTCATCGTCGTCACCATCACCACCGGCATTGGCTTCGCTGACCAGCGTATTTCCTGCCCGGGTGGAGTGTGCGTTGTTTGAAGAGTTTACCATCGCGGTAGGTACAGTGGCTTGCTCACCGAATACCGCTGTCTTCGATACCGGAAGATTGGTTAGATGCTCATTGACGTAGGTCACATCCTTGCGATTTATTTTGACAATTGGTTTGATGCTCAATTCTTCACTGTTCGGGTCCGCCGGTTGTCCATCGCGGTATCTTTCCTGCGTTTCGCGCTGTGCTTCCTGCTGCTGGTGGTTGATCGTTTTAGCTAGCAACGCCGCCGAAGGTGATCTGATCGTGCCCAGGTGGTCAAGATTATCCATTGATTTCGCGTGTATATGGGACACGCGCCGTAAGTTATCGCGCCACAGCGTGTCTTCCTCCCAGAGTTGATCGCCGGACGAAATATTACCAGCAGAAGTGTCGAGCAGGTGGTGAAATCCATCCCTGCTGCTACTACTACATCCCGGCATAGGATCACCACTTGCGCTCGATTGTGCGCCGTATGTGCTCGATGGATGCTGGAAGGCAGAGCTACAGAACGACCCCGTGGAGAGGCGGCTTATCGTACCGCTACCATCTTTGAACGCATTTACCGATAAGGAAGAGGATGATCTACCTGCCGGCATTCCAGCAACCTTACCTACACCACCCGCTAACGATGCAGCAATCGTTTTGTTAACCTCCTTCTGTCCAATCCGATCCGACTCGTAAAGGTTTTTGCGATCGATATCCGCATGCTTCTCGCTGGCGGATGCATGCAGCAACAAATTCGCCGTCTTGAGTGTGTTTAATGGGTTGTGAATGTGGAATATGCTGCCGGACGTATGCTTACGCAGCCCTCCCGGATCACGTTGATTGTTTAGCGTATCGCCAGCTGCAAAGAGTGCGGATGGTGACGTGTGGGAACTCCCATTGCTGGTACCACACCGATCATTGCTCAGTTGCCGCTGGTGCTGGAATCTATCCTCGTCGCGTGATCGAGCCGCCTGCAGATCGGAATAGTAGTAGGGAGCACCCTCCGACGAGAGCGTACTGTTGTTACGACTGTGTATTGCGTCGGTCGCCACTGACTGCGAGCCGCCATCAACTGGCGTGATCGTCCGGTTGCACTGGTTCGAGCGATCATAATCATAGCGAATCGTGCACGAGCTTTGCTGGTCGGGATCCATCGCCGACAGGAGCGAAGCATTCTCCACATCAAGACTGTGTCCCTCGAGAACCGTGCTGAGATATTCAGACTGGCAGCGTGCATCGTGCAGGGAAAGATTTTTCTCCCTCAGCGGACTCAGTATCGGTACGGGTAGATTGCGTGATGTCAACTCGGCAACATTCGATCCAGTAACATCCACGTTCTCGTAGTAGATACTGTTATCATGGCCATTTTGGGAAAAATTGGACGAATTGCTGTTCAATTCCTCTGTGTTACCTTCCACAATACCTCCCGTTCCACCTTCAATATTACTCAAAAAGTGATTACTCCGACTACTGTCTAACTCGCCACCGACAATCTCTGCCGTGGCCTCAAGACCATCCAGCGCCAACTCAATGGGGCAATTGATTGAGCTTCCCGATATGGGACGTCTTTTGTTTCTTATCGACACATCCATGCATGAGCGACTCCTCCACTCGATGGAACCGCTCGTCTCGGAAAGCGTGATCGAACTTCGTGCAGACGAATCATCCCTCCGTGCGCCCATCGCCGATCCTAACCGGACCGAATTGGCGCATGCGTCCCGCACCAGTAGTTCGTATTCCGATGACGCATGGGACACACCGTCATAGCCACGTTCCTGGCCGCTAAGTGAATCGCGAGTTTGCTTACCAACTGCACCCGTGTTGCCAACACCAAACAGTCCTTGGGAACTGCTGCGAAGGCTTGAACGATTTGACGAAATGCTGCCACTTTCACGACGCATACCGTACGATAGATTCATCGAGCCGGCCAACGATTGACCACCGCTGGATGTGCCGGTAACCAAACTTTGAACCGATTGTCTTTTCTCCTGCGCGTGATGACTCTTTATCAGATCGATCGCTTCGCTAGAACGAAATTTCTCCCGATCGCCGTACCTTGCTATGTCCACGGTACCCAGTAGCATTCTCGCTTCATCGCCGCAGCTACCACCGTCCGGTTCATCGAGTGGCAGTGAAGTGATCGGTATTGGAGGCGGTGATACAATGTCACTGTCCGAGCTGTCCAGCAAAATATCGAACGAACTTTCCCCGCCATTGCTACCGTGACCGAACTGAGTGTTACTACCGCTTGCTCCCAAATAATACGACGCTGGTCGAAAGGTATCGGACAGACTGAACCGTGTACGGGCCATGATCTTGCTCTGCAGCTCCGAATTCATTGCGGACAGCGGTTTCTCTTTGGCACTGGTTTTCTTTTTGATTCGTTTGCAATCATCATTGATTTTATCCGCCGCGTCCGATTCGCTGTCACTGTCGTCGGTTTTGCTGGATTGCATCACTATATCTGGCCAGTTTTTATCCTTCTTCTTCTTCTTACTCATAGTACCGCCAGTCACTGCATTTTTCATGCGCACCATCGTGCTGGTTTTTTCTCCCGCAAGTTCAGCCGTACCTTCCATGTTTTGCGATTTCTTCTGATACTCACCATCAACTACCTTCGCATCGAGTTTTTCATCCCTTTTGGCGCTTCTATCCGTGCGACCAAGGGTAGAATCCTTTTTGGTGAGCGTATTAATGTTGCTATGCAATTGCGACAACTCCATGTACAATGGTTCCGAATCTGCTGTGGTTCGGTTCAGTCCTAACTCACCGCCATTCACGGCCGCGCTGGAAAGGGATCGGGACGGTTCTGGCATCATTATCATCTCGTACGTCGTCCCCCTCAGCTCGTCCGCTGTGGCAAACACGCTCTTGCCCAGTGCTCCCTTAGTCATCTCAATGTAGGTACTTTCGTCGTAAGCGTTGCACATTTGCATTTCGTTGCTTTTTTGTATCGAATCCAGTATGTCCATTGCTGTTAAACTTTCGCACGGTCTCAACTTGCCGGTCGAGGATGCCGATGATGCCATCAGTTGTCCCGGTTGATTTATACTATTGTGGCGGTTCAATAGCGACAGCGTCGTACAGCTGCTAGGTGAGCCGATCAAGTTCTTTCGCGGTGTCATCGGCATATAGTGTCCTTCCATTATCTGCATTGAAAGCTCATCGTCTATCGACATTCCGTAGTTCGGCAGCTCCAGCGTGGCAGCCTGTTCTTTGCTTGTGTTAATGTCCTGCTGTTCCTCAGCATGTTGCAACGCTTCATCTAGATCTTCGTCGGTATATTCGAAGATATCTTCACCATCATCCGCGCCCTTCTCGTCGATTGCTTCAGTCACTTCCTGATCATTCATCGACTCTCGCAGCTTATTTGCTGCTGCTTCTTTGGGTGACTCTTTGCCCATTGCGCTTAACACAGTCGCCGAGGGAGAATGCAACGCTGTGACACTCAATGACGAGAGACTGTGCTTATAAACTGGCACATACGCTTGTTGTTTAGGGTCAACCAGGTCCGTTATTAGCAAAGGTTTAACATCAAACGATGAGTTGTTACGGTTCCCATTACCATTTATCCTACCACTATTTCTATCGCTACGCAAGCAGTCATTGACATGGGCCTTGCTATTCACAAGATGCTCAACTAGCCCGGTTGCAATGTCATCCTTTGGTACGCGCCGATTCCTACCATCAGTTTCTTGACCCTTATCCGCATCACTTTCCGAATTCTTACGTTCGTTTGGCGCCTTCATAAAACTATTTTCATATACATTCACATCTACACTCAAATTGGGACTAGCGCTGGCACTTGCGTGATTCACTAAACTATCCTCATACAACCCATCCTCTTCCTCATCCCGCTGCACGATCATCGCAAGTGCTGTCGGCTTGCTATCCTGCTCCCGTTCCATGCTATAGTGTCTGTCCATATCCGCATTAGTGACTGGTTTGATAATCCTGTCTTTACCATCACCGCCACTGCCGGTCGTGTCGGCGTAAAAAGATTGCGTTAATGCGTGCATCGTATTATCAGTGCTGCCAGTGCCAGCGGCGAAATCGGAAAATTGGTGGCTGTGGTTGTGTTGTGTTAAATTGTGTGATGGTGGTGGTGCTTCTGCTACCTCTTTCGTGGCAACGGTACTAACGAGTGGGGATGACCTTCCTGCCGGCGTAAATTTTCTTCCATCTAATATAATACATGAAAACACACATACAACAAGAAATGTATGGTATGAGATAAGTGTTGTCAGATTGTTGTCTCTTAGTCGGGGTTTTAGTAACACACATATCTTGGGAGTTTACTCTCTTTGCACTGCAATAAGCCGGCCCGGTGTTTCAGAAGGACCCAATGCATTACCGCTACGATACTGGGCGACAGGGTGTTCAGAAACAGATATGTGTTTGGTTTAGATGTGACCGGATAGAAAGAAAAGCCCCTCGAAAGACTATTCACCAAAACCGTGGTTAACATTAGGAGGTATATGTCGCATACTTAATAGAGGACAGGCCGGTACGGAGCTAACCTCAATGTTTTATGTTGATTACGAAGTATTAGCCAGAGACAGCGGAAACATTGCACGTTAGAGAGAACAGGGATTTAATGGCTAGTATTAGAACTAGTGGTCATTGTGGAAGGGTAAGGTATAATATTAGTACTAAATTACAGTAGTAAAAACAATCGGCTATCACATAGAGTTGCAAACTAAATGGTTTCGTTCACCGTACCTAGGGATTCAGGATTTGCTTTTCAGACTGTAGACATTTGTCGGTGGCAGCAGAAATTTTGGCATGGGGAAATTACAACAACGGAAACTAAATTCCTGACACAACTATACACACTGGCATGAGATCAATATTGAGGGGCTTTTGCTAGAAAATAAAGAGACAACACTTTTCATCATATTTCCATACCTTTCGAGTGTACCATAGGTTTTTGTATTTTACGTTGCAGGCAGGAAGGTCTCGCGGAAAAAAAGATGATTATATATTACACCAACCAGAAGTTACATAATGTACAGTACAACAAGCATCTTCGAGCATGAAATGATACAACGCACGTATTGTGTTTTTCCCTCCCATTGGCAGGATGGAAGTGAAATGTAACGCAAATGGAAAGCCAACGTTTTGTTTTATGGTCTAAAAGGGATACAAAAATTGAACGATCAAAACACAACGAACAGATAACGGTGTGCTAAAGTACAGTTTTCGAAGCAAATCCGGAAATTTGTAAAGTAAGCGAAGGTAAGAGAAGGAAAGATAGTGGTAGAAGAAGTCGCTCGTGGTACAGAAATTTTTAACTAAACTCAATCGACTGAACAATACGATCATAGAAGCATTCAACTGACGTAATGTCTGTTAAATCTTCAATGTATCGTATTATGTTGTTTTCATAGATTTCTAATTTATTCTAATCCAATACTGAACCTACCAACGACAAAACATGCATAAGGGGGATCGTACATATAATAACAGGAACCCAGAAATTAAAGCTTTATCCGAACAGAAGCTAAATCAAGATATGTTTGGAAGGATACGATCGAATAAGCTTCACATATGAGAGGTTGATTACTGTAAACAGTCTCAATAAGCTCAAAAATACAGACGACATAAAGAGTAAAAGAAAGAGAGAAACAGTGACCAAAAGGGAGAAAAACTAGTGCGCTTCTGGAAGCTGGGCATTGTTAGACCATTACATGAGTCAGTTCTTAGAATCATCGTTATCAAGTTCGCCATGGACGCTGTCCACCTACCTTCATCATCCGACGAGTAACTGTTGTAATCTCCGTTCAGCTTCATCTCACTACCGTACGCCGATGTTTGGGCAATGTTGGCCACACTGCCACCATGCTTTCTAGCGGCTACCGCCGAACCGATCGTCGTCAAATCACCGATTGATTGCCGCTCGTATGTCGACGAATAGTAATCACCGCGCAGCAGCGAATCTTCCGACTTCATGCCGTAGATATCCTCATGCCGTCGATCACCGGCCACGTTTGTGCTTGAGCCGGGATTGAGCGATTCAGCCGACGCCATTGTGGCCGAATGCTGGCTAGCAATTTTCTTTGTCAGCGGTGATTGCAACATTCGCTGCTTCCACTCGAGCAGTCGCTTCATCGATTCTTCCCGTTTGCGTTCACCGTCCCGCAGGGAAGAATCCTCTTCCTTGCGCGGTAACCGTGCGCTCGCTGAACGTGCGAATTGCTCCTGTTGCTGTTGCTGGGACGTACCACTGCCCTGTTTCTTGAGGCTGCTCACTGTCGGGCGGGTGCCTGTCGCAGCACGATCCGTTGCTGATGGTCGTGGCATACTTTGCGAGCCAATCGGGTAATCTTCCATCTGTTGCTGTTGATGCGATTGTATTAACTTGCCACTTCCGCTTCGGTACAATCCTTCTCGGGGCATCGTGCCGCTGGAGAACAATCCTACGGGAGAAGAACATACAAGTAAACAGACGGTTTATAGACTAGGTTCGTTTCATATTCCACGGTAATTCAATTCCCTTACCTTGTAGTTCATCGGATCGTTGTTGTTTGCGCGATGCACCGTTGGCTGAATTATTGGTCCGTTGCAAATACGATGCGCTTTGCAGGCGCATCTTCTCCGCATAGCTGGCCTCAGAATAGTAATAGTGGTCAGGCGTGCGATTAATATCCAGGCTAGATTTTGGCCTCGGAGTACGATGTACAGGGCTGGGCTCGTCGTTACCCCCGCCGACCGTTTGGTTTAAGGGGTGCCTTGCCTCATAATCCAAGAAGTCGGCCGAGTGCGGTCGTGGAATGTTCGGTGGAATAGGACGTGCTCGCATCTGAACATGCTGTGGTAACGGTGCAGTACCTGCTGTTAGTTGATGCTGAAAAAATAATGTAAAGAGTTGTAATTTTTGGAAAATTGACAGCTGAGTTAGGTTATAGCCCAAAATCTAAACAAAAAGGTGTAAAATTGGTCTAAACCAGCTTCCTTTGTCATATAAAACATTTGTTTTCAATTTGTATTAATGTATTTTTTGAAACAATCACCTGATTTGCCGAATAAGTTAAGCGCAGAGAAGGAAGTCAACTATCGAACTTTGAAGTACAAACGATTTTACTCTCGGATTCGACTTACGCGGTAATTCGCGATACGCGGATTTTTCCCGAGTCAGCGATCTGTTATAATAGCATATCTCGGTGACTGCCTGTATAGCGCAGCTAAACCGCTTTGCTATAAATGGGAAGTTAGCATGCTATAAAATTTAAATCGAAAGAGTTCGATGCTCAACCTTCGCTCAAACCAGCTATTCTTCCACTTTCTTGACGAAATTACCATTGATCATACTACAATCCGGCACGATTAACGTATACATGTCTGATTTCAACTAAAATTCCGGCATACAATTGCTAATAGTGCGACCGTCTACAGTCACATCTAAACTACCGAAGCGGGGTCCACAAATGGGTCACACGCTCGCTCTATTTATTGAAGTGTCTATTAGACACATGGGGACCGCACGATCCAGATCTAATTCCAATTATAAACGGTTATTCTGTTCAACACTTACCTCAAATTGACCGGCATTGTACAATGCCGAATTTCCCATATACGGCGGGAATGCGCCATTGCTTTCGTAGCGCAGCGGACTGGATGGTCGTTTGTAACTTGTCCCACCCGGTACCGCACCACCTCCCTCTCCGGCCATCCCTTCTATCGGTCCAGCAGCGTTTGATGGTAGCGATTTCGACAGCATGGTTAAATTATAGATGTCCTCATAATCAGACATATGCTTGGGATCGATCGCTGCATTCGGTGGCCCGTAGGTATCCGGCGTCCGGCGATCATTACTCGGGTAGAGAAATGGATTCGTTCCAGCACCGGGCGTGCTACGCAGTACCTGACCATGCAGGGGAGATGACTGTATTCCAAGATGTTGCTGCTGTTGTTGCTGCTGCTGCTGTTTGGCGGCATTCAATTGCTGCTGTTGTTGCTGCTGCTCTATAAGCTTCTGGATGTACAAGTCTCGCTCGATCCGTTTCGGATCACCGTAGATCGCCTGAGCTGTTAATGCCGCCGGGGTTCGGTTGTTGCCTAGTACCAACCCCCCTCCACCAACCTGCGCACCGGAGGCTACCCCTGGGAACAGCATCTGCTGATGTTGCACCATTTGGTCGTAGCGCTCGTGCAGCATCGTATGTTCGGGGCTGGGCGAAGAATAACCTGCATCATTAACGCGTCTCGGCTTTGGGGGAGCATTGGCGTACAGTGGCTGCGGTAGAGACATGCTGTCATTTAGCCCAGATGCACCGGCACCACTACTGCTACTGCTGCCATTACCACCCGCCTGCTGTATCAACTTCATAGTATCGTTCGAACCCTGTGACTGCGGGCCACCGGTACCGCTCGAATCACTGGACAAAAGTTCACTGCTGCCAGCACCGCTGCCCTTAGTGCCGTACTGGTGCTGGTTAGAATTTCCCTCCTGTTCGGTACCGACATGCTGTATCATCATCGTGGCCAATGTCAGCGCACGGACCCACTGGCTCATGGATTCACCGTTCTCTGCCGCAAACACAAACGTGCGCATGTTCGCATGTTCACATTTGAACGCAAACTTACGGTAGATCTTATCCTCCGGAAAGCAGGCAGACACTTTGTACGATGGTAGCAGCACAGTTCCCAGCAGTTTTTCCTCCTCCTGACCTTTGTAGTAGTACAGCACGTACTCCGACAGCACAAACCATCGTCGCCGCCACACTTTCAGCCCGTCCGAACCCTGTTTGTACAGCCAGCCGGACAATGCTACTGGCGCATTGGCTGGTCGCTTGGTGACGGGAGATTTCAGTGTGTGCTGTTGTCCGCTTCCGCCACGTCGTCGCTCGCTGGAATCATGCGATGGGCTTGAGAGTGTGTCTGATGGTGATGATTTCACCTGTTGCGGTTGTTGGGCAACACCACTGTTACCAGCTAACACCATCGAGCTGATTTGCGTTTGGCACGCTTGATTCACAACCTGTCCGGGAATGTTTTGCTGAATAATGATTTCGCTATTCGCACCTGGTGAAGTTATTCCCTGCGGGTAACCACCCTTTTGGTGGTAGAGCGAGTCTTCCTCGCCGTATAGACCGATAACAGCTCCTCCCGTCGTATCGACTGTTCCATGGTAGGATGGCACGTGCGATCGCATTATTTTATCCGTTTCGCTAGCTGCCGGTTGACAGTGGTTCAACAGATTCAGACTTGATGGTGGTGCGTTACGGTTCGCCGATGCACCTGACGCATATCGTGCCTGCTGCTGCTGTTGCTGCTGCTGTTGCTTCATAGCATGTTGCATCTGTTGTTGTTGTTGTTTTTGCTGCTGTTGCTGTTGTTGTTTCTGCTGTTGTTGATGCTGCTGAGCTAACTGCTTCTGTTGCTGTGCAGGGTATTGTGGATGTTTATGCACTTGCAGCTGATTTTGAGGCTGTGGCTGTTGTTGCTGTTGCTGCTGCTGTTGAATTTGCTGCTGATGATGCTGGGACAGGTTCTGCAGCAGGTTTTGCTTTAGGTGATAGTTTGGAACGGGTGGATTTAGCTGTTGCCGTAAGGCAAACGTTTGCTGCTGATGGGCTATGGCTTCGGTGGCAGTTTTTATCTGTTGCTGAATTTTTTCACGCTGCAGTTGTTGGAACTGTAGCTCCAGCTTCGACATCGGGGCATTCGAGCTCATCGCACTCGTGACCGAGTGGGGCGTGCCAGGTACGCCGGACCGCACCAAGGGCGCTGTTTGGTACAAGCGTTCCCGTTCTCCGCTCGCCCCGCCACCACTCCCGCTCGATGGTGAGCTGACGCGATAGAGCTGCTGCTGATGATCGTACCCGTAACCGCCACCACCGGGACCGAGCGTATTGCTGCGGAACTGCTGCTGATGTGGGTGCAGCAGTCCTTGCTGTCCAGGAGGTATGTGATAGGATGGTCCACCGCTGGTGGACGACATCTCTCCGACGTCGGTCGCACCGTAGAGAGCGCCACTGTTCGTGCTGAGCGACGACTTTGGGCTCCCGGTCGAATAGGGTGATCGCAGCGACGCAGGATGCTGACCGTGCTGTCCGTAGCCCTGGTACTGGGCGGCATTCGGTGGATACATGGTCGATCGACCCGGGGCCGCCGCGGTCGCACCGTAGTCATACCCGCCCGGTGGTGGATGCTGAAAACCACCACCTTGCGGTGGTTTCATTTGTGGCATCGGTGCCAGATGGGAATTGGCCTGTTGCAACTGCTGCAGCTTTTTGCTCTCCATCGTCGTAAACGTGGGTGGATCAATCCTAGGTTAGGGGTAGAGAAGAGAAAGAAAGGAAAGGAGTTAGCAGGGTTCGATTGGGTCATAATTGTGCTAACGATAAACACAAAATTACAAAAGCCGCATGCGTACTCACGCGATGTGTAAACAAATAATGATCGTAAAACCAAATTATGCGATTAACACATTTAATAAGCACATTTAATACAAGCTTACCAATCCCATAATTGCCAAAGACAGCTAAACATGATTCAATATTTATTCCTTCTCTTTTTCTACTTATTTCTTCGCGCACACACACACGCACATACACATAAATCTAATTCGCCTGGCAGATCATAGTAGCCCGTTTTTTTTTTCTCTGGCTGTGGTTTACCAACAAAATTGCCTTGTCAAGCGCGTATTTCTGTTTACGCTACTCCGTCGAATTTACTGCCCATGGCTGCTCTCACAATTTCTCTACAAATTACACACACACACACACACATGCTCATCGTAGCGCTCCCATCATCATTGAACATGATCCGCGTCGTATGCAGGGTTAGGTCCAGCGTGTGTACTAAATGCATCCGCCTGGACTTGGAGTAGGTTTGGATGCTCAAAAATTTGACGATTCTTTGCAACACTACTCGGCACGCCGGATGGATTGTGTTTTAAACCGTTAAGCAGCATATTACAGTGCGTAATGATGCTGCCACTGTGCGTACGTTTCGCGACCGACCCGTCACACGCTGGCGACTAATTTCGTGACCCATTTTTAACACTTTTCCCCGTGTTTTGCGCCGGATGATGAGATTACGACAGCGGAGATGGAAAGGGAAGCTGACGGGCGCAGTTTGTACGAAAAACGTGACCCGAATGATGCGCATCAACACACACACACACACGCATACACGCACTCACACAAGTGCACTAATGTCGCGAAGAGTGGTTTACTTCAAAACGTTCTCGTAGTAGACATGCTTCCAAGCGTCGCTACGCCAGTACACACACGCCCTCTATCCCGGGTCGACAGTTTTCAGCGCGTACCTTTCACTGCACCGTAATCGATACTAATTATGAAGATTTTACCACAGCCGAAATGTGACGGAGCGTTTGGTTCCGGACGGCACCAAATACGGAAAGGGAGAGGGGGAGGGAAATACTACCACGCACGCATTGACCTCACTTTTTCTCAAAACCCCTGCCGATCCCGAACACCACCGTCCCCCTTCAATCGTTCAATGCCTTCCTTGAACAGCGGATGAATGAAGTTACTACGGATAAACAAATGAAGATGCGTCCGGGAAATACGGGCAGTTAAACTGTCTCCCCTGGTGGGCTTTTTCCCACTTTTCCACACGGAACGCCACCGCTTACAGATTCTTGTTTCACCATTGGTTCGTACAAGGTAAGAAAAAACATCGAAACCATCCACTGTTCTGCAATTCGATTACGGGTGCTGTTGGTAGATGCAAATTATGCACAACATTTTTCACATTCCACTGCACAAAACACACTGGTAAACGTTCACCCAACAAGCTACGATTGCGAAAACCTGCCACCGTCGGACAGGCGAACTGTACGAAGAGGTCCTTTCCAGTCCATCATCATCAACACACCAACACGGTACCTCCTTGAATGAGATTTTTATTCCCTCGTGCTGATGTGTGTGTTGGCGCGCGAGAGAGAGAGAGGAATCGCGAGAGTGTTTCTAAGCAAATTGCGGGAGAGATTTACACCTGCACGCACCGCCACAGTTGGCTGTGTGTGTCAGTGCCTGAAGTGTTGCGAGGATTTGCTTGGTGTTTTGCTGTAAAAGTGCTTAAAGCAGGCAAGTGGTGCAAAATGTTGCTAGCTTTTGCATTTCCAAATGTTCTCCCGGTGCAGTAAGCAGAAATGCTACGCGTGGCCAGTGCCAGAACGCAAAAACCATTCGCCTGTGGCACCCGATAGCCGCTTAGAACAGTAAAAAAGTGCCGTGAAAAGTGTGTATGTGTATGCGGTAAACCGTGTTATCTATTTTTTAATGTTAAATGAAATAAAGTTCACTAGAAAATGTGTATCAAGTAACACAAAAAATTGTTGTTTAGTGCATTTCTGTTCCGAAAACAGTTGTGATGGTGCCGCATTCCCGTTGTGCGAGAGCGCTTCCATCACTGCTGTCGCGAGAGAATAAACATTGGGGGAATAAGTACCCGAACGGCCACTTCGTCCTTTCTTCCTCCTTCCATTCATACCCCTTCCAAAAGCTCAATAATCCTGCTAGCTAGTGAATAAATGAGCTCAAAATGAGAATTCGGAATCCATACCAAATTGGGCTGCGTTTACTCCTTGGGTATTTGCTCCGAATCGAGTCAGTGCGCAGCCGTTTTCGGAGCATTTTGCTCTCCATCCTTTTCTGTCCACGCAGAACATTGAGGCCCGACCCGAATTTGCATCATTAATGAAGCAGGATCAAATGTGTGCGTGCGCCAAGACACGGGGGGGGGGGGGGGGGGGGGGCGCACTCCCCCGTATTCAATCGTCCGCTTTGACATTTCGCAAATATTTCAAAAAACTAACGTCAAACAACGTTTATTTATAAAGAAAAAGCGAGAACCGTGTTGGAGGGAAAGGAAATCATCAATAATACATTCCGCTTCGACCAATGTAAGATGGTAGAAGGGGGATAGAGTCGTGTCCCGCTGTCCCTTGACGCTTTTTTCGCGATTCTTTCATCCCCACCAGTCGCGCGCAAAAAAAAAAGACACTAGAAACACACACAGCTGCTTGGGAAGAACAAATATCCAACGACATACCAATCGCATTACGCATACGCGAAACGTTTAAGCATGAGAAGCAGAAGAAAAAAGCCATACGCAGATTGATCACGTACACAAAACACGGCCATTATCGTCACACCGATGGGGGGGGGGGGGGGGGGGGGGGGGGGGGGAGAGACACAGCGAACGGCTTTTGGAGACGTGAAACATTTGACTGTTGGTTGGTTTTTTATTATTATCCGGTTGCGTTTTACATGCGCACAGGGTGTTCAATAAGTTTGAATAGAATTTCAAACTATGGTTTGTTAAAAAAAAATAGATAAATAGACAGACTAATCAATAGAAATAGAAAATATATCTGCATGGGAATTACGTCCGAGATTGAGAAAATTACTGTCTGGAGCAGGTCCAATGTGATGACCTGGCACTCGTTGAGCATCGACATTATATGGGAGAAACGTCAAAAGTCGATAGTTGGACTCTATCCGGAGAATAGAGAGTTCACCAAGTTTTGTCCAGGAAATAGATTTAATCGCTCCGACACCAAGTTGCGACCAAATTTGCCATAAGTTGTTTGCTAAATTGAATAGACCAAATCGGAGATGGGAAATTTAATTCTTTAAATTCTTTTAAGATTTAAATCCGAGTTAAAGAGTCAGAATGAAGATTTAACTCTTATACTCACTCTTCAAGATTTCAATAATTGCTAATAAGCAACGGAGGCTTTGCTGCAGCCTTCATCTCATGATTTAAATCGTGAGTTAAAGGTCTTCGTGAAGAACTCTTGTGGGAGTTAACTCGCGTTTTAAATCGTGAATTGAAAGTCGATGTCGAAAATCAAATCACGAATTAACTCCCACAAGAACTAATTCACGAGTTGAAGTTCATCGTGAAGAGTTAAATCTTAATTAATTTTGATCGATTTATTTTTTTGGAAATTATCGCAAAAATCTTCTCTTCATCAAATCTTCTTCAAAATCTTCATTATCTTCTTCGAGGTTAGATCAGCATGCGGCCGAGTGTTGGGTTGATTTGATTCAGATTCATGCATCGGAATGAATGAATCTGAATCTCTATTCGAAAATTACTCAAAGGCTCATGAATTATCCAAGATGTATGACCTGCACGGAGCTCATAGGCGGAGGTCATAAATCTACATCATCAATTTCAATACAGTTCCGTAAAGTATTTTGTGTTTCACTATCAATCTCCCCGTTTATCTTATTCGCGTGCTCGATTCAGCAAGGTTGGCTCGCCATATCCTATCTGTTGTAAACCCCTGTACAGCAGCTCCTCCATTTGTCCTTAAACATCTACGGTTCCAAAACTTCTACGGAGCATCTTCCCCTCTAATTGTGTAGTAGAAACTGACATCACTATCTGCATACAATAAGTACATGGCGCATTTCCAGCGATGCATACTTAATGATGAAAATGTGGTGTGGTATACCCTGTACACGCCTTTTGATGACTTTTCATTCTTGTTCCGCACGCACTACCCGTGATGCATTTCCCCCCACCACCTTGACATTCCTTGGCGTGAAGGGTGCAGTGTACGCATGGCTGTGTGCGTTTATGTGCGGGAGATTCATTCTAGACAGCACTTTTTGTTGTTGCTGCTGTTATTTTCGCATGCATTGACGCATCAATGTCACACACCTTGCACCTGCACACCTTGGAAGGAAACAACAAACACTGCTGCTTACCATACACACAATCAAGCGAAGAAAACACAAAACATAAACCCGTGACCATGAATTAAAAAAGGCGCACAGCACAATAAAAGGGACAAATCCATCCCACTAAAAGGGGGAGGAATAAAAAAAAACACATAATTCTCTCTATAAAACTGCGCGCGCCGTTACTTTAGCCGTGACACATACTCACACACACACATACCCATGTACAAACATAAATGGCTCCTTGGTTCCCTCATAAACTACCCCGCATTTGTGCAACTTCTTAACAGCAGCAGCTCACTTACAACGGGGATCGAGAGCGAGCGACTGGTCATTTGCACAATTTTCCCTCTTCTTTTTCAACCCTTTTCCCTCCGGGGAGCTCGCTCTTTTTTGCGACTGTATGCAAAACAGGCTACAATTTTTATGCTGTACCGTTGTACCCTCCGTGTTTCCTACCAACAACAGGTTCCTTCGAGCCCAGAGATCACCGAAACGATCACCGTTTCCCTCCACTGCTGGTTCGCCCAGGCAGCATAGAGTTGGTTGCTATGACGATCAATGTGATGGTGGTGGTGGTGATGGTAGTGGTTTTCCCGCTACGAAGCTGCCGTTCTCTTCTTTGCCTTTCTTTTACGCGGCCACATCTTTCTTCCGAACCTACCCGCCACGGTACGATCAACGATCCCTTTCGATCTCGCTCGACCTCTTAGCGCAAAGCTCTCGCTCTACCCTTCATGGCTTACCTGATGCGACAGCATTAAGTCAACATTCCTTTCCTTTGGATGACGCGCGCTGTGCGTGTGTATGTGTGCCGCTGTGGCTCTTTACGCTGCCTATGCTTGGGCACGGGTGGTTCGGGTTACTTCCTTTTGCTACCTGCGCCACCAACCTGGATCCCCTTAACCGAACCGAAGTCAAAGGAAAGTCAGCGAACGTTGACAACCACCCCGAAACGGGAAAGATCTTCCTCACTGGGCGAGATCGTGAAAGCACCACGGGACACGGACACGCATCAACGCATTACACCGCCACGGCACCTCATTTCGTATTCCGTGCAGATCCCGGATACACAATGCCACCAAGCATTCCCGACACACACACACACGCGAGAGGGATATTTTCACACACTCAAAGCCACTCAATATTTCCTCCAAAAAAAACGAAACCACTTGTGGGCCACTCCTTTCGAGCCCGCACTTGGAGGTAAAAGCGTGCAAAAACTAACAAATCGTAGGCACTTTGGAAAACGAACACCTCCTATGATTCAACTGTTGGCTCAACTCACTTTCTCAACCTCCGAAGGAACGATCAGCAGGTTGGGTCGCTAGCTTCGATGAACTGCACAGCAACCACACGCATCAATCAAGCGCCATATTCTTTTTTTTCCGGAACGCACAACCCGTTTACGAATCTCACCTTTATGTTGCTGCCCCGTGACACCGAGCCAGGGCACCAACGAAGCTACAGAGCACCGCAAGAAATACCCTGAAAAAAAGCGCTCCCCCCGAAGGAATCGCCGGAGCAGCGCGCGTGATTTTGCGTGTAGTTACGCGGACGGTCGTCGGCTGTACAATGCGGGCTCGGTTGGCACTGTGTGCGCGCAACGGCCACTTTCTCGGGAAAATTTTTATAAACGTGTCACACACTTGCCTTCCGCTCCAAACAGGTAATATCACTACACCGCACCACATCCAGATCGGAGCAGTGTGACGGTGGTGTGCGACAGCGAGTGGCACAAAACGCTTGCAAGAGCCGATCCCAACAAACTCCGTGCGCAAGTGTGTGTGTCCCGCACAGCTACCCTTCGCACCCACTCTTTCATCCATTCACTCTCCTTTTCTCGCTCTCTCTCTCTCTCTCTTCGTCTACCTCTTTCTACGCACACAAATCCGTAGCTCAGACAGGAGCGCGTTGCCCTGCACGCCGAGGGTTGACGAGGGTGTCCCGCAACACAACCCCGCCTTTCTACACCTTGATCCACCAGCTGTCTGCCCATCCTCCAGGCAGCATCATACATGTCGTCGTCGTCGTCATCATCGCCCGTTTCTCCGGGAGCATTAGCCACACATTATACTCGAAGGGTTAAAAGCACAACGGGCGCTCGCCCGTGTATGTTGTGCCGCCACTTCCAGTGTGTACGGTGTGTTTTCTATGTTTTCCTTTTCAGTTCATGTTTCTCCCGCTTTTCTTTCGCCCGTTTCCTTCGTTTCCAGCGGCAACAGCATCATCAACAACAGCAACGATCACTTGGGGTGCGTTTGCCTGGCACACTGTGTGCTGGACGCCGCTCACGCACACCCAGGCAGGTGTCTTTACCGATCGTGTTCAAAGTGCGGAACAGAGACGGCTACATATTGCTTTTTGTTGCACACTGGCTTCTTACTGCAAACGTAGTTGGACATACATTTCGTAATCATTTTTATTTAAATTATTTTCTTCATTGTTTTAAGGGAAAAGGACGTTAATAATGGGATTAAATTAGATGTTTTTCATTCTAGTAGCCTTTATCGGACTTTTTGCAGGGTTTTCAATTTTGCAGAGTTTTCATAGAGGGCTTGACATATTCATTGATCTTGACCTATGAGAAAGTTTGAAGAACCGAATGAACTTGATTTTGTCTCCCCTGCCAAACAGCCTAACTAATTCGTGGTTAATTTTCCTACTACACCCTGACGACAAATATGGCGATGAATAGACCTTATTGCCGTCCTTCAGCCGTAGCGTACGATTTCTCATAACAATGTGCGTCCGGATTTGGTTGTTCTTCAAAGTTACCTTCGTACCAATGATGCAAAATACCTCTACTACCTCTAGATCGTTGCCGTCAACTGATACTCTGCTCTCCTGGCCGGCTCCAGCACGGCCAGAGCCTCCATGTTGTCCTCATCACATTGAACGGGCCTGGATTTCTGACTTTCTTTGACTTGATTTGGCTGTAGCCGGGTAGTCAGCCCTGCGTCCGGAGGATTGATCCAGAAGGGATTTGGACTGGTCCTGTCGTGTGAAGACCAACCCCCCCCCCCTCTCCCCTCTCCCCAATAACGCCATCACTCCATCTAAATTTGGGCCTTCCACACCTCCTCTGTCCATGCGAACGATCTAAAAGGACTTTATGAGCTAGGTCGTTCGGTGTCATTCTAATGACGTGACTAGCCCTCCGGAACTTGGCGAGTCTAAGGCGCTGTACAATAGTGAGTTCATCGTACAGTTCGTAGTCTTTCCACACATACGAGGCCAAACATACTTCTGAGCATCTTCCTCTCCAACAGCTCCTCTGTCAACTTTCGATATGCCCAAGGTCCAGTTCTCAAAGGAGTATGTGAGTACCAGAGCTAAGCAAGTTCTATGCAAGTCCCTACTTCTTTCGTCGCCACAGGTATTTGGGGTAGAGAACAGCGCACAATACTACACTTAAAATCCACGTAGTTCCTTTTAATATCTCAGTTTTATGTAAATGCGGCTGGAGCAGGAAGAAAAACTGCGTATCTTTCGAAAACTTAGACTTAGATCATCTGATAGATCATGTACTATGTGTTCACTTCCATTTTGCTTTTATTTGATCTTCAAATGCAGACATTTTCAACAGTTTTGTTAGTGGAGTAAAGCTGGCTTTAGTTCCCCGCACCATCATCTCTTGCGATCTCCCGCACAAATAGGGCCCATTGCCTTTCCATAGTTCTCGTGATATTTTGACGCTCCTCGTCACTAAGCGCACTGTATCTACACGTGAAAATATGACCCGTTAGCGGTACATCAAAATCATCCAAAAACCGTCATACCTGATAGAGTCCCACACGAGCTGCTTCAGGAACCCGAGCCCCGCTTGCGGTGCGATGGCCATAAAGGCATAGTAGTAGTCGAAGGTGACGCCAACCGCATCCCAAAATCCAGGATCATCGCTCGTGATGGCGATGGGTATGTTTTGCGCAACGTAAAAGCTGGCCGGATGGTTGCGCAGATCACGCACCAGTCCCAGCACCTGGTTGGAGATCGGACAAACTTCAAGCACGAGCTGCTTTCGCCGTACTGCGTGCCACAGGATGGGATGCTTGAGCAGCGCATAACCATGGCCGATGCGTTTGGTGTCGAGCAGCACGGCATCGATGACGTTCTGATCGGCTTCGGCGATGTATCCAACTGCAAAGATTCGGAATGTTTCGAATGTTATGAAAGCACCCGCGTACTTCTAGCATAACAGGTTGGCTGATAAGTCCCCGGTCTGACACATAGATGGCGCCGCTAGTATTAAATGCATATTATTTTTATATAGTACCAACCTTCAAATGATTCGTGTCAAAATTTGACGTCTGTATGTCAATTAGTTTGTGAGACAGAGCGTCTTCTGTCAAGCAACTTTTGTTATTGTGAAAAAATGGTTGTTCCACTAAGACAACGCACCGTGCCACAAGTCACTGAGAACGATGGCAAAAATTCATGAATTGGGCTTCGAATTGCTTCCCCACCCGCCGTATTCTCCCGATCTGGCCCCCAGCGACTTTTTCTTGTTCTCAGACCTCAAAAGGATGCTCGCAGGGAAAAAATTTGGCTGCAATCAAGAGGTGGTCGCCGAAACTGAGACCTATTTTGAGGCAAAACCGAAGGAGTACTACCAAAATGGTATCAAAAAATTGGAAGGTCGTTATAATCGTTGTATCGCTCTTGAAGGGAACTATGTTGAATAATAAAAACGAATTTTGTGAAAAAACAAAAAAATGTGTTTTTCTTTGTTAGACCGGGGACTTATCAGCCAACCTGTTACTGATCATCTTCGCCAACTGATCATCATTTGAAATTAATTCCGGAAAGCGTTTACCTGTTTCACCGGCATGGAAAAAATAAGTCGGTGGCCCCGATGTTATGGGTGGTTGCTGCAGCAATGAGGCAAAGCTTCGCAACGATCGATTCACATCTTCCTGTCCAACCAAATCGAAACCAATCACAAACCCGGGAAACGTGTTGCTACAAATGGACGAGAGTATGCCGAACATTCGGTCCTCAGAGCATGTGCCAACTAACTACAAACCTTAAGCTCTCGTACAGCTTCAGCGCACTCGCGAGCTCCGCATCGCTCATGTTCTTGTGCTTGGCTAGTATTAACTTGACACCGTGAAATGTTGGGTTATGGCGACGAAAATCCTCCACCAGCCGGTGCAGAATGTATGCCACCTCCGGCGAACCGTACTCCTTCCCGTCCGCATCGTACAGCTTAAACAGCGATGTGCGCAGCTCCATGTAGTACACATTGTCGTCGTGAAATTCCTTCAGCAGCTGCGCGTGGTAGGCTTCAAAGAACGGTTTGTACTGCAGAAAGCCCCTCAACGCGTCGAAACAGCTCTCAAACTCCATCCACAGCACGTCGATGGTGGCGTGCCCGTTACGCGACGGTTTCAGCTTCATATTGATCAGCTGTTCCAACCATTCGTCAAACGCAGCTACGTCCTGGTGGCGTTCCTTTCTCATATCGCTTATCAGACGAGTTCGATTCGCGGGACAGTTGATGGGCGTCCTGTACGAAATGTGTGCGGCAGTGGGCATAACTGTTGTAAACGTTAAACGGCGCCGCTATATACCCACCTCACAGTGAAATAGTAGCGGTCTTCCACACTGCATAGCTTCGCTTCGTGGCGATATGTTAGGTTGCGAATAACCCACCTAGACGAGACTGCTGCCGTGCTGTGAAGATGCAATATAGCACCCTTGGGCATTAGCTTTAGCGCACCAAACATGCTACTGTTTTCGATGGATGGTTTTGCGTCAAAGAAATGCATTTCCGCCGGTACCGGTTGGCCCCGGTCTGACGGTTGCAGTTCGTTCCTTTTCATCGCTCTCAGCTTCACGTCAGCGCGCAATTCGTCCGTGTTGAGAAACACCTTGCCACCCAACCGATAGCTAGCTTCGGCGTCCACAATGGCCGCACGAAGTTCTTCGTACGCTTTCGCCCTGGACAGCGCCATGCCCTGACATCCGGTGGTGCACAGCACCATACATGTAGTTACTAGCGCGACGTACATCACGGCAATGGGCATTAGCGGTCCCAGTGTCCAACTGTTTGTATGACTGGCCCACTGGTTGCCGAACTGTAATGAATAAACCGTAACGAGGTGATTGGCATTTTTGTGCCAGACAAATAGAGATTAGTGCTAAATTATTGATGAGCGCCATATTTTCTACTGGCCGCATATGCCAATTGTACGCTGTGTTCATTAAAGAACCATGCATGATTGAATGCCGTAGTAATGTTTCACCGTAAAAAGGATAAATGTGTTTTTTTGTTGTTCTATAAGTAACCATATGAATGCACATTTATGTATAAATGGAAATTGAAGCTTGTCACGTTGCAGCAAGTGCCTAGTGAGCACACGGAAGGATAGCCCTTAACAATAGAAAATAAAAGAATGCTCTAGTAGCACCTATACGATAAGCCACGATGGTCTACGATCGTTACATGCACAAAACATCAAACACAGCATCACGAAAATATTCAATCTCATCGAACGGTGATAACCTTTGAACGGACAGTGGGAATTAAAATTTTTGATAACGTGCAAACAATCAAAAAGCCTAACTTGCTTTTTGTAAGCAACACCACGGCTCTGGTAATTGTCACTTGAATGAGTTTACTCGTTCGTTTTATTGAAGAAGCACGTCAGGCCTTAATTTGTTTTCCCGCAACATATACACGCACAATATTTCTATCATCACCGACGTAGACGAACTTTTGGACAAGTTCCAGCAGTAATTGCGCTTTGGTTTTATCCTTCGTTAGGCTTTCCGGTAGTTTATAGCCTCCGATCGGCTGAGGGTCCGTATCGATCAGCAGAGCATCGAATTGTTTACCTTGCTCAAAATTTCCCACCTGCTTGTCGAGCGCCAATGCTGAATGGAACGAATGCAAATGAGTAAATTGTGCAATGCAAAAAAAAACGCAACCACATCTTACCTTGAGCTCCACCCAGAGTGCCCAGAAAGAGGGCCTGCTTGTAAGTGAGTGGAACGTATTCGTCTTCCTTTCCGGCCGAACTGGGCTCAACTTTTCCCGTCCCTTTCACGTCCTGCGTTTTCATGAAGTTTAGATGCTGCGATACACCAAGTGCGGCACGCATTGCGGCCAGTATGCTCATTTCGCTGCCACCGGCTACGTCCGTACCGAGGCCAACTTTAACGCGAGCCTTCAACAAACGGCGTACATCGCAAAATCCGGACCCGAGGTTCGTGTTCGAGCTCGGACAGTGTGCTATGGATGTGCCGCGTGCGGAAAGCACGCTCAGCTCTGCGTCCTCCAGATGGACACCGTGGGCTAGAACTGTCCTGTCCGTTAGCAGACCAACTTCATCGTACACACCGGAATAGTGTGGAGCAGTTGGAAATTGTTGCTTTACCGTTTCAATTTCGCCCAGATTTTCCGACACATGCGTCTGGATGTTGAGGCGATACTGTTTGGCCAAGCTGCCAAGTTCACGCAGCAGCTCCTCATCGCAGGTAATTGCGAATCGAGGCGTCACTATGGGGCTCACCAGTTCGCTTTTGCGCTCGATTACGTAGCGTATGAAATCTACGTTGTCCTTTACGGATGTTTCCGTATTGCACTCGCTGAAATGAACGTAGAATTTACACCACTTCATTTGATCGACTGCGAACTAGCGATGTACTTACACGTAGAAATCCGGACACATTCTATTGGATGACACTTTTCCAACAAAGCCGCGCTGCCCTTGGCGTAACATTTCATCAACCAGTATCTTGTTCGTTTCCGTAAAAATGGAAGCAAAATAGCATGCTGTTGTCGTGCCATGATTGATGGTAGTGTTCTGCGTGAATAGGATCGATACACAGTTAAACATTTCTTTTTTTGCACAAAAACCTTAAACTGCGTTACGGCTACGAAATCTTACCACCACATACTTGTACACTCGGGAAGCAAAATCGGCATCACGGTAGTTCGCTTCCAATGGGAAAGTGTACGACTCCAGCCACTCGAGCAGAGGCTTATCTAACCCCAGGCCAATGTTCGGAACTTGCGGTGCGTGGATGTGACAATCAATGAGTCCAGGAAGAAGGAATTGCGACGGAGATAACACAGTTCGTTCGTACCGTGATGCTGGCAGAGCATCTAGCTGAGAGTGTTTGCCTACGGCTTCTATCTAAAAGTGGATTAATTAAACAAACCAGCTTACTTTGCGGAAAGTGTGCTAAATTTCTCACAGCAGTTAACTTACCTTGCCATCGTTCACAGCTACGAATCCGTCCTCCAAAATCTCCAGCTCATCCAGCGATTTGGAGTGAACTATCTGACCAATAAAAACCTGCTTCATGGTGTTTGCGCTACGTGTTAATACTACCGTTCAGTTGCACTGTTCATACCAAATTGCCGGAAGGAACGTGTTTCATACGCTGATTAAACAGTTGTTTACTTTTTTTCAATTTGATAACACCGGTTTTATTAACCCTGATGTTGGTGGCCGAAACCATACAAGCTCGTTGAAAGTTTGGAAATTTTGCAAACGTGCCATGATTCGTACATTTCGATTAATGTATTTCAGTTCCGAGTTGAAAACTACACAGGAATGTTTATCTAAATGGAATACAGGCGATATTCGGTTCGAGATATGCGAATAATTTGGCTGCTGAACCAAGGGTTGACTCCACTGACAGCAGGATGGCACATAAACAAAGCACTGACAGATGAGCGCAACACAACGGAAAACATCGCAGCCGTAATGTTAAGCGCCGTTCAGACGTCCCCAAAGCGAAACATTATCAAAATTTTCACTCAAGTTAACAAACACAAAAAAATAGTTAAAATAAAAAAAACCTCCTCAATATACCAAATAAGACAACAAAACTAACGCGCATCGAAAGTCTACATTCGTCATCATGTTTTTTTAATAGTGTCCAACAAGCATGAACAGTCGTTTGATGTTCCCAAGCGGCAATCAGCCTTAATAACGTTCATAGCCTTAATAACGGTGTAGCGGGTTTACAACGAGCATCTAATTGCTTATCGTTCTTTCATTCTTTAGTATCAAAACAACGATTTACATCCTGAATTTGTCACTAAACATGTGGAATTGAATGAAAGCAAGTATGAATCGACGCTTGTATTAACCATTTACAGTATTTTATACAATTATTCGAAAGAATTAGTTACACACAATACATAACTCATGCTAATTCCCTTTCGTTGTTTAGATAAGTGTATCCAATAGACTAAATATCTTCAATCGATTAACGATGGTTGTGTGAGATGGGCGGAATGAATGCGAACCAGGACTCGGCAATATTTCATCGCAAACCGCCTCCCTGCAGTGCGGTCAAGTACCGTGGCAACACCAATTGTCCAACCGGTAAGTTGATCTAATATCGTTTCTCATCGTCGCAGCTAATAAAACGTTCGCAGTACATCAATCAAGTGCACGGACTGTTGTTCTCATGCTTTCTCGCGAGGTGGTAGAGATAGAGCGACCTGCGGACAAGTGCGAATTAAAGCGTCGAACGAGCAGCTTAAACGAAGGCGACGCATTACTTTTCCTGCCTACTTGCGATCTGCTACGGATGCTGTGCCGCTGTGTTTCACATGTTGCAGCGGTGCGTACAGTTTCGATGCGATAGGCACGCGAGGGCGCACTTACTCGCACTCACCGCTCCAAGATAACGAAGATGATACACTTGTATCGTTCCTCCCTGCCTTTCTCCTACCGGCACTCGCACACATCCTTCTTGTTAAACGATGACAGCGTGGTGTTGGTGCAGGAAGCGGGTACGGGCGGGCAGAAAGAGAAGGCACAAGAGAATAAAGCGAAAATTATATACATATGAGTAGGGACATTCAAATCAGAATCGTTTTTCCAATTTCTCTCCCCCACCCCGGCACCACTTGTGCGACCCGTTCCCCGCGCGAGCGTACCAACGTTTCGTATCGTTTAACAAGCGCAATAAAGCACTAACTACTACCACAGCCACATGCAGGCACGGGTTGTGTTTGCTTGTGTGCTACAGCTACCGTTCGTGCCATCCCGCTTCAACTTGCACAACCAACCTGCTCTCGCGCGCTCCCATACACACGCTCGCACCGGCAACAACTCACACAACCACAGCCCGCGCTCTCTCGCTCTCTCGGAACGACCCGAGCCGGCCGAGTGTCTGTGACGTGAAATACACAACCGTGCCGAACAAGCGCACGGTGGGAAAGGAGACGGCCGGCCGGATGCGACGGGTGGCGCAGCAGTAATAATATACGGGAATGATGATGGTGTTGTGTGCGATGAATATGAATGTAATTCTATGCTCCATTAGTGCGCGCGGGGAGTCGATTATCTTTTACTGCTTTCCTGATGTGTTTGTTTCACAAATCAGACAAATGGTTTCAGTTGTAAATTGACATTCGGAGTTTTTGTGTGTTAATAGTCGATAAATTGACACGGAGCAGTGCGGGTGCAAGCGTTTTGCAGCGGCTATTCGGTTGGTCGGCTCGTACGCAGTGTATTCGGCGTTCGGTTTGTGTGCACATTACGGGTTGAATTTTCCCAGAACGTAGTGGTGGCAGTGGTGGGCTTCCGCCGGAGCAGGGAAAATAAGCTAAACGCGGTTAAGGGAGGGGACAGCAGGAGCAAAAGAAGGAAACAGAAAGGTTCGTTTTTTTTTCGGGTGTCGGTTACGAGGCGCGCTTTACTGTTTTGCTGCCGTTGTTTGATGGCGTGTTGCTGCTGCTGCTGCTACTGCCATTAGTACTCCGCTTGTTATTATTGCCATCGTGTCGTTCATCTCTGTCCCGCTCGGGCGGTGTTCTGGATCGTTTCGCGCTTGTGTCACTGTTTGTTTCAATTAAGGGCACCGTTTAAGCGTTTTTCCAAGAGGTTCTCGCCTGCTTGCCTCCGCTGCTCGCATCGCCCACCCTCGCTCACATCTTTTTGACTTGGTAACGTGGGTAGCAATAATGAAGTAACCGCTCCAGCTTCCTCCACGTCCCTCGCTCCACTCTCCCCCCCCGAAAACCCCATCAACCCGAGTACCATCTCACCACCCATCTCACTTTGCCCGTGCGTGCAAGCGAGAAAGCAGCGCGACGCGTTTGTCATCATCAGCATCATCCGCTTCATCTGATATTTTCCTTTTGTCATCCTAATTATTGAAATCCGTTTGGTTTTGCGTTCGTGATGGATTGTATCCCGTGTTCCCGGGGGTCTGGTTTTCGGGTTCCTTTGCGCGGCACTTCAGTATTTATCTGCTCCATTTAGTGAGCAGCAGCAGTCGCTGTGGTCGCATTTCCCGCGCGCGCTTGTTGTCAGTTGTTGCTTTCGGTTGAATTTTTTTTCCCGAACTTCGCATTCTGCAATAATTACGCGGTGTAATTAATGTCTTTGTGTTAGATTTTCGCACGTCAAATTCGTTCGTCGTTTTGTTATTTGTTCAGCATAATTGTTTCGACAGTCACGGCTTACTGAGTTGGGGATCGGTTTGAACGTAAGATACCATAGAAACGTGTTGCTAATGTGATTTATTGTTTGTCAATCGATGTCCATGTTAAACTTCCACTCTTTCAAGGGCATTGGTTTTCTTGAGGGTGGTGAATAGTGTTGTACTCGATGCATCTTTTCAGAAGCGCCATTTATATGAATCGTTTGCGTGGAGTCATGAAGAGGAATCGACTCTCAAAACATTCAGGAATCCTCAGAGCAGTGACGGTGGTCATTCATCTTGGATGACTCAAGATTCTTAGAAGATTCACTCTTTGGAACAGAGAATCAGATTTATTGGTTCAGTTCCATGATTCAATCAGATTCATCAAGCTGAATCAGCACCCACCCAACGCTAGTGGAGAAGGTTCTTCCAGAACTCTTCTTGGAATCTACCTTCGCCTTCACCATTTCGTGTCCACCGTGTGTGCCACATTACATCAAATTAGATCTGGCCACATTTCTTCATCCATAACCTACACAAAAATCCTTCACGTGTGTGGGGGAATGGAAGAAAAACTCCCCTGGCAGGAAAACCGCAGGTTCACATTCGGGAAAGCCTACTTGCACCGCAAGTTCCCAACTAATCGCACCGAATGGGACGGTAAGTCTTTAGGCGAAGGAGAAGGCCAGACAGCCCCGTGGAAGGCGACCGAGTTTATTCTAGGAATAACGACAGCAACCCCCGTTAGCTGCTACGACGCAGTGTGAGCCGCTGCAAAACGCAACGCGCAGCAAGAGAAAGAGAGAGCGAGCGTGAGCGACCGGGCGTTCGGGGTGTGTGTGTTCGCTTGCTAAACGGTAAACGGATTCCGTTTCGTTCACTCCAGTTGCGGCCGTACGCGTGGAGTAAATTGAATAATAATTCCTCTGACGAATACAACAACAAAAAAAACACACACCTCACGCGGGTTGCGTTTTTGATCCGTCGTGTCGTTACACGGCCACGAAATAGTTACCCGCGCTCCGAACGCTCCGTGTGCGTGTGTTTGTATGTGTTGGCTCTTTGTGCGGTGAAGATACACCGGCTCATCGCGCGTGGTTCGCTGTTTTCCTGGAAGAAAAGTGTGTGCGGAAGATGAATGAACCAATTTACCCGCGGTCCCGCGGTTGCAGTTGGAAGCGGACGGGCAATCGTGGCGCAATCCACCGTTTTCGGGTTTCGGGCCAACGGCGATTGAATCCCTCACGCCCGTGCGCGCCTGCTGCGAGTGACAGTTATTGGGCAATTTGAATCAGTGCGATGGTGTGTTGAGTTTTTCAAGTGGCTGCTGTATCAATAGCATCCTTCCCGCCGTTTCTTCGCTTTCGTTTCGCACTTTCGGACCAGGGACCCACACCATCAAGTCGTTTAAGTGTGCATTATAGATTATTGCTAACGATTTGTTTTTATTTTTTTTTCTTGCAAAAAAAAAACACGCGCAACATTCCAGTCAACAATACGGCGAAGAAGTTTTATTGCTCACCAGTGGCTAACGCATGGCGGGCGCAGTGTAGTGCTACCGGTGAAGAAGAAAGCGAAGAAGAAGCGTTACAGAATAAAGTGTCAATCTGAGTGACTAAATAGGCAGCAACAGCAAAAGAAGTAAAGCATCAGTATAACAACATCACTGTATGCGTGTGTGTGTGCGTGTGTGCGTGTAGAGATATGGAAGATGGCGTTTAGCGTGTTCGGTCGTTAAAATATTAAACGTTTCTTACCACATCCACACGGCGACGGGTAAGTGCATTTGATGAAGGTTTCGTTTTTGTTGTTGTTTTTATTTGCAAGTTAAGTTATTTTCATCACATTTCACACAACTCGAGTGTTTTATTTTCGCACGCCCTGTCGTCCTGCTTATCGACATCCGCCCTTCCTTTCCCCTCGCCCGGGATATCGTTGGTTGATCAGGTGCCATATTTTAATTGACGTGTGTGATGGGCTATTAAAATTGAGCCAGCTTCTAAAAGCGGGAGAGAGAGCGAGAGAGAGCGAGAAAGCGAAAGAAAACGTGTAACCAGTCGAGTGCGCACCAAGTAGCACCAAGTTTATGACGTTTATCTCAAGTGCGATTGACATATTCGGTGCGTGTTGTTGGTGTTTCACTTAAAAGATCGCTGTCGGTCACTAATAGTTCCGAAAAGTGCGGTCCCACCGTCGGATATTTATAAGGATTGCCGACGCCCGTAGTACAGTGTGTAGAACTGTGCTGCCAATGTCTTCTGCCACATGTTCAAACGATTTCCTGCGCGGTCAACTTTGCGGCACGGTGTCGGCGGTGGCTAATAAAATAAATGACAAACCCATTCGAAAGCCGTTGGCAGTGTGTGGATGATGATGACGTTACCGCCGCAGATGCACTTGGTGGAAAATCGTTCGCCGTGGCCGGCATGTGGCTGGTAGAATTCAACATTGCCCTAATCAAACGACCAGCGAATGGGGCGACCGGTTGGCGAACAGAAAGATGCCTGCCCCCCCGGTCCGCGTCGTCTGCGGCACACGCTGTACGGTGGGGCAATGTGGGAGAGCAGCGGCCGAGTTGGCAAATTGCATCCAATGCAATCTGCGTGCCGTGTTGCGCTCGCTGTAAGTGTCGGTTTCGAACCGTCTGCAAGCATCATCCGGCACATCCACCGATCCATCGCCATGCAGTGCTGGCGTTCGCACAGATTGCCAGCGAACAGATCGAAATGGAACGAAGTGGTGTGAACGAGAGAGAGAGCGAGACCGGGAGAGACGAACGGATGCGAAACATGCATTTTAAAAACCCGTCACAGAAAATTGAATGCTGATGCGAAAAAGTCATGATGCGAAGGCAAATGTTAATTACAGTTAAATAGACTGCTACACACGAGCGACTGCAATTGACTGTTGCAGGGTTTCCGCGGTGGATCGGCTGCAGCGAGCCAGCGTTGTGCTACATGAATCGTTTGGGAAGGGAGTCGACGACGTGAATGTTCGGAAGGAGGCGAACGAAGCACCCATGCTGGAAGTCTCTATAAAAATAGCAAACAACATGAATTTTCTAAGAGAAGTCGAGGAGGAGTTAAATTATGAATCGACTCGCAAAAGATGACAATTCAAGGATTTATGAGTTCTCATAGATTCAAAACATAATTCCCTGGAGATTCATAAATATTTGAACGTGCATCAATCTTTGAGAATCGGCAATCATTGAGGGTCTTCAATCGGCAATGTTTGAGGAAGATTCCTTAAAGAATCCCAAATTTGCATGTTAACAATGTGTCAAGGCATTAGGCGTCCTTCTGGGCTCGAGGCTGTCTTTCAAGGAACAACTTGATCATGTTGTAGCTAGATGCAGCCGAGAGCTAGATTCTGGTCATCAATATGATTTGCGAGCTTCGTGGCGCTATATGCACGATATCCGGTCGGTGATGGATTTTGCAAATGTACTGTGGTGGACTACCGCTGCTCGATGGACCAATAAGAGAAAATATCATCGGGCCGGAGGAACGTGGAATTCTTGTTGGTAAACAGCAAAATGTCACACGGAGTGCTCATGCCTCGTCCTACTCAGTACGCCCCCACGTAGAGATCCTGAGAGTATCCTGAGTTTGCAAAGTTGTCCAGAGTGTCGTTGGGTTGGAGCATACCGTTGCAGGAAATGCATTGTAGCGACTCCTCCATTGTCCTTCCACTCGAACTTCCTGTCGAACGCGGCTAAGAGGGTTTCGTCAGTTTTGGACAAAGTCCATGTCTCAAAAGGCGTTTATGAGCTGGAACTATATGAAACTGGCATAGCTCAGTTACTCACATACGTCTCTGAGACATGAGCCTTGGACATGTCCAAAGTAGGCAAAACACCCTAAGTCACTTTAGAGAAGAAGAAGCATAGTTGACCTCGTATCTGTGGAAGGACTACGAGCTGTTCGATGAACTCACTACTGTACAGCGCCTTAGACTCGCCAAGTTCCGGAGGGCTAATCACGTCATGAGAATAACACCGAACGACCCAGCCCGTAAAGTCCTTTTGGATCGTCCACATGAACAGTGTAGGCGTGGTAGGTCCTAATTAAGAAGGAGTGATGACATTGATGTGTCCACCAGAAAGTGATATTAGTTTGATAGACGACGAGGCTCGTCCGTGACCGTTTTGCGGAGGATAAGTAAGAACATACATTTATACAGTAATATTTATAACATACGTATGATGCTCCCCATTATCCGTGTTATACGCTTATCTCGTTAGGGTCGAGTCCCGATGAGCGTTCCACTGTAGTTTCCTCTATCGTATCCAACGTGAAACCCTGCAAAGTCCACAATTAACGGAGCGAATGAGCGAATATGATGGAGGAACAGATACAGATGAGGTTGGGTTGGGGAAAGAGTTCGGGCATGCTAAAATAAACATATGCAATGTATCTCTAGCCGAAAAAACAAACGACAACTGCTAAAACAAAACTAAACCGCAATCGAAAAACGAAACAGCAATTCACCCAAAAACCATCAACGGAAGGCAGTAAGGTAGCCATTGGCAACCTTCGCCAGCAATCGGTTGGAGAGGGCACACACATCTTGCGATGGGGTGAGGTGGGGAGTGGGTGGGGGGGAGTAATTCGACGAACTCTGGTGGTGCGACGAGAGCAAAACAAGACACCACTTAAATGATAAATCTACAATTTTACCAACGAACGATGAAGATCCGCGACTGTGTGTGCAGGCGCGCGCTCTCTCTTTTGTTCGCTCTCTCCCTCGGGTTGCTTTGCTAGATGCGCAAAACGGCACACATAAAATATATGCGCTGCGGGAACAGCACGGAAAGACCACGACAACCACATAGATACCGTGAAAGAGACCGTTGTTGATGGGGGGGAAAATGCTGGGATGCTGTTCCGGGATGTGGAACAGTTTTTGACGATCCCAGTCGTGGACGGGGTTGAATGGGAATGGGGGGAAGAGGGGAGAGAAACCACTTATGCCCGAGAAGAGAACGGTTTCATTGTGCCCTTCTTAATGCTTACAGGTCACCCTCACTGGCGGTGTAAAGGGGCAAAAGGGGGAGGATCGGGGAGGGGGTGTTATGCGAACGAGCGTAATGCGAATGTAATTGCATGTGCATGTGCATAGTACACGATGGAGGGGTAGATATTTGTGTTTGGTAAGGAGGAGGAGGAGGAGGAGGGGGAGGGGGAGGCGTAGAAGGGTGAGGGATTGGGAAGAAGGTGGAGGACGCGCTGTTGTGTGAGCATTACTCAATTATTTCGTCCTTTTGTGCCCGGTCCCGTGGGTCGCCGTACGGGAGAAGAAACACCGGGCCAGAAACGCCAGCGAACCTGCCGCGCGCACTTTAATAGCATTCCGCGATGAGCGCTGCGACGTCACCAACGTGTGGATTGATAAATTGATGCGAAACGTATGCCGCGCCGTGTAAAGTGTGCATTCGGGGTGGAATATGTTGTTGGGCTCCGGGTTGCCGTCTGTGTAATAACGTTCGGCCACCGTTTTGCGACCGAATAGTTGCAATGTTTGCTGCGCACATAAACGAGGTGTTTGGTGCAGCAATGCAGGGGCGATTCGGGCGATGGATTCGGTAGGAAATGTTCTTAATTGTCCTGTCACGCGTGTGCCCGTGATGGCTATTAAAGGTGAGAATTTTAAAAAGGCCCGCTCCGAAGCGAACGACACGAAAAAGCACTAATTTAGGGATTTAATCAGGTCAACAAAACACTTTTTTCTTCCCCCCCCCCCCACTTCGGGCGAACAATTATCATCGGCAAAAGAGTATAACAGTTTTTGGAACGTGTCCAAAACCCATTAGTAAACAATCCACCAAACAATCAATATGGTGTGGTGCTCGCTAGTGTGACGATGGGGCTTGACTTATTTCATTGGCATAAATCGGCGCCTCCCCCCACCGTCCCACCCTCCCCATCGGAAAACCATCTTCCGAATGACGCGATACATGTGGAGACGCGCAGTAAAACGCACACACGTCCGCAGGCGGCTTTTGAATGTGGAATGTATCCACGACAGACGCTGGATTGCAAGCAGTACAGCAACGAAGCGTGGGGCAGAGCACGCGAGAGGCAAGGTAGATTGTTTGTTCTCCCATTCTACCCTACCCCCAACAGCCAGGCGGAAGGGGAAGGGTTCCCGGCGTCATGTCGCTAATTAACTCCCAGAGCCGCGCAGTGAATGTATTATGCTTGCTAAAACAATTAGCCAAATGGTCGTTATTGCACATTTAACGTTTTAACGTACCGCCGATCGGTTTCCCCCGTCGGTCGGCGCCCCTTGGCTAGCGGATTTGGTACATCATTCTCACTGTCTCGCTCTCTCACTCTCTCTCTCTCCACACTCACACTCTTCAGCTATTTATCTCTCACTTTCATTCCGCGCTCTCGCGCTCTCGCTCTCACTTTCTCTGTCTTGCTTGTTTCATCTTCCGTTCGCGGCAGCCTATTAATGGTGAACTTATTTGCTGCTATGATTTATCATCGAAATATTATTGCCTCCCTCCGTTCCGGCTTTCTGGCGCATCGTTTATAAAGGTGCGGAACGGATTGATAAGTTCCCTTTTCGGTGCAAAATCCAATGTGGTGTCATATTTACTTACCAAAACGTTGGCGATGCTGCAGCAGAGGGTGCAATAATTATTTTCTTTGGCTGTTGTTGCTGTTGTTATGTTGTTGCATTTTGTATGTACTGCGATGTGTGAACAAAGATCTAATCTACAGTCATTTCCCGAGTTACGCGACACTCGATTTACGGTAATTCGAGATACACGAATCTAAAAACTTTGACAGTTCGTGTAATTTTGAATGTGGAATTGAATTTTTTTTCGTCAAATTTCCAAATTTCGTCAAATTGTAATTGTCAAAATTGTCAAATTTCGTTATTTTGTAATGTTATAACAATTAGTTTTGGTAAAAATTTACTCTTATTATCGAAATAAAAGTAAAAATATCAATTAACAATATTCTTCGTAACGTGAAATGATGGAATCGATCACTGAATACTAAACTAAATATTACAAAATAATATTATTGAAACAATTTACGCAAAATTCTCTGGCACGATTTGCGTAGTTTGCGTAATTATATGATTCTTTGCTTCAAATCAAATCAAAGCCTTTTTTTGATGCCGAAGGATCGCTTTTACTAATTTCATTTGAACGCATATTTTTGTAGGAAGTGAATTCAATTCATTTGTTTCAATTGATATATGATGTTTATTGTCTATTTTCTGCTGAAAAGTCTATTTTTATTGATCTGTTTATTGGTTTTATTGGCCGTTCACGGCAATATTAAATAGAGGCCATCGGAATCGATTCCAACTCGTTCGACCGGAGTTGGAATCAACTCGTTCAGTCGACCCGTAAGTGCAGCTAATTCTGGTTGGCTCTACATATATTCAGATAGTGCAACGATTTCGGTAGCTGCAAGAGCTGTATAAAAATCAAAACAAGTTCAGTAAGTTCGACACGAACTCGCTGCATCGACGGGTTGGAGTTGCTTATGTTTTCTTGCGCCTATCGGCTTCCGACTCCAGGCCTACTAGATCTAGCCGACGAGTTGTAATTTCACTCCTTAATAACCTGCCTAGTCGAGGAGGGGAGTACTACAACGTTCTACGTGTGTACGTTTTTTTTCTCCTTTGTCCAAGCAAGTTTTTATAAAGCGGTTGAACATATTTTAGTTTGCCATTAAATGTAGAAAAAAAAAATCAGTTATATGAAGTAACTTTTCTAAGCAAGTGAGTTTGAAATATTTTTTTAAACGCTCTCGTCGAAAATGTACCTCATCAATGATTTATAACGAAGCGGATACGAACTTATCATTTCATCCGTCTCTGTCGCACCAACAGGCGGAGCGTGTGTGCGCGCACTTGTCCCGTACGGCCACTGTATAGGTGACTGTATTTACTGAGCTCGGTGTGTGCCGTAGAGTTGTGGTACAGCAGCAGCAGCGATGCACGCGAGCGCAGCATCCTTCCTCACCTACTTCATCCACCTCGTTCCCTTTTCCCCCTCTGGTTCCAG